>NC_084836.1:109495252-109802252 GCF_033115175.1 Lepus europaeus | reverse complement strand
AAATGCGCACTTGTTGGCCAAAGCAGTTGGCTTGGCCACGCCCACAGTCCCTGTGGGAAGGGATGACCCCAGGCTGTGGTTACCAGGAGGGAGCCACAGTCTGCCAGTGTGCTCCATGCAGGCAGTCCACGCGTGAGTGGATTCATCCTTGAAATAATCTCATTCACGCCTTAAAATAAGCTCTTCATGGCTGGGGGGTCTGGGGTTCGAAGAAGTTGTAGGAGGTTCATTCACACAGTTGAAATTGAGCAAAATTCTCCCCAGGCAAATGCAAGCAGGGAAGATGACATTCAAGAGGCTGGGGAGCAGGGAGAGAACTGAGCACAGCTCTGCCTTAGCACGGCTTAGGTTGGAAGAGCTGGAATTCTCAGGCCACCTTACAGAAAGAAAGGCAGACACGCTCATGACTTCACGATAGGAGAGTTCTAGAAGTTGGAGAAGGCAGACTGAAGTTGAGCCCTCCCCTCTCTTAGAGCCCAGGAGGTAGCAACCCTGTCTTCTTTAATGCTTAAATTGCCAGGAGAGGGTCCCTGGGTCCTTGAGAAAGACATCTCTTGGGTTGTGAAATCTGGAAGAAGCCAGGAGACTCAACATGCACTTCAAAAGGGCAAAGAAAGAATTTGCAATGTTAAGTTTACTAATGTGAATACTCTGAGAAAAAGAAGGGAAGGGGCTATTGTTGGGAGGAAAACCAATGTTTACTGAGAGGGCTGTTCAGTCCATTTTGGCCAGAAGTGAGATTTGAACCCAGGACCATTGATTCCCACACTCATGCGCATCTTCGTTTGCGTTTGATAGTGGCCTCTTGATACAGGCTGCAGGGTAGGGAGGCCTGTCTGCCGCCACAGAGGCAGCTGGGGTAGCTTCTGAAGGATTCATCTTGAATACGAGAATGTCTTGAGCCCATGGGTAGCTGGATCCCATAAAATTGCAGATGCAGCATCCTGAAAAGCTAGGTCTGAAAATAACCTGTAGAGTTCTAGATCCACAGTGTCAGAGCCAGAAGTGTTTGTGCACACAAGCTCATCTCAGCTCTCGGCTGCACAGGTAGGAAGCAAGGTCTTGTGCAGGGTCGCAGGTCGAGACTAGGATGGGGCTGGGGCTGTACCCGGTGCTGAGTACTTCTACCCCACCCTCCAGTGCTTTGCAACCAGTGGCTTCTCCTGTTTGCCTTTCTCTTCTTTTTCAAGGCTCACTGGCAGCTACTGCTCCAAGGCAGAAAATGTATTCATTTAAATGACTTCGTTTGGAAATAGAAGCTTGAATAATGATGTTACCATTTATAATTGCTCTGATTAACCACACCACGTTTTGCAGTTTAGAATAAAAAAAGCCTCATTTCTTTTGTGCTGTGAATTTTAATTGCTTTCTCTCAGAAAGACCTGTCCAGGCAGACTTGCTTGTTTCCCAGTAAACCCCTGAAGGCCTACTTGCATGCTCCCAGGGTCCTCTGGTGGAGAGTCAGGGCTGGACGCAGGGCAGGTGTTCTGGGAACGCCTGGCGGCTTGGAGAGTGTGGAAGACAAACTGCCTGCTTCCATTGTCACCTTTGGGCAGAAGTTGAATATACCCTCAGGGGAATCTCAGCACGAGGGGTCCCCCAGGGCCCAGGCTGGCAACTAGGGAGAAGGGGATTGAAGACTTTTCTAAGGATGTTTGATGCCTGCTGCGCTTGTCATCCCTGAGATTACAGAGGGGACAGAGTCATCCATAATTTATCTCCCAGCGAATCCGTCTTCTCAGATGGATTTACTTTTACATTTTTTTTAACCTTGAGGATATTTCAGTTATTGTTTGACATTTCACCCACACAGAACCAGCACCGTGCAGTGGAACAGACAAAATTCAAGAAAATATCGGTGCATATTTATTTGATCTTAGGGGAGCAGAGGTTTTCCAAGTATAAAAGCCGAGAAGCAAATGGTAAAGGAATGGTGGACTTAGCGGTGTAAAAATCGTACATGTTTGTCAATAAAGATACAATCACAAAATAATAAATAAAAGAACAAAAAACATTTATAATATGGGTGACTCACAGTGGTCAACTATGCTTACTATATAAGGAGCACTAAGAGATCTGTGTCCTAATAGAAAAATGATAAAAGAATATGAAGAGAGAATTCACAAAAGAAAAATTGTCACAGCCAATGAGAAGCTGAACGAAGGCTTGCTCGGGAATGACTGACGTGTGATTTAGATGAAAAGTGAAGGCACTATTTAACTTCATGTACATTGGTGAGAATTTGAATACTGTGCAGGTAAGGTAGGCGGGCCTCACAAGGGTGTCCATCCTTGCAGACTTTCCGGAGAGCTGTTTAGTAGATAGCTTTAGGACCTTAAAATATGCACGCTGTTTGACCCTGAAGTTTCACTCCCAGAAATGAATTATTTTGGGGGAAGTAGAGCTGCGTAGAAAAGCTAATGTAAAAGGATTTTACAAATCACAACATTATTTGGGATGACAAAAATAAGGAAAACAAACCTAAACATGCAGCAGGAGAGAGCAGCTGATCTAATTCTGTGGTTTGTCTTTGATGGAATTATCTGCACAGAGGAAAACGTATTTGATGCTGAATCCCATGTGGGAAGTCTCACACTATGTTTAGTTTAAGCAAGGGTAGGGGTTTGGTGTAGAGGTTAAGAAGCCTTTTGGGGTACCCATATCCCATTGTCAGAGTGCTAGGGTTCAAATCTCAGCTCCACCTCCAGTTCCAGCTTCCTGTTAATGTGCACCCAGAAAGTCAGCAGGTGATGGCCCAGGTATTTGGGTCCCACCATCCATGTGGGAGACCTGAATTCAGTTCAAGGCTTCTATTTTTGGTTTGGCTTAGCTGTGACTCTTGTGGGCAATTAGGAAAGTAAGCTTAGTCATTGGGGGATATTCTTTCTCTCACTCTCTCTCTCTTTCTCTTTGCCTTGCAAAAAATTTTTCAGAAATTAAAAAAAAAATTAGTTAACTAAGCATCATAGGCTATCTACTAATGATTTTATTTAAATTATATATAAATGGAGAGAAAAATGAAACAAACTGTTAGTAATTCTTGCCTCTGAGTGGAAGATTATGGACTTTTTAATTCTTTCATGGAATTTCTATTTTCACATTTACTTTCATGAAAAGGTATTTCATTTCAAAATCAGGGAGCCTAACAGATGATATGAAAATTAAACACCAAGTCAAGAATCAGGAAGTTTGGAGTTGTTGAGTCTCAGCTTAAATGGAGCTGGTTGGGGCTGGTGAGGCATAGCAGGTGAAGCTGCTGCCTGCAGTGCCAGCATCCCATATGGGCGCCGGTTTGAGTCCCAGCTGCTCAGCTTCCAATCCTCCACTCCGCTAATGCACCTGGGAAGCAGCCCATACAGCTCAAGTACCTGGATACCTGCCATCCATGCGGGAGACCTGGATGGAGTTCCTAGCTCTTGGCTTCAACTTGGCCTGGACCTGGCTGTTGCAGCTGTTTGGGGAATGACCCAGCTAGTAGATTTCTCTCTGCACATGGAAGATTCCCGCACCCCTCCACTCTGTCACCCACTCTTTCTGTTGCTCTGCCTTTCACACAAATAAACAGATCTTTAAATATTAAGTTTGTAAAATTTAGATAGTTTGTTCACAATAAAAATTTTCTGAATGAGAAATTTTGTTAAAAACTCATGTATACAAAGTCTGGAAAACATAGAAAATTATTTTCTGCCTTCCCAAAGATAATTGTTGGTACTATTTTTATTTTAGAGTTGTCTGTGCATTTTCTTACAATTGAAGTCATGCCATATCTATATATTGTAAAAGATCCTATTTTCCTGTTTAACTGTATAATGTGCATGTTCTTAAAAACTCTCTGTAAAAATATCTTTGAATAGCTGCGTGATATTCCATTCAGTGGATATTAGATAGACAGTTATGCACTTCAATTATTTTCAAATCAGTGGAAGACATTATTGTTTTTCATATCTGGTATTTTCTGTCTCTTACACTTTGTGTCATTATCAGGTACGCCGCCAATTATTTCCTCATTCAGAATGTCTTTATATCAGGCACAGGGCTGTGGAATTGTACCTTTGTTCAATGTCTGTAATGACGCATGGTTAAATCGGTTAAATCTTTAATGTAGTCTGGCTATTTTAGAAAAATGTTGTCTATAATTTCTGTTGGAAATCGAGAAGGTGTGGTAGCCTACAAAGAAATCACACTCAAGAAATGGAGTCCTGATTGGGAATGGAATGCTGACGACAAACAGAAAATGACCCTTGGGAGCGGTGCCAGGGATAGCTTTTGTCTTAGCTTTTGTTAAGAATTGGGATTAATGGGAAACAATGAGGGATGCCTTCCGTTTTGTAGGTAATGTGACAACAATGGAACAAACTTTTCTCCTCTCGGGCTCTAGCTTTGGTGGAACTTGTGCTAATTTTCTGGAGTTGTTCACCCAGTGCCCACGATTGCTTTTAGCAGGAGCCATCTCATTTCGGAAGTCTGTGAGGAGGAAAAGGAGATGTGTTCTCACAACCGTGCATCAGCCTGGAGTGAGGGCAGCTGCAGAGCTGCTCCGCGTGTGTCGGAGCGTGCAGAGAGAGTGCGTGTGCTGGAGTGAGATGCGTTTGCAGGGAGAGTTCAGGCCGCGAGGAGGGAAGCGTGTGGGAAGCTATAGCAACGTTGGGGAAAACGCCTCTTCAGGTCAGTGTGAAGATCTACCCTGGGGCTCACAGATTTGGGGGTGATAGGGGATAACCAGTCAGCGAGCATATCTGGAAGTCTTGGTTGATGAGAAGTTGGAATGTGGTGACCAGAGAGGCCATGAGACTTTCTCAAGATCCTACCACAGATGTCACATCAGCCTCTGTGTCAATGCCGCCCTGCTGGCACCTGTTTGGAATAGCCTGGGGCCGGCTGGGGAGAAAGAGGGGGCGATGGGGGTGCGTTGCCCCTAGTGAGGGCAGGCATCACTCTAGGACACTGTGATCTTCCAGATCGGGCAATCAGCATGCACCCTGCTTTCATTTACCTCCTCTCAACTCTCCTCACACCCCCTTGGAGTATCCTAATTAGCATCTCACTTGTGCACCTGTCAGATGATACAGCTCATTACCTGGGAATTATATTCACTTTTCCAAGTACTTGGAGTACTGCTAAATAATGCCAAACAGAATTTATCCATTTATACCTGGGGCAGGTGTGTGAGCATACTTTGCTTTCTACTATTTTATGTTGTTTGAAGTTGAAACTAGACACCTACCCTTTGAGGCTTCAACCATGTTTTGTTTGGTAAGATATAGATACTTATCCCTGTTTGTGCAGTTAATTCAGTTGTATTTAAGTACCTGCTATGTTCCAAGTACCATTCCAGGTAAGCGGAACTGCCGTGGTGGTAGGGGTGATCTTGCTGTACAAAGAAGGTTACAGCTTAGAGAAGAGGGAGGCAGTGCATTCGTGACCAAATAAATGCAGTGAATAACAGCAGGGAAGAAAATGACAGGGCGGCGTGAGGGAGTGATGAAGGCGTAGAGATCGCAATGGTCCTCTGAGGAGGTGACATGAGGGAGCGATGAAGGCGTAGAGATTGCAGTGGTCCCTCTCAGGAGGTGACATTTGAGCTGACATTTGAGGCCCAAATGTCAAGAGTGAACCTGCCACACGAACACTTGGGGAGGAGCCAGTTTTTGTTAAATTTTTGTTTCCTACCCAAATATTGCTTCTTCATTTGTTCTTCACATGTCCACAGAGGGCCCCTCAAACATCTAGGCGTTTCCACGATCCCTCACTCACCGGCCTGGCTCCACCCCTGAAAGATGTCCACAGCCTCAAGAGAACTGGTTTCCCCGATCTCTTCCTCTGGCTCTCACCATCTCTCCCCTGGACCGCTGGAGGGGTCTCCTGATTAATTTTCCTGCCTCCACTCCTGTCTTCCCTGTAATTATTCACCCAGCAGTTAAGTCGTGCTGATCAATACAGCAGCTGCCAGCCATGTGTGGGTATTTAAATGAGAATTAATTAAAAGTGAATAATGAAATCAAATGTTTAGTTTTCCAGTCACACCAGCCACGTCTCAGGTGCTCAGTAGCCACACGTGGCCAGTGGCTCCCATGCTGGCTGGTAGGGGAGGGAACATTTCTATCATGGTGGGAGTTTCACTTGGCCACCCTCAGAGTGATCTTGCCCTCTTGGGTTGTTAATTTGTATCCATATTCTACTTTCCTATTTCATAGAACACACAAAGGTTGTTCACACCATTGGACCTGTCTATGGGTGCTTCAGGAAATTAGTGGAAAATAGAATTAAAAGATAAGTTTATTTGCTGCCAGAATTTTGTAGTCTCTGCATAGTTTTTTTAATGAGGAGCATTTTCCGTGAACTTTTTGAACACCTCTTGTACAAGTGTTGGCAGGTTAGGTTCCCTGTGCATGGAATGTCCTGTGCTCCCTCCCCCAACCCAAAGAAACTGATGGCTCCTTGTTGGCATTCAGATGTTCAAATAAATATTACCTCCAAGAAGCCCCTCTTTGGCTACCACCCATTGCTGTCGTACAGCCAGATTAAATTGTCTGTGCATTCTGGTTGCTGTTGGATGTCTGGCTTATTCAGTTATTGCTGAGTTGTTCATTGTGTGTCGTAGGCCACTAGTACGTGAGCCAAGGCCATGTCTATCTGGTTCAAGGCTATCATCCCATTATCTAGATGGACCCTGAGTCCTTGTGGATGTTTGGTTAATAGTAGTTCTAAGAACAAGTGAATCATCACGGGGAAGCAGAACTAGCATTACCTGGAAGGATTCCTTTGGCTGAATTTAAAAAAAAAAAAAAAAAGCCCTCTTTGCTCTGGTTGACCTTGTACATTGAACATCTCACTGAACTGAGCCTGGGAACTGGGGTGAGCAGTTGTCTTTTTAGGCAGGAAGAATAGCAAGTACGCAGTACCCAGAGCAGAAAGAACAAGAAAACGCTTGGTATGTGGAGCCGAGATTGTGTGTGTGTGTGTGTTGGGGGCGTGGGTACGGCACAAAATGAAAACCAGCTGGGCGAGGAGGGAAGGCCAAGGCAGTTGTATTTTACTCCAGGTGCAGTAGCAAGCCGTTGGGGGGTCTTTAACGGGGAAGAGACTCTGATGCATTTATCCTTATGGTTTTGTTTATTTGCCCTAATGGGTAATACTGTTTTAACATTTTTCACAGATGGACAATCTGGGGAAACTTGGTTCTGAGACTTTTTTCCCCGAGCAGGAGGGACTGGCTTCTCTGAAGATGGAAAAAAGTCCTCACAGTTTGCTGTCAGACTTGCAATGAGGTTCCAAACACACAGTGGCCTTTGAAATGCTTTCTGACATGCGCTGCTGCTTACATGGACTGACTTCCTCCTAAAGGTGATACAGGTGCAGAATAAAATGAATTCGGAAAAATCCAAAAAGGCAATCGTGGCCATTTGTTAGGGTCTTGAAATGCAAATGAGGGCTGGGCAAGCTTGACAGGCAGAGTTAGACAGTGAGAAAGAGAGAGAAATTTCTTCCTTTTTCTGTTGGTTCAACCCTCAAGTGGCCGCTACGGCTGGCATGTTGCGGCCGGCGTTTTGCGCCGATCTGAAGCCAGGATCCAGGTGCTTCCTCCTGGTCTCCCATGGGGTGCAGGGCCCAAGGACCTGGGCCATCCTCCACTGCCCTCCCGGGCCACAGCAGAGAGCTGGACTGGAAGAGGAGCAACCAGGACAGAATCCGGCGCCCCAACCGGGACTAGAACTGGGATGCTGGCGCCGCAGGCGGAGGATTAGCCTAGTGAGCTGTGGCGCCGGCATTGTCTCAACTTCTTAAGACCAAAGGAAAAAGGCACTTAGTTCTTCCAAAAGTATTTTTAAAAAAAGATTTATTCATTTATTTGAAAGGCAGAGCTACAGAGCGAGAGAGGGAGGGAGAGGGATCTTCCATCTGCCGGTTCATTCCCCAAATGGCCACAATGGCTGTGGCTGGGCCAGGTCATAAGCCAGGAGCCAGGAGCTCCCTACAGGTCTCCAGAATGGGTAGCAGGGGCTGAAGTGCTTGGGCCATCTGCTACTGCCTTCCAAGGCACGGTAGCAGGGAGCTGCCTCTCAAGTGGAGTAGCCAGGAATGGAACTAGCTCTCATGGAATTCTGGCATTGCAGGTGGTGGCTTGACACACTGTGCCACAACGATGGCCCCACCAAAAGTATTTACCATAATCCCTCAATTCTAAGATATTTTAAAGAAAACAGGCATCATTGATTAAGTTAAAACGTTTAGTTAATGCAAAGTATCCATACGTCTCTATCCACCATTACCTATCTGTGAAGCAAAGGCTGTAAGGTTAACTGATAATTACTCATTTGAGAGAGAGAAAAAGCTCCCATCTGCCATTCACTCCCCCAGTGACTGGGTCTGGTTGTGCGGAAGCCGGGAGCTCAGCCGGATTACAAGATCTCAGTTACTTGGACCATCAGCATTGCCTCCTAGGATCTGTGCTAGCAGGAAGCCCGAATCCTGGCTCTCTAACATGTGACAAGGGCATCTGGACCATTAGGCTGAACACCTGCTTGGGACCAGCTGTATTCTAAGTGCTTATGGCAACTCTTGAGGGTAGGGACTGTATTCCAGATAAGGAAACTGAGGCACAGGGGGGTAAAGCCAAGAACTGATCATAAGTTGTCTGGCTCCAAGGTCTTATTTAACTGCTGAGCTATGAGGAAATATCATCATTTGAGGCTGGCTGATTATCAGAAAATTGATAGACATCTTTCTTTGCTTCTCAGCATAAAAACTCCAGCCTGGATCTTAATTGGTGATGGGTAGTTCCCTAACTATGACTGATGCTGTTGTTGGATTTGATTATAGATTTGCAACAAAGCTCTATATGCCAAGATTTGTTTGGTAAGCCATTTTAACGAATGCCCTGGTACTGTTGAGGGTTGAGTTGCACCTCAACTGTCTCAGTAGGGACATCCTGACTTTCTGCTCAAGAACATGCTGGGCAAGAGGGTGGGGTGGAGTCAGCTCGAAAAAGTGGTTAACTGCTCCAGCTCTGTGTCAAGGCTGGCAGTGCAAGCTTTCAGCTGGTGCCTTGGGGCTTTGGAACTGCAGGCAAGTTCCTTAACTTCTCCCAGCCTGTTTCCACAGTCAGAAAATGGGGTGATCATGTTCTTAACCTCTTATCTGCAGCTCTTGGAGACCGAGGGTTTCCAGATTCACAATCATTTTTTTTAAGAAGGCAAATAGTACATATATGTATACCATATAATATATAAGACCTCCCAGCAGGGACTGGGGTAATGCCCCTAAATTAAACATGTTGATATTTTTGTAGCCAAACATGTAGTTATTAACACTAAAATATATAAATAGAGACTCATCAGTTTAACTGCAGTCTTGGATACAAATAAGTTTGAATAAAACTTACAAAAACATCTTTTAGTTTTCAAAGCTTTTGAGAACTCAGAATTCTTAGATCAGGGTTTATAGACCCACACCTGGCTCCTGGGATGGTTTTACGGCTTATGTAGAGATGGAGTGTTTCCTCCGCACATTCCATAGGCCATATTGAAGTGCTTGCTAAGACTGCGTCCTGACTTGTCCGTGATCTTGGTGGAACAGAGGTGAGTGTGGCTGGCTGAGAGCCTGGTGGTCCTGGTTTCACTCTGGATGCCTTGCAGCCATGACTGTTGGATTGTGAACTTCTGGTCTGGAGCTCAGGACACCTGGCTACTTTCAGAACTGGGTCCCATATTCTTTTTTTTTTTAAGATTTTTTTTTTATTTGTTTGAGAAGGAGAGTTACAGACACACAGAGAGAGAGACAGAGAGAGAGGCCTTCCATCCCCTGGCTCACTGCCCAAATGGCCTCAATGGCCAGAGCTGCACCAATCCAAAGCCAGGAGCCAGGAGCTTCCACCGGGTCTCCCTTGTGGGTGCAGGGGCCCAAGGACTTGGACCATCTTCTACTGCTTTCCCAGGCTATAACAGAGAGCTGGAAGGGAAGAGGAGCAACCAGGACTAGAACTGGCGCCCATAAGGGATGCTGGTGCCACAGGCGGAGGATTAACCTGCTGAGCCACAGCACCAGCCCCCGGGTCCCATCTTCTCACTCCTGTGTTTTGACTGACTTTTGATTGTTCCAATAAAGTACGAGGGAAATATACCAGAGGGATGCCTTCCAATCCCACCTCAAAGCAGAATCGTCTTTTCTGCTGAATCTTCTCTCCTTTTTTATGGCAGTAAAATGAGGGGGAAATTGAGAACAGCAACCCCCAAGAGTGCATTTTCCCTCAGGCCAGCCTACGTGTGACACTCCATAAGCGACAGCTTCTTCCGTCTCGAGGGAATCAACACAGTATTCATGTTCACCGGTCACTGGTGGTGCCGGGAGTGGATGATGACTTGTCAGTTTGCACCCTACGCGTCATTTTCAGGCAAACAGTGTGTGTTTCTGAGTTGCCCAGGGACACAGTCAAATGTTGACAACACTCCTGTATCTAAGTGCTTGGTAGGTCCCCTGTGACTTGGAGCACAGATGTGGGTGGATCCTACAGGGGCTGATCTGGAGGGCAGGAGGTCCTAGGCTTATGACGGACAGACGGTGTAGACTGAAGACTTGCGTTTGGCTCTGGGACCCCAGCTAATGTCCACAAGCTCTGTGGGCTGTGGCTTCCTTTCTTGTGAGTAAACATAATGGTCGCGCCTTACTTCATCAGGTGTGGTGAGGACTAAATAACTGATGCATGTGAAAGTGGTTTTCCAGTTCCGATGCTCCAGCTCCAGGAAATACTGTTCTTGTGATGCATTTAACCTTCAGTGAGCTTTAGATCTGTCACCCAGGGGTCATTTGCATACCTGTCAGGTGTACCTCTGTGTCCTGCCACCCTGCTGCATTTGACTCCTTTCTCAGTCAGCTGAGCACTTGTCAGTTCATTTTGCACTTTGCGCATCTGTGTGCTCATCCACGCATTATGTCCACCCACCCCTCCATTAGTCTCTGAGTTGGATCCCTGTTGTGAGCCAGGTATTGGGCTGGGTCCTGGGATACAAAGATGAGTCAGATAAGGAAGGACCGTGCCCCAGAGGAGCTCACTTGCTAACAGAGAAGTGGACAGGTTCACAGATGAGTAGGGTCAGGTGTGGCTGGACTGCAGCCCAGGAGGGGCTGCAGAGAGTGTGAGGGGACACAATCAAGTTCTTTTGGGGTGGCAGGTGAGAAAGATGTTAGGGCAAAGAGAGGTTCTCAGAGAGGGGATGGCGCTTGAGCAGGAGGGTATGCACAGCGGAAGGAGTAGCAGGTGACAGCCTCACATATCCAGGGGGCTGAGTGCAGAGGCTGTCTGGTCTAGAACAGAGGGTTTTTAGGGGATTGTCTTTGCAGATTTACAGTGCCCAGTGCACCCGAGGGCCAGGTGGTAGGAATCCATGGACACAAATTAAGCATCTTGGATTTCATCCTGGTGTCCACAACTGGGTTGGCAGCCACTGATGGAAGGTGTCAGGCAGATGCATGTCTGGAAGTTCTTTCTGACATCTGCCAGGGCTGGGAGAGCGTGCACGGCTGAAGGCAGGGAGGCCAGTGAGGAGGCTACTGCAGGAGTTTGAATGGCAGCTGAGGAGGAGAAGGAGGCTGCATGGGAGACTGGGAGAAGACAGATGCCACAAGGGTGTCAGGGGCTGGTGAACAGGAGTGGTCGCTGTGGTAGATCTTAGGGCGGCTGTAACAAATTACTGTGGGTGTGGTTTACAAGAACCTGCATTGGTTCTCTCTCTCAGTTCTGGAGGCCAGAGTCTGCAATCCGGGTGTTGGCAGGACTGCGCCCCTGAGGTTTCTAAGGGATAGCTCTTCCTGCTCTTGAACCTTTGACGTCCCTTGCTGCATCCCAGACTGCTAACTCAGTCCTCACGTGGCCTTTTCCACATGTCTGTGTCTCCCCTCCTGTTTCGTGTAAGGACTTTGTCCCTGGGTTCAGGGCCTGCCTGGGTTAGTGAGGATGTGCCCATCTCGCGATTCTTCATTGCATCTGCCCAGGCACGTTTTCCAAATAAGGTCAGGTTCGCAGACTTAAGAGATTAGGAGATAGACACAACTTTCGGGGGACCAGGAGTCCACCCACTCCAATCATCACGTGGATGGAGCAGCCTTGTAGTATCTGTAGAAGGCAGAGCAGAGCTCCTGCTCAGATGTCACAGCAAACTTGTCTAAACGCGTCGTCTGCTGAAGCGTTGTATCACCTCCCCACAGAGCCCTTCCAGCGTCTGATGAGTAGATAATGCCAGACCAGACGCCTCTCTTACAGAAGCCGTTGTGAAGACACAACACATGGAAGTTTAAGCAGGGGAACTCTTTAGAAATAAAGCAGAGACTCAAGTGACTGTTATTTGCAGAGAATCTAATTTTCTCTGACAGTTCCACAGGTACATTGAAATGGTCTTTTACGCAAAATGTGTTTTCTGAGGAACATTCTCCTTGAATTTCACAAACTTTTCTCTGCCTGATGATCGTGTGTAATGGAATGAACTACAGCCTCATTCTATTTTTGTGTTTCTTCTTGTTTGTGCCCAGTTGCTGTTAATAATGTTGGCAGAGCTCTGGGTAGCTGGGAAAGCAGCACCTTGTTACTGTGGTTCTGATTTGGCCACTTCCTGGCGACTGTCTTGTGCATTTGGCAAATGCTGTGCGCACCTGCTCCAGGTTGGACGGTTCATTCTGCCGCAGATGCAGGGATACATTAGACACAGCGTCTTGCAGTCTTGTGGGGAGATGGACATACACAGCCATGCCAGGCTGTGTGACATGGACATGGTGTGTGTAGGGGGCTAGGATAAGGTAGTAAAAGAGGGGGTGGGTGGCATTGTGGCCCAGCGGATTAAGCTGCCATTTGTGATGCCAACATTCCATACTGAAGTTTCAGTTCTGACTGAGTTCTGTTCCAGCTCCCTGCTAATGTGCCTTGGGAGGCATCAGAAGATGGCCCAAGCTGGGCCCCTGCCACCCACGTGGGAGACCCAGAAGCAGCTCCTGGCTTCTGTCTTCAACCTGGCCCTGCCTTGACTGTTGCAGTCATTTGGGGAGTCCATCAGTGGATAGAAGAACTTCCCCCCCACCCAGTTTCTCTGTGTCTGTTGCTCTGCCTTTCAAATTAATGAACAAATACTTTTATAAAGGTAGTAACAGGGACCAGGGGAGCACAGAGATAGACACATTTCCACAAAAGTAGACATGGAACGAGCCAGTAAGTATCTGAGATATTGCCAACTTTGTGAGCTAGCAGGTGTGCTGATGGAGTTAAGGTGCCATTTCCACTTATCAGATGAAGGAAAGTAAAACTAGGGGGCTGGTGCTGTGGCGCAGCAGGTTATACTGCAGCCTGGGATGCTGGTTCGAGTCCCGGCTGCTCCACTTCCAATCCAGCTCCCTGCTAATGTGCTTGGGAAAAGCAATGGAAGATGGTGCAAATGCTTGGGCCCCTGTATCCACATGGGAGACCCAGAAGAAGCTCCTGGCTCTTGGTTTTGGATTGGCCCAGCTCCAGGCATTGTAGCCATTTGGGGAGTGAACCAATGGATGAAAGATCTCCTCTCTCTCTGTCTCTTCCTCTCTCCCTCTGTAACTTTGCCTTTCAAATAAATCTTAAAAACAAAATTGGGGCCAGCACTGTGGCATAGCGGGTTAATGTCCTGGCCTGAAGTGCCAGCATACCATATGGGTGCCGGTTCAAGACCCAGCTGCTCCACTTCCAATCCAGCTCTCTGCTGTGGCCTGGTAAAGCAGTGGAAGATGGCCCAAGTCCTTGGGCCCCTGTACCCACATGGGAGACTTAGAGGAGGCTCTTGGCTCCTGGCTTTGGATCAGCGCAGCTCCAGCCATTGCGACCAACTGGGGAGTGAACCATCGGATGGAAGACCTCTCTCGAGATCTCTCTCTGCCTTTCCTCTCTCTGTTGGCTCTGACTTTCAAATAAATAAATAAATCTTTAAAAACAAAACAAAACAAAACAAAAAAAACAAAATTAAAGTTGTATAATACCCAGCATTGGCAAGCATGTTAGAAAATAATCTTACACACTCAAGGTAGAATCAGAAATTGTCTAAACTTTGTGGGAGGTAATTTGGTGAAAAGTGCAAAAAATAACTAAATTAACTAAAAATAACTAAAATAACTATTTAGATGTGCCATCTTATATGTGGCCTTGCTGGCTTCTTGGGTCTCCCACATCCTCTTGGCTGTTTCCATCACAGCTGCTCCCACGTGGGCCAGAATGAACTGTTAGGGTAGCTTTGTACCCCACTGGATGGAGACCAGGGCTTCTGACTTCTCTAGGGCTTGGCACCACCCTTTGCTGGACATTCTAGCCTTGCAGTAACTCAATCTCGTTCTCTCTGAACACTGTTGTCTTTGTAGAATTCTTCTCTTTGGTGTTATAGATTAAATTTTGGATTTTGGTTACATAAACCTATCACTAGGTAAATTATATTTTAAAACCAAGATGATAAACACTTGAAATTCATGACTTCTTTATTTTCCTGCTACATTTTATTATTTATGCTCTGAAGGATATTTGGTGGGAACACAATATATGAAGATGGTCCTGACTTTTTTATGGTTTTTTGACTTTAAGATGGTGATAGTGCTTTGGGATTTGAATTTTGACTTTTGCTAGGCTAGTGATGCTGGATACAATACTGCCTGCCTTGCAGTGCTGGGCGGCTGCATTGGTTGAGAGGAAGCAACCAATAATCTACAGTGAACCGTCTTGCTGGGCTGGGCTGTTCAGTAGGTGAGGCATATGGAGTGCATTGTAGACTTGTGATATTTTCGTTCCACATGGGTTTGTCAGGACCTAGCCCCATTTTAGGTAGAGGAGTATCTCTACAATGGTATCCCATTGCACATCTCTTCTGAGGTCTGCCTCCAGTGGTGCCTTGTTGATCATTCGAAATTAGATCCTTTTGGAAGTATTTAAAAACATCAGAAAATGCAGTAAATCAAGCCCTTCTTTCCCAGAGGGCCTTTTGTTACACATTTATAAGCACACCTCTGTCTGTATAGGGGTCTGCTTGGTGTGTGTGTGTGTGTGTGTGTATGTAGTGGCCTTCCGTGTCTGCAGACTACATCTGCAGGTTCAGCCAACTGTGAAACAAAAATATTAGAAAAAAGATTGCATGTGTACCAAATATGTATGTGCAGAATTTTTTCTTGTCGTTAATTCATTAACAATACAGTATAACAGCTATTTCCAAAACATTTTACATTATATTAGGTATCAAAAGTCAGCTAGTCATGGTTTAAAGTGTACAGGGGCACTCTGCAGGTTCTGTGCAAATCCAGTGCCGTTTTATATGAGCAGCTTGAATGTCTAGGGATTTTGGTCCTGGGGTCCTGGGCCGTGAAACTGGACGTTAAGGAAAGCTGTGTATAGAGCCAATGGGAGGTCTTCTGCCTCAGCTTTTTATTTTCTCATTGGTTGAAGTTGATTCCTTTGTTTCTGTGCTGAATATCTTATTAAACTTGAGTATAAGTTACATAGCTTTTCTGTTTATTATTTTGGCTTTCCTAGGTAGTTAATGACTTTCAAAATAATAGTAATGAAACTATTTTACCAGGAACTTAAATCAAAACTAGATGTTTATTCCAATCAAATATGTTTTAGCATCCATTGAAAGGCCTTCTGATGTAAAAATATATTTATTCTTAGATTAAATATATTAATTGATTCATTAGTGATCAACTATCCTTGTATTTCTGGAATGAAATTGGGTCATATTCTTTGTTCATAAATGGTGGAACTTGGTTTCTTAATTCTGGAGGGGGTCTATATTTATACTCATGACACTGGTTTTTGTTTTATAATTGCTGTGATTTTTGACATCATTTGGAAATTTTGGAAGCAATCTTTATACAAAATGAATAGTATTATATTGCAGCTTTTACTCTATCTTTAAACTCATCATTGGTTAAATCTCGTTTAACCTTTGGTTTAAACTTTGGCCTCATGACCAGATAATACAACTTAAAAACATTTATTTGTTGAGGGTGTGTGTGTGTGTGTGTGTGGCCTTATTGTTATTTTAAAATACTCAAAGCACAAGAAAAAGAATTCTGTGTAGGGAAAAATCCGATTGATGTCTTTTAAATCAGTGTTATTAATGGTGTTAAGTTGTGGCTTCCTTATCCTTATTTAAATTTTCCCTTTTTGATCTGTCAGGATTTAGAAAGGTGGTTGAGTTCCCACCCCATTACTGTGGTTTTTTCGTTTTCTTAGTTTCTCACAGTATGCTTTATATAGTTCAGTGCAGTGTGACTTGCTGTGGAAAAGGTCGTGATAGTTAAGATTTCTTTGTGAATTATGCCTTTTATCAATGCAAAATGACTTTCTTTGTGCAATTTAATGCCTTGTCTTTGAATTCTACTTTGATATGGATATTGGTACACCTGCATTTTTTTTCTATTGACATTTGGCTATTAAACCCGCCCGTTCTTTCAAATTTAACCTTTTAGGAATCTAATTACTTAAGATTGTGTCTTATGGAAAATATTTAAATACACCTGACTTTGTCTCTGTGAGTCATTGTCTTTTCCTTAGGAAGCTGAATCTATTTACACTGAGTGTCCTGACTGCTGTGTGTGTCTGACTTTCACCCTCATTCAGGCTTCCTGTTTCTCAGGCTTGTTTTAAAGTTCTTATTCTTTCTTTCCTCCATGCCAGTGCAGGGGTTGGGCACTCCTCTCCTCTTTTTATAGCACCAGGGGTAGGGTTTCAGTACAAAGAGTATGCACAAAAGCTGCATGCTGTCCACAAAGCCTGAAATATGTATTATCTGGCCCTTAGGAAAAGACTGGCCAATTCCTCACTTGCTAATTAGGTGTACATTTAACATTCTGCTTTTAGTTTTACTCTTGGGTATATTTGGTTATATTTAAAACATGCTTTTCCCAAACTGATTTCTAGTTGCTTTTTAAAAAAAGATTTATTTGTTTGAAAGGCAGAGTTACATAGAGAGAGGGAGAGACAAAAGGTAGAGGGCTCTTCCATGTGCTGGTTCACTCCCCACATGGCTGCAACAGCCAGGGCTGGACCAGGCTGACTGAGGCCAGAGCTAGGAGCTTCATCCTCATCTTCCAGGTGTGTACAGGGGCCCAAGTACTGCTTTCCCAGGTGCATTAGCAGGGAGCTGGATGGGAAGTGGAGCAGCCAGGACTTGAATGGGGGCTCATATGGGATTCTGGGGTCACAGGCAGCTCTTCACTCACTAAACCACAACACTGGCCCCTCTGATGACTTTTAAAATGCAAGCTATTTTATTGCTTATTCCCCTTGCAGATGAGGTAGGTGGTATAGCTTTATATTCCTTTATGTAAGCTTTCTGTCTTTTATTTGACAAGCAGAGAGGCAGGCAGACACACATGGTGGGGAGGAGGGGGAGAGCGAGTGGGCGAGTGAGCAAGCCTACAAGCTCGCTCCCATCCTGTGCTCCAGTTCCCAGATGCCAGCAATGGCTAGACTGAAGCCGCGACCCAGGAACGCCATCCAGATTCTCCCACATGAGTCGCAGAGACCCACTCACTTGAGCCATCATTCCTGTCCCCTAGAATTTGCACTAGCAGGAAGCTGCAGTGAGGAGGAGCTGGGGCCGGGCATTGAACCCAGGCACGTGGGTAGGGGTTGCAGGCATCTTAAGGAACTGGGAATCCAAATGCCTGCCCTGCCTTCTGTAACCTTTATCCATTTCCTCAGCTGTTGATGGAGTCCTGTGGGATTTTCCTCCACATTTCTAGTTTAATCATTATCATTTAAAATCCTTTGTCTTTTAAAGAGAACTATTAACTGCATTTATATTCTGTTTACAAGTGTATTTACATCAGTGTTTAAGCAGATTCTGTTCAGCTTGTCTGGTGCTTACTGTTAGACCTCTACAAGTAGCCCTGTTAGGTTGTTGGCAGTGGGCAGGGGAGGGTGGTGCCGTCCTTTCTGCCTGTGCTCTCGGAGTTCTCCTGCATTGGTGAGACATCCCTGTGTTTCTGCCGTACACAGGCTTTGTAGATAATCAGCCAGGAGCTGCTTCAGTCTAGTAATGTAGAGGAGAAGTCTGAGATGATTCGTCATTTACATAAATCTTTACCAACGTAAATAGCTCAGTTTTTCTTTTTGGAGGTTTGGGAAAATACTGAGGATGTTTGGGACGGTGACTACAGCCTACTTTCTAACTGCTATAATCTGCTTTTTAGGAATTCTCATTTGTGTAGCATATTTCTCTCGTCCTTCACATTTCTGATTTTCTTTCTAGTCATTATTGGGAAATTTCTATCTGCACTGGTTCCCCCCAGTAACAGGCTGACCGCTGTGCCAGAGTCTCAGTATTCAGAACTTCCTGTGGAAATTCCACGTTATTACCATATTAAATGTTGGTATCTCATCTAATGATAGGAAGGCATCCACCCTGGGAGCTGTGCAAAAAATACAGAAGCTGAGAGTTAATTCTGAATTTCCTTTCCTCTATTATAACAAATTGTTGCGGACAAGTGGTTTAAGACATGGATTTATTATCTTACTGTCTTATGGCTTTGAGGTCTGAAGTCTAAGACCAGGATATCGGGATGGCTGTGTTCTTTCTGAAGGCTCCAGATGAGGACCTATTTCCTCTCCCCTTCCAGCTTCTAGGGGCCACCTGCACGCCCGGGCTCATGGCCCTGTGTCACTCCCACCTCTGTTTCTGTCCTCACGTCTCTTCTCGGACTCTCCTGCCTGTCTCTTACTTTATAGAGGCTCCTGGGATTACATTGAGGCCAACGTGGAATCCAGGGTAACCTCTCCATCTCAAGATCCTTAATCTAATTGCAGCCACAGAATCCTTTTGGCCAAGTGAGGCCCGTGGTTACTGATTTGGCAGTGGATCTTCTAGAGGGTCAGTCTTCTGCTGGCCACAGTAGCTTCCCCTGGTACGTTCAGAGCCTCTCCCCCCTGTGCCATCCCTTCTGAAGGCAGTGGAGTTGATCTCTTCTGCCATCCCAAAGGCATGTGTGCCTGCCTCTTTGCTCATGTCTATGAAGCATCTTACTGGGATATACGTTTTGTTAGCGTTTCCTTCCTTGTATTCCAGGGTACCCATTCCGCGTCCTTCCAGCCAAATGTAACCATGGTCTTTCTCCCTAGGGACTCATTTCCTCATTTTCTTTTTCCAGCCAGCACCAGCTTATATGCAATCATTGGCAAATCCAGCATTTCTGAGCCTGGGGACCATAATGGCAAAGTCTACTTTCAGGAAGAAAGAAAATAGTTTTTTTTCCCCTTTCTGGAGAACCAGCAACACCATCACAATCCTCACTGCTGCCTTCTTTTCTTCTTCACTTTTGGAAAGTTACATTCTGCATATCACTGCTCTGTAGTCCACAATTTTGCTCCTTCCAGCTGTTAAATGCATTAAAATTCTTATCAACTACTGAATTCTTAACATTCTTTCTTAGTTTTAATTGCTTATCTTTAAACTTGTTTCTGGCTTTTAAACTACATCTCTT
Organism: Lepus europaeus; assembly: GCF_033115175.1. NCBI lineage: Eukaryota > Metazoa > Chordata > Mammalia > Lagomorpha > Leporidae > Lepus > Lepus europaeus. The sequence goes on along the minus strand of NC_084836.1, from coordinate 109,782,779 downwards.
TTTATTTCTGTTTATCTCATTTTTAAAAAGTTATTTTTTTTTTATAGAAACAAGGTTTCCCTGAATTTATGGAGCACACAAAGCAGATAGTCTGAAATTTAATGGCATTTCATGCAATAAATCATTTTAGAAAAGTGTGTTTTCTCTACATAGTTCATTCCTTCTTGTTTAATTTATAAAAATATCTTCTTTGGCCCAATATTGGTTATATTTTTCATTTTTAGTGAGATTTATAAATGAGGACAGTTCTACCTGTCCTGGTATGTTTTCCCAAGACAGGGAAATGAATTATTTGAAGCACTCTCTGCTCTCTGCTCAGGTATAGTTTGCAACTTCTGTATCACTGTGGGAGCTGCTGCTTATAGCACTTGCTTTTGTAGGGAGCCAGTTGTTGAAGAGGAGTGTGAGTGTGTACACAGGTGTACATGTGCATTTGTGTGATCCTGCCGTTGGGGGGAGGGAGGCAGAGACAGGTGCAGGGTGGTGACCGTACTCCCGGAGAAGAGGTGCTTTCCTTGGCTTGACTGAGATATTTTACTCACCTCTGCTGCTACGGGTTGAATGTGCCCCTTGAAAATCCATATTGAAACTTAGTTCCCATTTACAGTGGTAATAAGAGTCGTGGCATTTAGGAGGTGCCTGGGTCATGAGGGCTCTGCCCTCAGGCTGGGATTTGTGCCCTTATAGAAGGACTGTGGCATCCTGTTTCTGTGCCCCTTCCAGCACGTGAGGTGCAGGCACCACAGTGGAAGCAGAGAGCAGCCCTCACCAGACGCCAGGGATCTGCTGGCACCTTGGTCTTGGACTTTCCAGCTTGCAGAACTGTGAGAGTAAATGTCTATTATTTATAAATCGTCTAAGGCATTTTTATAGCAGCAGGAATGTACTAAGACATCTATGAAGTAGACATTAAAATTGACTTGTGAGCTAGTTGGTGACTGTGTATGAAGCTGCTCCTGGTAGGTGGTCAGTGGGTTGGGTGGTCCAGGTGCAGGTCCTCTTTGCTCCGGGGTGGTCAGAGGGCCTCACTGCCTGGAAAGGAGGCCAGTCCTGGGAGGCATGAGCAGCCCTGTCCAGGAATAGGGGTGTGCGATGGGACAGGTTGGTAAGTCCCTAACAGGGAGTGAGGTCCCTGTAGAAGACTGGCACTGTTCATGGTCAACTGGACCAGATGTTCGCCATTCTTGGAACCAAGAAATGCCTTGTGCGTGGGTCCTGGTTTTAAAGGAGAGACCAGGGACCCCTAAGGGTGGGTGTTCATGGAAGCTAGGGAGGAGAAGGGTTCGAGGAGAAGGGGAAAGTCATTCCAGTACCCTGGGTTTTGGGTTTTATTCTTCCAGGTGTCTCCTCTGGGCTCAGTCCTTGAGGGATTTGGTTTTGTTGTGTGAGGAAGCAGAGTTACTGCATCTTTCACACCTTCTGTCTCCTCCTCTGTGAACTGGGGATACCAGCAATGCCTCCCTCTTGGGGCTGCTGTGTGGATTAAGTGAGATGGTGCGTTAATGTGCTTGCCTCCATTCCTGGCACAGGAAGCTGTGCTCAATCAAGTCTGCTTTTCTTTTCCTCTCCTTGAGTTAGAGGGACTCTGATGAACGAGTAGACAGTGATCATTTATTTTGGTCAACACTAATTCTTTAGCTATTTTTTTCTTAATACTTTTTAGTTTAGCGAGTATTTACATAGCACTTTCTGTGAACTTGATCTTGTTCTCAGCACTTTACGTAGATGAATTCATCAAACCTATCTTGTGAGGGTAAGAACCTCAAGAGGTAGCTGTATTTTATTTCCATTTTACAGGTAAGAAAACTGTGGTACCAAAAAAAAAAAAACTACTTGAAGATAATCTATGAATAGATGCAAACCACTGGGTTGTGATATGGAGTGCAGGTTAGCAGCATTCAGTAAAGTGGTAAAACACAGGAGAGGAGCAAGGCATTGGAGGAACTCAGACATCTAATTTACAGCTGAAAGTAGGACGACCTCAGGAGGTGGGAATGGCACCAGGGTATTGTGGTGTTGTGGTGTTGTCGTTAGTCAGTGTGTGTTGGTTTTTCAGGAAAACACTGTTCTGTGTTAAGGCAGTGAAGGCACAGCTGCCATCCTGCAGAAGTGGTTCCCGCTAGGGACAGGTTTATAAGTTACTGGACAAAGGAAGACAGCTTGTCCGAGGCTGATGGCTTGGGTGACAGTTCGTCCTGGTGTGCTGGGGGCAGTCTTAGTTTTTGTTCATTGTTCCCCAGCATGGTTGTTAATGACAATGTTTTCCTTCCTCAAAAGCATCCTGGTATAGAAGCTAAACTGTGTGCTGCCCTAGTGCTAGGGTAGTGGGAGATACAGGAAACAGGGTAGAGGTGAGAGAATCAGTCCATGTGGCAGCATTCTGTAAGACTCGTGAGGACCTGGGGCTTCTGGGAGCCACACGTTCTGTTTTAGTTTATTTGTTTTTTTGAACTACTCCCTCCACCCCTGCTTCCTCTGTCTCCTCCCCGTCCCCCGACTTGTCTAGCCTCTCGGGATACATATTTTGGAATGAAAGCTAGCCTTGAAGGGGAGATGTGTAATTTGTATGTGAGACATAGCGTGTCCGCAGCTCTTGTGGCCTGACGCTTTCGACCCCTTGCTTGACTGATTACAATAAATGAGGTGTCATTTAAGAGCACGTGACGTGGAGATGGCAAGGATTGGGCCCAAAGTACAAATTATTAATTGATAAAAAAGTAATTAATGAAAAGCTAATTAAAGCAGACATTCTGAGCAGGGCACTCCTGGAATCCGGGGACAGCCTCAATTACCAACTTTCCTCTGAGCTTCTAATGTGTAGTTGGGAGGTATTAGGCTCTAATGGATGAGATTAATTCAAAAATTAATTAATGGAACCGGAAATTAAATCTGAGTTTGTTAAAAAAAAATTCCAGAGATGGGTACACAACACCAGAACGGTAGGTTGCCGGACGGTTTATTAATGAAAACTTCCACGAGCGACAGGGTCTGCTTACAGGAATGACACCCCCTTTCCACGCCCTCCCTCACCCTGTGTCGTTTGTCTTCATTAAATAGCATCTGGTGTCAGCCTGGGCGGGGAGGACTGACGGGAAGTCTTGATGTGGAAGAATAAGACGTTTTCTTCCCTGTTCCCAAGGAGAGAACCGCCATTCTGGTTTCCTCTTCCTGTGGCTTCACCAATAGGGAACAGGGTAAACAAAATGTCAAATCAGCTTATCTGTGATATTCCCACATTTACTTTTGCTGTAGCTTTATGAAAAATTAACTTCCTGTCCCTTGCAGGGCACCTGTTTTTATGAATGCTGATGAGCTAGTGACGCTTACCAGGGCCCCTGATTGTGTTGGCTTGGCGTGTGCTTCTGCGCACTGCAGCTTGACCTTTGGCGTGACTCATTGTTCTGTTGTATTGATCTGGAGTTAATCACTTCTGAGTTTCGATTTTTCCCATGAAATGAGTTGGGGAGTTTATGCGTGCTCAGGGCAGCTCGTGCTTCGGTTCCAGCTGTTGCTGCAATTCAGTGCACGCGGAAGTCACTCGGGGAGCTTGTTAACAACATACAGATTCCCTGGTTGAATCCCCCAGTCAGACTGCTCCTGTAGCTCTGGAGTATGGCCCAGGAATCTGCATTCTGAGTGATGGCTTAGACACAGGCAGCAAGGGCACGGCGACGTTTGGGGAGTGGAATGCCTTTTGCTGCTGAAACATACGGGGCCGAGACCTGTGGGTGTCCTAGACTCAGCGAGGAGCCTCCGGAATCACCTGGTCCACCTGTCCGCCAGTCCTGACTTCTTGCTCAGTGTGTAGTTCCTGCTCACGGCTACCATCACTGTAGTAGCCAACACCACTGCCGGTCTCGCCTGCCGTGGGGTAGAAGGCCAGGCTTTGGCAAGCCTCTGTTTCACCCACCACTGCGGGGGTTGCCTGGGTCTTTTTGTTGCAAAGGAAATGGGATCTGGCTTTTCCAGCAGCTGCATGGAGCAGCTTGGATATGATACACTTTATACACAAGAGAATTAGCATCCTGAGAGACGCACTGTAACCAGGGGCAAGGATGAGGGCAACAGACGAGTTCCTCTATGAGAAGGAACCTTCCAAGGCAGGGGTCCCTCACAGCTGCCTGACCATGCACTTGGCTCTCCGCTGTGAACCTGTGGCAGCCTTTGCAATATTCACCTTGTATTTGTTCTTCCTTCCTTGCTTCATTCTTTTTCCTCACCTTTGCTGGCGTAGCATTGTACCTCACAGTGAAGTCTTAGAATGCTTTGCCTCAGTCTTGTTTCGGAGCTACCACTGTGGTTTGCTGGCTGGGGACTGCAGGCAGATAATTGGAGCTCCAACCCCAGCATCTGATAAATGGGACAATAGGTTGAGTACTTTCCTCATGAAGGTACTTTAAAAATTGCTTATTTATTTTCATTTTATGTGAAAGACAGAGGGCCAGGCAGAGATCTTTCACTCACTGGTTTATTTCTCAAATGCCCACAACAGCCAGGACTGGCCCAGGTTGAAGTCAGGAGCCTGAAACTCCACCGAGCTTCCCCCTTGGGGGCTGGGACTCAAGTACTTGACCCACCTGCTGCCTCCCAGAGTGCACATTATCAGGAGACTGGGTTGGAAGCAGGGCTGGGACTCAAACCAAGCACTCCAGTATGGGATATGGACACCCCAGTTGCGTTCTAACCACTGTGCCAAACACTTGCCCCACACAAAAGTACTTTTTACAGCGTAAGGGATGCTAACATAATTTAAGAATAGGGATTAATGTTCCAATAAAGAAAGCATTCTGATCCTCAGATGAGTTGCTGTTATACCTTTCAGTTATGACAATCTAGGTTCATTGTCGGAAGGCCTCAGGTAGGCAGGTAGTTGGACGATCCAAACCCATGTGTCCTAGAACTGTGCTCTCCAGAATGTGTCCCACCACCGATCCAGTCCCACTGCTCGTGACAACAAAGCCATGTCCGAAGCCAGAGTGGGAAACTCTGGGACTGTAGGCTTTTAATGCAGGACTTCTCCGGTCTCTGGTCACCTGGCTTTGTCCATGGCGGCTTGCCCAGCTGGCAAGTAGCCTGGAGGTGAAGCCAAGGCGCTGATGAGCTCTGCGCCTCACAGGCTCATGTTAAGGATTAATGGTGTTAACACGGGTGATTGTGTAGAACAGGGCCTGGTACACAGCAAAGGCTCAGTTAGTGTTCACGGTCATCATTCATATGACTTATACGGACACGGGGATGGGTGCTGTGGGCCACTGATGGCCAGACAGGGTCTGCAATGTTTCTTAGACTCACGTGGTCTCCCGAGGGTTGCTTGTGTGTAATCTCCCCCTACCTTCTCTCTCCCCTTCTCCTCCCCCCACCTCTCCTCTCTCCCTGCTTCCTCTTCCCTTCTTTTCCTTGCGGCCCTCATCCATCCCCTTCCCCTAACCCAGTCTTCGTCCCCAGCTCTGCCATTCCCAAGACTTGTCCTTGGACAAAGGTGTGCAGGAGGAGGTGGGAGCCCAGCATCCCATACAGCCTGCTGTGCCCAGGCCGGGCTCCGGGAGATGTGGCCTCTCTAGGGCCTTGGCTGTTTTCCTGCTTTAGCAGGAATTCCCGTTCGCCCCTTTCTCCCTCCCCTCTCCACAACCAACTCACCCTTCCTCTCTCCCTCCTCTCTTCCTTCAGTTTTTCATTTTTATTTTTATTTCATATGAAAGGCAGGGAGACAGCAAGAGATCTTCCGTCTGCTGGTTTGCTCCACAAGTGTCCCTAACAGGAGCCAGGACCTCCACCTGTTTCTCTCATGTGAGTGGCAGGGATTCAAGGACCAGAACCACCACCTGCTTCTCCCAGGGTAATCACCGGCAGGAAGTTGGATGGGAAGTGGAACAGCCGGGACATGAACGAGGCACTCTGGTATGAGATGAGGCGTCCAAAGTGGCTCCTTCATCACCGTGACAAATGCCAGCCCCACTCTTCCTTTTTAAGAGGGTGATTGCCAGTGGGAAAGCAAGCAAGCCAGCACGCCTGTTGGCTGTGCACCTGCTGGGTGTCTGGGTGCTGCTGAAGATGCAGGAAACAAGTAGCACTTGCCTTTCTGCACCTCCTGAGTGGCAGGGTGTTGCATGCACCGTTAGGTCATCGTTTAAGGTACAGGACTAAGTAGAACGATGTGCCAGGGCGCTTGCTCCTCTCCCTGGCCAAGGGACCAAGATCCCACACAGGAGCACTCACCCAAGCTCCTGTCAATTCCCCGTGAGTCCCATTCACCTGGCAGCAGCCCCATCATGATTCTGCTTCCCTGTAGTTCTCTGTAGGGAAGAATGTGGTGACCAGTTAATGGGAAATTATGGAGTCTAGGTTATACATCAGTCTCTTGTGAATTGGATCTACTTAGTTAATTCTGCTGAGACAATCAACTTTTATAAGGCTGAGTCATGGGCCCAGCCCTTGCCTGGCTACAAGAGAGGTCTTAGGGGCTCCTGCTGACCCAAGACATCTCGCAGACCTTTTGGCTTCTAGCAGAGTGTGATAGGTCCACCGGCACAGTGACGTTTTAATTAGTAGTGATTGCCTACCCCTACCTCTGCAGGCACTCTAGGCAATTCTGGAGATATTTTTAGTTGGCATAAGTGGGAGGGGTACTAATAGCATCAAGTGCAGAGAGACCCCCACAACAAAGAACTTAGCAGGTCAGAGTGCCAACAATGGCCAAGGGTGAGAAAGCCGGTCCAGCCAGGCTTATTGTCTGGGATCTTCCTGGAGGGGAATCTAAGATGTTGTCAAGCACACTGCTTCCCTGGGTGAGGCAGGGGACTCAGCCTCACCGTGGGAGGCCTTCTGGGACCAGGTGCACTCTGTTCGATTGCACGGGCAAATGAGCAGCTATTTGCTGCCAGCCCAGAGGCCCCTTAAATTCTCCTTTAATCAGAAAACTAGCCCTTGTGTAGCTGCGGACTCACCTGTGCCTTTGTCTCCCATGACCCCCCTGGGGGTTGCAGTGGGGTTCTGACAAGGACACATGGAATCCGTTACAATGGCTTTGAAATTCCCACTCCACCTCTTACTGAGCTGTGTGTCCTAGGGTAGATGTCCTAACATCTCTGAGCCTCGGTCTTCTAACCTAATACTGAAGGTGTTGCTGGTGGCTTAGTAGCAGTGGTCTTGCTGCCAGTGTAGGGTGGCAGGGGTGTGGAATGGAGCAGGCCTCTCCTGGGAGAAGGCAGGGCAGGTAGGCTGGACACTGGTTGGCCAGCTGGCCCTGCCTGGCTCTGCTTTTGAGTCCTCTCTGGTTACTCTTTAGCTCTGACAGCGTTGAGTGTTCCTCACAGCTCATGGTCAAGGGTGCAAAACTAGAACTTTGAGTGTCGTTCCCCAAAATGGTCTCGAAAACATGGTGTTGGTCAGGCCCCACGTGCGGCCTTTCCACAGACTTCATCTCATGTGTCCCTGTAGCAGGTCTGGGAGGTGGGTGCACTCAGCTTCGCTCTACAGCTGAGGAAATCGAGGCTCACCCAGCGTGTGAGTGGTCGAGCTGAGATTTAGGCTCAGGGACCCGTGAGTTCTGCTGCCAACTCTTGAGTCTCTTTCTGTCTCCCTGTGTCCACTGCCATTTTCCCAGACCAGATTGCCGTCAGCTGTCACCTGGACCAGGACGGCAGCAGTGCACTCCTCCCTCCGCCATCACGCTTGTTTCCTTCAACCCATTTCTTCTCCAAAAACATTGAAATGGTAGCTCTTCGAGGTTTGAGACCTGATTTCAATTGTCTACTCCTGATCCCTCATGCTTGACATCCTACCTAGTACATGGTAGATGCTCAAAACTTTTGTGCATGAATGAATGGATAGATACTTAAATGTATCTTTTAGAACATCCATCCATCTGCTCACCCACCTACCCATTCATGCTTCCGCTAAGCACCATCCAGCCCCTCTCCACCCATCCATATTTCATTCCCATCCATCCATCCATCCATCCTTTATCCTCCTATTCATCTATCTCTCTCTAGCCATCAGAGCAGCCATTCATCACAACAGGAAAAATGCAAAACGCATTTAGAACTATTAAATTAACTTAACATAGGTATTATAAAAGTGCTCTTTGATGAAGAAAACATTGTGTTATTTCATATTTTAAGAGTGTCTCAAGATAAAAGGAGACACTTTGCTTGAGTTAACATGTGTCTCAAAATGTGGGTCTTTATCTAAATATTCAGATACAACCTGTACCTTTTCTCATTTTCTCCATAGAATGATCAGAGACCACACGAGGAATTCAAGTACAAGCTAAATTCAAATTCCTCGCCTATTAGAAAGTCATTTGCACTTTGGGGTGCAAAGCAGATTGCAGGCGTATTAATATTGACGAGCTTGGAGACTGTCTGCAGGTACAGGTCTGTAAAACAAGCACCTGAGCACAGAGTGTATTTTGATGGTGTCCAGCTGGGGGGTTTTGGAACCTCATCTGTGGGGCCTGGGTCCGCCGCCGAGGATGCTGCTTCAGAACACCAGGCATCCTAGATCTGCCTCTGAGGTTGGGGGTTTGGAGCTATTGGCACCACCGAGGGATGCCGGGGATTCCACACTGCTTCCACAGACTCCTGCCTATGGTCATAGTTAACAAAGGCAGGTAGGAGAGAAGGGATGAGATTACCAGTGCAGGAGCCTCATACATATGAGATGAGATGACTGGGATGGAAATGAAAGTGGAGATGCTCAAAAATAAAGCGTGAAAGAGCCCTGGCCCCGTATAAGAACAGGATTGATCTTCGTACGCTGACAGAATGTACGATTTCCTTTCGCTTTACCACGGTGCTTCTGTTTCTATAGAAACCACCAATTTTATAGACAGATCGGCTCTGAGAGAAGGCGCCGGGAGTTCAGTTGGAAGCCAAGTGCCGTCAGGGCACCGGTGCTCCCAGCCCCGAGGAGGGGGCTTTCTTCTTTGCTAGCTAACTAGCTCTCCTGGGGATGGTTAATGATTACCAGGCTTGGAACCTGTCACTATTACAGTAACACTTGCAGCGCTGCTGTCCGTCTGTGGAGCCTGCAAAGCAATGGCGAGCTCCAGGGCTTATGGAGCAGCCTCACGGAGGGCAGTGGCACGTAGCCCTTCTCCCTTTCTTTCATTCACTTGTTCATCAGATACATACTGATAGCTTAGCACCAGACACCGTGCCAAGCCCTGGAGGAGTCCATGGTACGGTAAGGGAGAAAGACGGGCAAATCGATGACTTCATTTCAATTAAACAAGAGACGTTTTTTCTGGCCAGGGCTCCCTTAGAGAGAAATGCCCGGAGTTGGGTGGATCCCAGGAATGGTTTGGAAGAGATAAGCGAGAGCTATGTGATTCAGTTACCTTTGCTTCACACAAGCTACTCCAGAACCTAGTAGTAGAAACCAACAGTTGCTTTGTGTGCCCATGACTCTGCGGGTTAGGAATTAGGGAAGGTGCATGGCAGGGTTTGTCTCTGCTCCCTAGTGTCTGGGACCTCAGCTGGGTCCGGTCAACAGTGAAGATGCCTAGCCGGCTCCAAGGAATCCACTTAACTGGAACCTTGCCTCTTCTCCGTGTGGCAGTTGCTGGAACTGGAATGTCCCAAGAATGGCTCCTCTAGTTGTGTGGCTGGCGCTTGGGCTAGGATGACTCTGACAGCTGGGAGCCAGCCGATGTCACAGTGTCGCCACATAGCTTCCTATGGTAGGTTGGGCTTCCTTCCATCATGGCCTTCTCAGGGTAATTAACTTCTTCCAAGTCTGTGGATGATTCATGGCTTATTTATGGCCTTGCCTCAGAAGTTCCAGAGCATCACCACCATTGCCTTCCCCTGAAACAGTCAACAAAAGTGGATGTCAGAGGAGGGGGCAGAGTGGGCTCTGCCTCTCAGCTGGGGAATGGTGGGAAGGATTACATGGAAGACATCTTGGAGATGAGCTTGCCCACTGACACAGCCCGAGCTTCTGTTTTCAGCAATGGGGGTGGGGACATTGTCATAGCATTGGTGTTTGACAAAAGATTTAATAGGTGAGATGGACAATATGGGATTTGGGCACGCAATGAGAAGTTCTTCTAATGAAGCCAATAGTTTGGTTCAGGGAGTGTGTTCCCAGCTGCATGTCTATGTGGAAGAATATTGTAAAATATGAATATTCATAAGAGTATCCATGATCAGTTGGATTTGTGCTCAAAGTTGACCCAAGCTGGGTGATACAGACAGTCATCTGTCTTACTTGGGCTACTGGTTAAACAGGACAGACTATAGGGAAAATGGAAATGGAAAAGTCCTAGGGTTGGCTCTTGGTGCATAACTGAATCCAGGGGCTCCCTGAAGGTGTCGCTCGCTTCAGAGCCTTTCTCACCTCTTCACTTTGCCTTTTTTGTGAGCTGTCTGAACTTCTAGGCACACTTTTCTTTTAGGATGCAAGATGGCTGAATCTCCAAACCCCTTAGCTAAGCTCAGTGGAAAGGAGAAAACTGCTTGTTTCCAACCATTCAAAATGTGGGCCAGGCTTACATGGGCTGGAACTGGGCCACATGACTTATCTCCGAACCATTCACTGCGGCCAAAGTCATTTGAGGCTTTGGCCAAGCCTGAGTTGCGTGCCTTCTCCTGGGGCAGGCTAGGGGTGGGGAAGGGTAGATCCCAGTATCGATGATGAAGGTGATCTAGAAGTTCTTGGAAATGGCTGGATGGATGTAGGGCACTTTAAATAGCACTGCCCTTGGCAGGTGGTAACTGAGGCTAAGGGAACAAAGGAGGTGTTGAGGAGAAGAAAAAGGGGCCCGGGAAGGGACCCGAGGAACGTGGTCATGGCTGTGCTAAGGCAGTAGACACTGCCTGGAAGCTGAGATGGAGGCTTTGGGCAGGTTGGGGGAACTCCAGCAGCATGCAGGAAACCCAGGAAGGGTGCACTTCGAAAGCGAGGGACTGGTCAGCATTAGAAATACCTCCTGAAAATTCACTCATTCATTTATTCAAAAAATATGCATGGGGCCCTTATTATGTCCCAGACACTGTCCAAGTTCTGGATATAGAAAAGTAAATAGACAAAACTTCGTGTCTTTATGAAGCTTGCATTCTAGCTAAGGACGAAGGAGTGGTGATCATTAGCATCAGTGATAAGGTGGACGCTTGTTCATGACCCTGGTCGGAGCAGTTTCAGGGAGCCCTGGGGTTGGGGAAGCTGTGTGTGTGGGTTTTGGAGGGTGTGAGTAGAAGGCAAGAGGTTGGAAAAGATGAGTGAAGGCAACCTCTTTTTTAAAAAAAAATATTTATTTATTTATTTGAAAGAGTTACACACAGAGAGGATAGGCAGAGAGAGAGAGAGAGTGAGAGAGAGAGAGAGAGAGGAGAGAGGTCTTCCATCCACTTGGCTATATCCCCACTTGGCTGCAGTGGCCAGAGCTGTGCCGATCTGAAGCCAGGAGCCAGGAGCTTCTTCCAGGTCTCCCACATGGGTGCAGAGGCCCAAGAACTTGGGCCATCTTCTACCGCTTTCCCAGGCCATAGCAGAGAGCTGGATCAGAAGTGTAGTAGATGGGACTTGAACCAGCTCCCATATGGGATGCTGACACTGCAGATGGCTGCTTTAGCCACAACACCACAGTGCAGGCCCCAAGGACAACTCTTGCAAGAAGTTTGGTTGTGTTTTTTTGGGGGGAGGGGGATTGGCGCAGGAGCAAGGACTGGAGTTGAAGAGACATCTAGGAAATATTTTAGTTGAGTGGTATTTTGAAATACTTTCAGAGGGCACTTCAAAAAGTTGGTAGAAAAATGGAATTAAAAGATCATTTTATTTTGGTGCAAAATATTTTAAAATCTATGTGTAGTATTTTCATAATACACATTTTCCATTAACTTCATGGAGACCTCTTGTATTTATTTTTCTGTGTCCTCCAATATTGTGACACTGTGTTATCGTCCCTAGAGAAGACCTCTCTAGTTTGCTGTTTTCCTGAAGGAGATCCAGTTAGCTGTTGGAGGGAGAGGGGCTTGCCCCAGAGAGAACAGAGAGGGGGACCGCTGCTGTGTGCAGGTGAGAGAGGTCACTCCCACCCCCTCCCTTTGGGGCCACTGCTGCCAGGAGCCGGAGGAAAGTTGGGCAGCGTGGAAACAGCACAGGGCAAGGGGGATGCACTGGGACGTGCTCCTATCTCTCCATCCTAAACAAAACTAAATAGCCCCTTTTCCCGTGAGTCTGCTGATTCTAAATTCCATGTCTCTCCCCATTGTGCCAACTGCTTATGAATGGCAAATTGCATGCAGGTAGTATGGGAGTGCGGGGGAGGTAATGTGCCTAATTGGCCCCTGCATAATTGAGAGTTGATTGTAATTAACCTAATTTTGGAAGCACTGCTCAAGATGCCATACCTGTAATTCTCAGGCAACCCCAGTCAGAAACCCCTCTGTGGCTGCCCTGCTTGGCCTGGCTCTAATAAATTGGTGGTCTTCAACCAGGGTTGATTTTGTCCACAGGTGATATTTGGCAATGGCAATCTCTGGAGATATTTTTGGCTATCTGGCATTGAGTAGGTGGAGCCCAGGAGTGCTTCTCAACATTTGCAGAGTGCATAGGATGACCCTTTGGGACAGAGTTAGCCTGCTCCGAAAGGTCAGCAGAGTGGAGGTTCAGAAACCTTGCTCTGTAACTGTCTTTGTGATGGAGAGGAGTCGCCATGATGTTGGGTGAAGAAGGGCTGATTTACTGCAAGAACTATACAAATACAATATATATGGCAAATGCATTGAAACTCCCACTAGGAAGTAATGGTTGTTCAGTGCTGAGACTGATTTTTTTTTTTTTTTTGCTAGTAGATCCATAGTTCTATTTATGGTCACAATTCAGGGTCCTTGTCTAAGCAATTGATAGCATTCTGACCCTCCCTGCTGACACCACCGTGAGGGCAGACCACACTCTGCTGAGCTTGAACCTGAAGTATAGCACAATTCAAGCTCTCAGAGTTGTTTAGTATTTAGGATTACTGGGTTTGTTTGTTTGTTTGTTTTTTGCAGCAAAAATAACAGGCACATAAATATTAATGTTTTTCCGTCCTCTTTGTGATAGCTGAACCTCCCAGGGCCGGGCAGAGCTGGAGACTCCAGAATGGGGCTGGTCTAATGCAGGTTCTACCACATGCTGTGATGTTCCCTAGGGTGAGTCATTGGCTGGAGATTAGACCCCCTCAGGGCTGCCCAGTTCCTGCAGATGGTGAAAGTTTCTAGGTGAATGTGAATCTGGTTCCGTCTTTTCTTAGTGAGAAAAGACTGGTTGTCAGGTCTGTGCTCCCTAACTTGACGTCTCTAACTGGCCACACTGCACCTGCTACCATGGGAATGGCCCCTAGAATGAACATGATGCTAAGTGAGAAGCCAGACTCAGATGGTCTCATATTGTGTGATTCTCAGGGGATGAAAGGTCCAGAACAGGGGCATCCCTAGAGACAGCCAATGAGTGGTTGCCAGGGGCCAGGTAGGGGGATGGGATTGGTTGCTTCCTCTGAGGGTGAGGAAAAGGTTTTGGAGTCAGAGAGAGGTGGTGGTTGCCCAACATTGTGAAGTTACTAATTGCCGTAAATTGCTCACTTTAAGATGATATTTTGTGTTACATGAATTCCATTTCAATTGGAAGAAAACCTCCCGTTAGGATAGAGCAGCTTGGCTGGCCTATGGGCAGACAGCAGAGCTCTGGACCCAGCATGATCTGCAGGGACCGGGGGGCAGAGAGGGAGAGGCCCTGATGGGATGGCCCTGCTCTGATGGACCCTGGATGCAGGGAGCATCCGCCAGGTTCTGTCGCTTCCACGTCTCATTGGAAATGATAAACGAGGCTTTGCATCTGCTTCACGGCAGATTAGTCCTGGGAGAGACAGCAGACGCTCCGGCAAGCACGTCTGTACCCTGCTCAGTAGCGGGCTTCCAGCAGGATGTGAGCAGAGCTGGGGAGACGGGAGCAGATCTGCCAGTCACTGAGCCTTCCTGGGGCTCTGATAGCCAGGTGGGCTGGGCAGAGACCCTGGTCGAGAAAATGAGTCCTGTTGTACTTAGCACTTCCGTTGTGTTCCACCGCAGAGAGCCTGTGGGCACTTGGACTTCGTCCTATACCTGAGTTAAACCATCCACGAGCTGTGATTGGCAGTGACAAAAGTCAAAGAGTTGAAGCCGGCGCTGTGGCATAGCGGATTAAAGCCCTTTCCTGTAGCACCGGCATCCCATATGGGTGCCAGTTAGAGTCCCGACTGCTCCTCTTCCAACCCAGCTCCCTGCTAGTGTGCCTGGGAAAGCAGCAGAAGATAGCCCCAAGTACTTGAGCCTCTGCACCCATGTGGGAGACCTGAAAGAAGCTCCTGGCTACTAGCTGTTGCAGCCATTTGGGGAGTGAACCAGCAGATGGAAGACCTCTCTCTTTCTGTGTCTTACCTCTCCCTGAAACTCTGTCTTTCAAATAAATAGAACACATATTTAAGTTGATCTTCTGTATATAAAGATAATTGAAAATGAATCTTGATGAAGAATGGAATGGGAGAGGGAGTGGGAGATGGGATGGTTGCAGGTGGGAGGGAGGTTATGGGGGGAAAAGCTGCTATAATCCAAAGGTTGTACATCAGAAATTTATATTTATTAAATAAAAGCTGAAAAAAATTAAAAAAAGAAAGCCAGAGAGTTGCCATTCATTAGCTGTGTGACTTTGGAGAGATTTTTAACCTCTCCTTGCTCAGTTTGCTCAGCTGTGAAATGATGAGGATCATGCTTGTCCCACAGGGACCTGTGAGATTTAGATCAGCATAAGTGGATAAATATGTTTATGTTTAGTATATTATAATAAATATATAATAGAAATATTTAGTATAAATACTTGTATTTAGTATAATATAAAGGTATATAATGTATAAATACTCCTAAATGAAAATATAAATATAAATATAATGCATTTGTGTGCAAGGGAGCTTCAAAACTCTCAGGGAAAATGAGTGTCATGAAAAAGCTACCCATGTATTTTGAAACGTTTTCACCAAAACAAACATCTTTTAATTCTGTTTCTTTGAACCTTTGAAGTCCTTTTGTGTAAGTACTATATATATGTTACAGGTGTGTACACATGCAGCTTCCTCTCCAAGTCTGACCACAGATCATTCATTCCTGCAGATAGTCACTTCACCTGCACACGGTGGCATCAGCTCATTCATTCATTCACTCACTCATGTATTCTGGGAGTTTATTGTGCCAGGCACAAGGAATAAACTGTGACTAAATAAGCCATGCTCTCTGCCTTCACGAACCCTGCGTGACAGTGAGGAGACAGAATAAGACATCACAGATGCACAGAATTATATGAAGTGCTACGACTAAAACAAGCAAGTGAGCGAGGCCGAGGAGAGCCACCTGTGGTCTCTCTCTGTAGTGATGGGGACAGGCTTCTCTGAGGCGGTGATGCGTGAAGGGAGGCCTGGGAGAGGGCACGGAGCTGGGGTCACAGGATATGCAAAGGCTCTGAGCTGGCACGGACTGGGCTTTCTCAAGGAACTGAAGGAAGCCCAGGAACAGCAGGCAGCGAGAGTGGCTCAGATGAGGTTGGAGAGCAGAAGGGGGGTGCTTGTCATGTGGGACCTGCTCGGGCCATTTCAAGGAATTTCGGTTTTATTCCAAGTTTAGAGGGACACCAGTGCAGGGCATGGTGTGGCTGGGATTTTGTGACAGGAGGGGGGTTCCTGCTGGGGGTGGGGGCATGGTTTGGAGAGCCCCGTGAGAGCAATATGAGGGCAGTTTGCAGGTTCTTGCCCTTGTCCCCAGGTGGGAAGCAATACTGGCTTTGAAGAGAGCAGCTCTGTCTGCTCAGGAAGACAGAAGTTCTAGTGGAAGCTCATTCAGCCTCTCCGGCCCCAAGATCCTAACCTGTGATAGCTGCTCTGCTCCCCTCTGTTTGTGTTTTGGAAGTCTTCTTGATTCAGTGGCTGGGGATAGTGGGTCCTGGGGCGTGGAAGGTACTGTTGGAGGTGGAGGAACCCAGATCACACCTGGCCTTGACCCCTGAGTTGACCCTGATGAATGACGCTCAACTCCTGACCATAACCCTCCTGGAGCAGTGGGGGTTAAGTCATCTTAGGGAACTTGAATGAGTTGGACTAAGTGTGCAGAGTGACTGAGTGACACATGGTGAAGCAAACAGCTTCAGATCCCTTCCCTAGAAAGAAGGGAGCATGGGAGGACGCAGTAGCAGTGGAGTGGGAGACGCAGGCCAGGGTGCAGGTGCATCTTCCTCTTCCCTCTGCTGATCTGCACAGCTGTGGAGAAGGGAAGCAGCTCCATGGTAGGGGAGTCACACACAAGCGAGTGCTGCTGCCCAGTGCCTGCTGCCTGGAGGAAGAAGAGGAAGTAGCTGGGTCCTCAGGGGGCAGCACTTCCCACTGGTCCCGGCTTCCCTGGGCCTTCTCAGTGGCAGGCATCAAGCATGAGCTTCTAACCTGAAAGCTGTGCATACAGCCATGGAGCAGTCCTTGAAGGGCTGGCTCTGGGCAGTTCCAGCAGCTGGTAGACTCTGGGATGATGGTCACCGGGCATGTGGGGCCTTCTTGGGACACTTTCCACACTGTGACATTTCCTAGCCTCACTCTTTTTGGTAGCCAGTGGCTCAGCTGCTGCCTGGATGTTGTTGGAGTGGGAATCGTGGCAGAGGGGTGAAGCCCTGTGGACAACTCTTTTCCCCATGAGTCAGGTCTAGGTTCTCATCTAAATAGTGCATGTTGGAAATGGAAGCCACAGAAAACCTGCAAATAACAAGCTGTGGGCTCTTCTGATGTAGAGTAGACATGATAAATATTAAAATCTGTGGATGCCAAGCCCCTGATACAGAGTTTAATATGTGGTTAATGTAAGCTTTTTTTTTTTTTTGTAAATTTGACAAATAGAGTTAGCAATGAGAGAGAGAGACAAACAGAAAGGTCTTCCTTCCATTGGTTCACCCCCCCTCCCCCAAATAGCCACTACGGTTGGAGTTATGCCAATCCAAGCACTTGGGCCATCCTCCACTGCCTTCCCCGGGCCATAGCAGAGAGCTGGCCTGGAAGAGGAGCAACCGGGACTAGAACCCGGCACCCATATGGGATGCCGGCACCGCAGGTGGAGGATTAACCAAGTGAGCCACAGCGCTGTCCCCATTGTAAGCTTTTTTCATTCATTCAGCAAGTATCTGTGGAGCCTGGTGAAGCTAGTTAATAATAACAAACATTTTTTGGATACTTGTGTGTTGGGGAGTTCCTGCATGTTGTATGTGTATTAACTCCTGGAATCCTCTGTTAAAGTGATGATGTTGGTGCCATCAGGCCCCCTCTTCGGAGGATAAGATGAGGCAGGGAAGGATTGGCCACTTGCTCAAGGTCATTTAGCATTAGCTAGTGGAAGTAGGATTTCAACTTAGGCTGTGTAAACTCAGAGCCAGCAGTTGTATCGATGCCCCATCCCCCAGTGCCAAGCCCCATGCTTGGTACCAGGGATATGAGAATGAGCAACATCAAACCTCTGTTTTCCTTTTACCCTCAGTCTAATAAAGCAAGGGGACAGACTTTAGGCAGATACACAGGCGATGATGACCAAAAGAGTAAAAGTTCTGAAAGCCAAAGTCTGATAAGAAGGTGTGGTAAAGATACTCAGCTTGTAGTTTGGCTTGGTTGAGGAAGTCTTCCATACGAACAAGAAATTTCAGCCTGAGCCAGAAATCCCACACTTGAGGTGTATCACCAGCTTGCACATTTTTGTCTTGGGAGCTGCGGGTTGAGTGGATAAATGACCTGTCTCTCCTGTTGATTCCCAAATACCGCATCCCTCTCTGTTCCCTTGCTACCCAGGTGGACATAGCACACTCTGTAGGAGGTGCACCAGTCTTCAGGCTGGGCATCTACATATGCTCCATGATTCCTTTGGAATCAAGTCTCTATCAGTAGGCTTCTCAGGACGGCAGTGGCATTGACATTGAATTTTTCAGCCTTGGTATTCCTTCCTCCAGGCTCCATCCACTGCTGTTTCTGATTAGAAGAGTGACTTCTCAAAGGCAACTTTGATGTGACATCTCCCACAACACTTCCTGGGTCATTCCACTGGTGATGGGACTGAAACATATCGTGCCTGATGTTATATGGCTTTCCTCCCAATGGAGCTACGTGGAATTTTTTGACTTCAGCATCACGTTCTACTTGAAGAATATTCCCATTTTTCTAACTGTTCCTTCTCTAATCTCAAAGAGGTAATAGCTCACCAGGGCATCTAGAAGCAGCCTGTGAAGTTTGAGTCCCATCTCTCTTCTGCTCTTCCAGGGAATGGCTTCATTAAATGTGTTCTAGGAAGGTTGATCTGGGGCTCAGAAGGAGTAGAGGTAATAAAGACGCACTGGGACTTGATAAGGAGCCATTGCAGTTGAACTAGGTCAGGAGTCATGAGAATGAAAGGAAAGAATGGACGTTAATGATGCTGTGAGTGGGACGGTGGACAGTACCCATTGGAAATGCACATTGAGAAAGGGATTGGGAATGGACAAGACAATTGTAAAGTTTCTTGGTGACTAGGTACTTTTTATAAAGAAAGTCACTGGGAGGATGCTTGGAACTAACATTTATTGAGTACGTGGTGTGGACAGGCATTATTATGGAAGGTTTTCTCAATCTTAAACGTGTCTTACTTTTATGATGACTTTTTTATCTTCCATGTTGGTCTTTATTTCATTTTATTTTAATTGATGCATAAAAACTTGTACATATTTGTGGGGTACAATGTTATGTTCCAGACATGTATACATCAAGTAACATTCAAATCAGAGTAAATAGAACTCTCATTTATCATCTCTTTATAGTGAAAGCATTCATAACCCTTTCTTCTAGGAAAAATACACAGTTCACTGTCATTACCTTGATCCCCGTACTGTCCAGCAGGACACCAGGACTTCTCTCTCCTATAACTTGGTAGCCAGTAGTTGACCTTTCTCCATCTCTCCCTCTTCTACTTCCCCAGCCTCTGGCAGCCACCTTTCTGCTCTCCACTTCCACCTGTGACTGAGACCATGCAGTCCTTGTCTGTCTGTGCCTGGCCTATTTCACTGAAGGATGACTTTCATCCCCCTTGATTTGCCATCTTATTTTACCAGTGGGGAAACCGCGACTCTGGAGGTTAAGCTGTTCCCATCTGAGTGGCCTCTGAAGATCTTGTCCCGACTTTGCTTTTGGGGAGTGCTTGGCTTATGTCTGAGTAACCGCACCACAGAAACCCTACTGTTTCTTGTAGTGAAATGGACTCAGATGCATAAGAAGACAAAACCTGGGGTGCTTTTTTTTTTTTTTTTTTTTCTGAGCACCTTGTGGCTGTCCAGTCTCCTTCCAGGACATATGCATATTCTGGTTCCCTTGTGTCTGAGCTAGGAGTGAAGCTGCTTCTTTCACCCAAGGGCAGACACCACTCATGTCCTGGGTGGCTGCTGCACTGTAGCTGATCAGTGTTGACACACTCATCTGTGCTCCCTTTAAGTTCATGTCTGATTCCAGACCTCTCCTGTCTTTATGGTCCCATTTCCCCTTTCATATTGCTTTTCTGGTGATTCCATCCCATCACGTTTTATCTCTCTTGAAATACTTGTCTGCTTTGCTTCGGTTATGGCTGTGCAAATCTATCCCATTTCCCCAGTGAGCTTTTGCTCTCAGAGCATCCAGGGCTGCTCTCTGACCGTTTTACAGCCCCTGCAGTATCTGGCATGATGCTCCCACTCCAGAGTTGGTGTAGTGTAACACAAACAGCATCCCTTTTAGAGGGAACAAGATTCAAATCCTGGCTCTCCCATCTTGTAGAACAGTGGTCTCAGGCAAAGCAATATACAGGCATTGAGCCTCTGAATCCTCATTAGTAAAACAAAAGCATTAGGGGCTATCTCCTTGGAAGATTATCTTTAAAATGTTAAATCTGACGATTGTATATTAAAAGTCTGACACCATGGCTGACAAGCAGTAGACACCCAATAAATACCACTATATTCTTCTCTTTCTCCTTTCAGAAAGTATTAAGAGGACATAATTTGCTTTGCCATCTTCTTTGTCCAATAAGAACTCCCTGAATGGCTGAGAAAATAGTGACTATTGCGTAGATAGGTGAAGATAAATTGCATTATCTTCTCTTCGGATACCACTGCTGTGTCACTGTCTCTTATATCTTTTCATCACAGCCTTCGTTTTTACATGGAATACTCTTATGTATTAATTATGTCACATACCATGTATTTTTTATCGCCTTTCCCTCTTAGTAAAATGTAAGCTCTTCGAAGGCCAGAATCTTGTTTGATTCACTGCCGTGGTCTCAGCTCTCATTCGAGCACCTGGCACATAGTAGGTGGTGTCAGGTAAATATTAGATGCATGACTAAAAGATGAATACGTGGATTTGGACCAATTTGACTACACAGACATTGTCTTTGTACCAACTATTGGTCAGGTACTAAACAAGACATTGGATAGAGAGAGAAGCAAGACAGATTCTGTTCTTAAGACAGAAAGGAGAAAGGGAGGAGCTAAACTAGACGTGCTCTATTCTCCAAACAGAAACAGAATCTCCATCTTTTCTGATTTCTGAGCCTGTGTTAGTAGAAACATGGGCTGAAATGAAAGGAATGGTTGAGCAGCACCTGGAATTAAAGCCATGTATATTCAGAGTCACATTCTACTTTGGAATTGGCTCCTCTCCCTCACCACAGATTAGCCCAGAAGGCCATCTTGCCTGGCAGGAGAAATTGACATCCCATTGAAATTGATGAAATATTTAAGCATTTGCCAACAGAGTATGCTAAGCATTGCCATTTGGGGAAAACTCATTTAGTAAGAGGTCTGACCCATGCAAATGTGAGAGAGCCCGCTGGTGTGCCCCCTCTTTCTGTGGATTAGAGAGAAACCAGGCATGGGTAAGGGGGCAAGTGAGTGGATAAAAGCGTCTCTGGAGATCAAGTGCTAAATGACTTCTTTATTGCTCACCTCTCAAGGAACCTTCCGTTTAAACTGCTGGCAGTAAGTGCAGGTTAGACCTGGGAAGTTATTATAAGTGCTGTTCTTAAGCTTAAGAACTTTATTTTTTAATTGGTTTCTTTTCTTCTATCTTTTTTTCCCTAAGCTACTAATGCAATAGAAAGAATGAAAATTTGTAATTTCTTAAAACACAGGAACTATTGAGAGAGAGAACAAAGAGGCTATTGAAACTCTATAGACTTTGGGTAAAACCAAAAACATGCATAACCCCATGCCTCCTTTCCTGGTACAATGGAGCACTCTCTAATGAGCTTGGGGGGAGGGGAGCTAGTGGAAAAACCCAGCTCCACTCCTTGAGAAATGGGATGTGGGAAAGAGGAAGGGAAGGGCTGCTGCTCACGTGGAGAAAGACAGAGAGGAAGAAACTCTTTCTTCCTCCGTACCTTTCCCCTGCACCTCCTCTCATGTGCTGCCAATAGCTACAGGCAGAAGTGTAATACAATGGGGCCTTAGGCACAAGTCACTGGCTGTTTCAAGCAGCTTTTCTTAGAGAGCACTGGGATGAAGTGGAAAGAGTCATAACAAAGAATGTTCAGATCCTAGCAATGGAGTAGGAAAAAAAATTGGTGCTCCAATGGAGAACCCTGGTTATGGAGCTCTAGACTCTCTGGAGGACACCCTTTGGGCTTATCTTAATTTTGTAGGCTTATGTCACAACTCTCTGAATTACTGATAACTGATGGATGTGCACATCCTCTGTCCTATTCCGTAGACGGTCAACTGATCCACCCCCTCCCCCCACTTTTACCCCATTTACACATCAATTTAAATGTTTCAGATCGGGTCAGGGTAGGCATTGTTGCACATCAGGTTAAGCCACCTCCAGGGATGCCTGCATCCTATATTGGAGCACTGGAGTGCTTGGCTGGAGTCCTGGCTACTCTGCCTTGGATCCAGCTTCCCTGGGATGGCTCAAGTACCTAAGTTCTTGCCATCCACACTGGAGACCTGGATGGAGTCTCTGGCTTCCACTTGCCTGGCCCCCGCTGTTGGTGACTTCTGGGGCAGTGACTCAGCAGTTAGAAGATACTTCTCCCTCTCTTTCTATTTGCCTTTCAAATAAATAAAATAAATAAATAAACTTTGAAGAATAAATATATCTGATCTATAGATGTGTGTGTTCATCAGGTTCTCTGAATCATTTATAATATATTCCTAAATTTCAGTGATTAATTATGAAGTATTTAGCATGTGTTGACTTTCTGTCTGTATGAGACTCCTGACTTTCCTGTTTTTTGAAAACAATCTGGTCTCAAAGTGACTTAACCCCTTTGAGCCTCAGCATCATTAACTGCAGAATAGGAATAAGTACAGAGGGAAGTCACAGACTTTAACAAGAGTTTTCCCATTCATTGTTCTTTTTGGTATTGGTCACTAAATATTTAGCAATTCATATTTAGCTTTTATTCATGGTGAAAACACCTGTGATTGTTGAAGTGTGATTTCAATTTATTTACTTTTTAAGTTTTGATGTGTTTGAAAGGCAGAGAGAGAGAGAGAAACAGACAGGCAGCAGACATATAAACCGATGTGTTGCTTCACTCTTCCAAATGCTGGCAACTACCGGGGCTGGACCTGGCCAAACGAAGGGCCTGGAACTCAATCTGTGTCTCCCTGGTGGGTAGCGAGGACCCAGGTCCTTGAGTCGTCACGTGCTGCCTCCCAGGGTGTGCATGAGCAGGCACTGAAAGCAGGGGTACAGCGGGGCTGTTAACCCAGGCGCCCTTACAGAGGATGTAGGCCTCTCAAGCATCTTCAACACTTGGCCAAATGCCTGCCCCAAGTGTTTGCTCCCTGGTTCAGACAGTAGATGATTCTCTTGTCTTTGGTGTCAAATGGAGATCTGAGATCTCAACTCTCTGAGAGCTTGTGATTTGGAAGGGAGAATGAATTTAATGGCTCCGGAAGGAGGACTGGAGTCAGTGGATAGATGTTGGCTGATAACAGAAGAGGAGGACTTTCTAGTGGCTTTAGCGATGGAGTGGGCTGTCTCATGGGGTAGTAGGCTCCTGACGCTGAAAGTCTGTTTACGGCAACTGTAGTCCTAAAGACAGCTCCACTTCCTGACCCTCGTTTCTGAGAAGTTTAATGCAGAGAAACGTAGGTGCACATGGGAAAATGACTCCAGCTCACTGCCAGGGAACCTGAGAGCTACTGCCTTTGGATTGCTGCAGACCCTGTGTGCCCGGATGCCTGTGTATGTAGGTGGATAATGTATAAGCAGTCCCTGGGGTGGTGCCTCATACAAAAAGGATGCACATTCGATGCTGGACTTTAAGTCTTCTGTCCCGTTACGATAGTATTGTCATTTACTGGGGCACTACAAGGCTGAGTGATCCTACAGTGACTTGAGATGCACACACGTTGTGTAAAACTGGGGATCTGAGTAGGGTTAGGCTGTTGGTAAGTGTGTGACTTAGGACGCGGTTGGACATTTGCAGGTGCAATGACAAAACCAGAACTCAAGCATGGCATGCGAACCATGCCTGACCCGTCACCTGCATGCAGAGCCAAGGCTCACTGTCAGAGGCTCTCATGTTGAGTCTGGTGCCCTTCCTCACTTGCTGTCACTTGGAGAATAAGCTCCTGACCGTCACTTCTCAACTCATCCCTCCTTCCATCTTCAATGCCATTCTTGCAGTCCCTAAGCATAAAACCTCAGAGTTGTCAATGACATCTTTCCATTCCTCACACTCCACATCCACCCAGCTCATCAGGAAATCCTTCTCCAAAACATGGAGAATGCAGCCTGCTGGTCTCTTCCACCGTAGCCCTGGGGTAAGCCATCACGAGCTGTTGTCTAGATTACAGCCACTGACTCCTGGCCGGGTTCCTCTTTCTACCCTTGCCATCCCCAAGAAAATGTGTTTCCTACCCAGTAGTCAGTGGAGGCCTATTAAGCTTTAGGATGGCTGCTGTCACTCCTCTGTCCCTGGTCCTCCAATAGCTTGCCAGCTCATTAAGCATAAAAGCCAAAGTCCTTCAAATGGCTGTGATACCTTCCACCTTCTGCCCCCCACACCTCTCTTACCTCTTTCCTGCTACTCTCTTACTCACTCAGTACAGCCCCACTGACTT
The DNA here is from genome assembly GCF_033115175.1 of Lepus europaeus. Classification (NCBI taxonomy): domain Eukaryota; kingdom Metazoa; phylum Chordata; class Mammalia; order Lagomorpha; family Leporidae; genus Lepus; species Lepus europaeus. Next base: position 109,758,677 of record NC_084836.1, on the reverse strand, counting down.
CACACTCCAGCCTCAGGACCTCTGCACCTGCATCTTCTGCTTGGTGCACTTTTCCCCCAGAGAGCCCCGTGGTTTGCTCACTGACCTCTTTCATTTTACTTAAATACTGCCCTCTCGTTGGGGCCTTTCCTACCTGCTGTTTATTTCAACCTGTGCCTCTATCCCAACCCTAGCTTTGCATTCCCTGCTTTGCTTTCTTTTCTTTCTTTTTATTTATTTTATTTTTTTGACAGGCAGAGTGGACAGTGAGAGAGAGAGACAGAGAGAAAGATCTTCCTTTTTCCGTTGGATCACCCTCCAATGGCTGCTGCGGCCAGCGTACCACGCTGATCCAAAGCCAGGAGCCAGGTGCTTCTCCTGGTCTCCCATGGGGTGCAGGGCCCAAGGACTTGGGCCATCCTCCACTGTACTCCCGGGCCACAGCAGAGAGCTGGCCTGGAAGAGGGGCAACCGGGACAGAACCCGGCACCCCGACCGGGACTAGAACCCGGTGTGCCGGCGCTGCAGGCGGAGGATTAGCCTAGCGCTGGCCCCCTGCTTTGCTTTCTGCAGAGCAGTTAGCAGCACCCAAGAAGCTACCTTGCTTACTCTCTTTTCTCCTTCTTTAGAATGTGAACCGTGGAAAAGCAAGCTGTGTGTGTGTGTGTGTGTGTTCACTTCTGTTTTTATTCACCCTATCATTTAGAACAGTGCTTGGTCCATAGCAGACACTCATTAAATACTTGTTGAAAAATGAATTCATTAGATTTCCTAAAAGTCTTCTGTCCCAGGCCTTTGGCTAGAGACTCCGAAGGTATTTTTCTGGGGTTCTCTTGGCATTTCCATGGGAGAAAGTTTTGGACTTGGTTCCCAATAAGCTCTCTTTTGTAATATTCATGTATTTGTGTGATCTCTTCCCTTCAAATGTGGACTAGGCCTAGACTCTTCTAAAAAAATAATTGGTGGCCAAAGTGACTGGCGTCAGTGCTGAGATGAAGTTCCAGGAGCCTGTCGCTCCCTTCTTGCTGGCGCTCTGTGCTGCCAGGCTCTTGTCCGCTTGCTCACTCAGATGAAGTCGTAAGAAGCTGTAGAGAGGCCCACAGGCGAGGAAATGCGGCGGCCCCTGAGCAATAGCTTGGAGGAACTCAGGCCTCCATCTCACAGCCCAACACTGCCAACAGTGGTGCGGGGGAGCATAGAAGCAGCCCCTTCCCTGGCAGCCTTCCACAAGGCTGCAGCCTTGGCCTGTGTCTCCGTTGTGGCTTCCGGGGACACTGGAGCAGGGGGCCCCTCTAAGCTCTGCCCGGGCTCCTGACATGCAGGGAAGGTGAGATATGTAGTAGATGTACCTTGTTCTAAACAGCTGGGTTTAGGGTGAGTTGTTACATGGCAGTAGATAACTAATATTTTTTTAAAAAACAAATTTATTACTGAAAAGCGAAGAGATTTTCTTTGGCTCTTAGAAACTGTGTTCCTTTATTAGAGGAGCGAATTCTTCTTCCCGTTTCTTCTATGACCATGCAGATACTCATTCATTTTCTCCCTCCTTCTCTTTCTTTTCTCTTGTTCCTCTCTCTCCCTGTCTCCCCTGTTCTCTTAAGGCATTACTGGCACTGATATTTGACACAACCGTAGGCCTAGCAAGCTGCCCGAGACCGTTAGCCATGCCATAACAAGATGGGCGAATTCTCAATACCTTCTGACACCGCTCAGAGCAAAGTCGTAAGCTTTGCTTCTTGGATAATTGTGAGGTGTGTCACTGCCTGGAAGACCGTCTGGTATTCATCAGAGGCCGGAAGTTAGGCGTTGGGGAGGAATGAGTTCCAGGCGGTTGCACTTCTTTTCAGATAGAATCATATTCTCTGAAAAATTGCATAGGATGTGGAGCTGATAGGGAATTCGCCATGATTGTACGGCTCACTGGGCTTGTATTGTGCTTGAGAAAAATCATCTTGTCGTGTTGCGAAGACAACAGTCACGTCTCCTCAGCTGGCTGGTGATAGATGTTTGAGGACAGGCTGACGACACGGCTGCATTCGTCTTCTAAGTTGAAGCCACTGAGTTGCATTTTAAAGTAAATCAATGAAAAGAAGGGCGCTTTGACAGAGACGCATCCCGTTGGCAGCACGAGCTGGTAGACGAGAGAGGAAGCTTTGAGGTACGCTTTTGGGGATTGAAAGAGGCATCTTGTCTGTCATTTGTAATGGCAAAAACTTGGTGGAAAATGCCTTCTCATGTTTAAGGGTGTAGGGGAGGTAAGTTTATTCAGTCTATCAACCAATCAGCTGGTCTGCACTCACTGTAAGCCTACCTTCTTTGTGCCTGGCACCATACTCAGAGTTGCAAAAATATAATTAGATAAGACCCAATCCCTGTTATTAAGCAGTTTGTGAAATACTGAGATTGGGGAAAAATACATAAATATAAAAATAATTGCAATATTGTAGAGTGAGAACTTGGGCTCTGTGGGAGGCCTAAGGAGAGCAATGGATTCTGCTGGCAGGGGAGGAAAATTAAAGGCTTTTTTTGAACTGGAGAATAAATTGGGTTGGTGGATAATAGGTTGAGGATATAGAGGAGCAGATGGCATTCTAGATAAAGGACTAGTCTGTGCAAAGGGTTGGGGTTGAGTCAGCTAGGCAAGGCTAGAAAATGGAAAAGTTCATCAAGGCTGATGTATGTGAGGCAGGGAAGAGGCCGTGGTGGGTACGGCTGGTCTGGAAGGCTGTGGGACCAGGCCAACCTTGCATTCTGTCCTCAGGGTGACAGAGATCCTGGGAAGTTTGCACACAGGGGAGGTCTTGTCATGCTGAGAAGGATCATCCATGGATCCAGTGTAGAAGTCAGGTTGGAGGAGGTGAGGACAGAGGAAGACAGACCAGTACAGCATAGGTAAGGTCACTTGTGTTTAGGTCCCCTGCACCATTCCTGTTGCTGGCCATTTTTCTCTTTCCTCACCTTGGGTTAATTGCAGCCATCCCCAAGGGCAGTAGACACCTGTTGGGGAGGTTGTGCAGATGGAGACAGTTGTTTGAGAAATGACCCACACAGGACTGCTGAGGGCATCCTCAGAGAACACAGTGAAGCCCCAGACAGGGCCTGGGTTAACAGCAGGGTCACCAGCTGTGCTGTTTGGCTAGGTTATAGGACTTTTCTTCATATTTATTGTATTTGAAAGGCGTAGTAACAGAGAGGAAGAAAGTGGGAGGGAGGGAGGAAGGGGGGAGAGAGAGAGAGAAAGAATATGAATGAATGAATGTGAATGAATCTCTTCTGTATGCTGGTTCACTCCCCAAATGGTCACAACGGCTGGGGCTGGGGCCAGGCTGAAGCCAGGAGCCTGGAACTCCATTCAGATCTCCCAAATAGGTGGAAGGGACCTAAGCCCTTGGGCCATCCTCCACTGCTTTTCCAGATACTGGATTGGAAGTGCAGCAGCCAGGACTCAAGCTGGCATTCATGTGGGATGCCGGTGCAGTGGGCAGCAGGTTTAACCCACTGCATCACAATGCCGGCCCCAAGTTATAGGACAGGACTTTGTGTGCTGAAAGCAGGAAAGGTCTGGGAGCACTGACACGAGTTGAGCGTCGAAGTCCACAGGGTGACGTCTCCCAGTTTTCACGGCACAGCACGGTGCCTGAGTGGGTGACAGGAGGCTTCTTTCCTTTCTTACACAATCCCCACCCTACACCTTGCTTCTCAGCCAGACCTTCAGGACTCTCCACATTCTCGCTTTTTGAGCTTCTTTGCTGGAGCTCCAGCCCAGTCTCCTCTTTGTTCCTGGTGGGCGTGACCATCTTTCAAAGGCCAAGACCATCACCTGCAGCCTTGGACCCTGAGTCCTTGTCCAGACCAGGCATGTGCCCCCTCTCAAGAGAGGCCAGTTGCTTTACTGGAGCTTCACTCTGTCTAGGGTCTCATGAAGTCTCTCACCTTCTGGGAAGGTAGACTCAGTCAGACCTTTGCCCAAACCAGGCCTAGGTGTGACAGTCATAGGACCAGGAGTCTCCTCTGGCCGCAGAAGTGGCTTTCCAGCCTGTCTGTGAAAACAGGAATGGATACAGCCAGGATAAATAGGGACATGATGTGTTTTCAGCATGGCATAGCCAAGATGGAAACCAGTGTGTGTGAACTTTACTCCATCATTCCAAAGCCGTGGCTCCCTGGTAACAGCCATTTGTCTGGCACCCCTCCTCCCCACTGCCAAACAGCTGGGAGTCATCTCTCCATGCCCAGTTTCCAATTAGAAGGAATGCATGTCAATCCTTCAGCAAATATTTGTTGAGAGTCTGTGCTGTGTCCTCTTGTCTAACTCCCTCCCAGTGCAGGAGGTCTCTGGCAGTAGCTCATCTTAGTGCACCTGCCCTTCCCTTCTTCCCTGGACAATGCTTGTACAAAGCCTATACATTGCCTGCTACTCCTCTGAGCAGCTTCTGGCTCATTCGGAGTAGAAGAGGCTCCAGTTCTCTTGCCTTTTGGGTTCCTTTCCTCTTTGGGGCTTGCATGATGATCTTTCAACTTTCAGGCCACAGTGGTGCCCATTTCTTGGCAACTGCTTCTGTTGGCGTGGGTTGCCATAGCAAAATGCACAGACTGGGTGGTATAAGTCATAGAGCATGATCTTACAGTTCTGCAGGCTTGAAGTCCTGGGTCAAGGTTCTGGCTAATTTGGTTTTTGGTGAGGGCGCTCTTCCTGTCTTACAGATGGCCACCTTCTGGCTGTGTCCTCCATGACCTTTCCTAGGTGTGTGTGTGTGTGTGTGTGTTTATAGAAAAAGAAAGGGTCTCCCTCTCTCTCTCTTCTTAGAATGCCACCAATCCTGTTGGATTAGGGCCTCACCCTTGGGACCTTATTCAGTCTTCATTACTTCCTAAAAGCCCTATCTCCAAACACAGTCACACTGGGGTTAGGCACAATGCACTCAATAGCACTGTTGTGCACATCTGACCCTTTCCACCCACTTCTGGTCTGAGAGCTTGGCACCCTGAGTAAATTCCCTGTGAGGACTATTGGTGGTGGCTAAGGTGGGGTAGTTGGGGAAAGAGGGTGAGCAGGTTCCAACCGCATAAAGTGTGTGTGTGTTTGCGTGGATGGTGGTGTGTTTGTGTTTAAAGCTTCTATTTTTTAGATACCAGACACACTGATAATCTCAAATACAGATCATTTATTGGGTGATATTTTCTGCTAGTTTCTGGAAGATGCATTTTGTAGCTATGGTGCAAACTTTGTTTCACAGTAGGCAGTCAGAGGAATTGTGCATGTGGGCGGCAGACTTGGGGCAGCTAGACAAAGACCTTGCCTGGCTCCTTCACATTGTGGGTGCTCTGTGGGCAGGTTTATTGAATGGGGTGGAGCTAAATGTCCAGGGACAGGTGGCTGCTTCTTCCAGCCACGTTTTTCGGGTTTGCCCTTTAGTTGACCTTTATTTGATGGGCAAGTCTCTGACTCATTAGAGGCTTCAGAAAATGAGGACAGAACTCAGCCCAAGTCTTCTGGAGTACAGACCTGCTGTGGCAGGGTCCAGACTCTGAGCTGATAGTGAGGTTTGTGTCGGGAGGACAGCTGGCATCAGGAGGGCAGCTGGGGTTCCTTATGGCACCAACTGGCACCGTGCTGGTGGGTATCACATGCAGAGGTGCTTCAGAAGTGGGGCTCATCTTCCTGGCCATCTCCAAGTGTCCGCACTTCCTCCAGGCTTCTTTCTGTGCCCTCCCCTGCTTCTAGGGAGAGGATGGTGCAATTCACTTTTCCCAGATGACTGCTTTCTTGGATGAGAAGCCGGCTTGAGAATGGCAGCAGCTTCCTAATTGGACACCCCTTTGCCGCAGATCAGATCCTGAGGACACAGAACTTGAAGTAATGAGTTCCATGAACCACATTGTTTGCTGACATATTGTCATAGCAGTCGCTAATCCTCCAGGGTCTGTTCTGGAATGGGTTCTTTTTTTAATATTTATTTTATTTTTTTGAAAGGCAGAGTTAGAGACAGAGAGGTCTTCTGTCTGCTGGTTCACTTCCCAAGTGGCCACAATGGCTGGGGCTGGGTCAGGCCAGGAGCCGGGATTCTCCTCTGGGTCTCCCATGTGGGTGGCAGGAGCTCAAGCACTTGGGCCATCCGCTGCTGCCTTCCCATGTACATTAGCAGGAAGCAGGATCGGAAGTGGAGCAGCTAGGACATGAACTGGCACCCACATGGGATGCCAGTGTCACAAACGGCAGCCCCACCTGCTACGCCACAACGTCAGCCCCCTGGAATGGGTTCTTATATTGCTTTCTCTAGTACACCCTTGCAGGAGCTAAGGACAGCTGACCAGATATTTCTTGAGTTGATTTAAAAGGAAAAAAGGTCTCCTTCATTTTGGTTCTGATGCTGTGAGAATAGGGAAATTTTTGTCCAAGAAGGGCTCTGAGCCCTGTCCAGTCTAAACACCATCTCTCATTCTCTAACACCTCTCTCCTCTTCCATTATTTTTTAAACTGTATTTGTAAAACTGTGCAAGCTCATGCCCCATGCATATTATCTGTAGAAAATTTAGGAAAAGAGATGAGAAAACACAGGGTAAAAGTAAAACCTGTCTATAAAAACACAGGTGATTCATGCATTCCCAGTAGTTTTGTTTCCCATTCATTTCTGCGCATCTGCATCTTTCAGGCACAGTTGGAATAATTATGTGTGTGACAGATTATTTCTTGTCCCACGTTTTTACTTAATGCTTTCTTATAAACGTGCTCTGGGTTATTTGGAACTCTAAATTATTGATAAAGGCACGCATTGCAACTGCATGAGTGTATCACAGCTTGGCGGGCTCCTACTCTGGAACACTTTTGAATTCCTTTGCATCCTTGTGGATGACTCTCCTGAACACATCCTTGCAGGGTAAATCATAAGATATCTACCTTGGAGAGGATCGCTTCAATCAAGCACAAAGGGGGTGCCTAAACTTCCTTTGGGGAGCCTTGCTATGGGTCACAAGCCACCGGCGGTCATGGCCTCACTGTTCGGCCACATTGACCCGGAAGTGCAGAAGGGAAGCGCTGTCTGTCCTAGTCTCCTGGCCGTTCTGCTGGGCAAGCCTTTCCAGCTTGGGGTCATCTAGGCAGAGTCACTGTGTGTTGCATATGAGAAGCATCACAAGGTAGGACTGGCCAGGTCGGGCACTGGGGAAGGGAATGCCTCATTCTTCTGTGTTGATCACGTTTGCATTGGATGGTAGCATCTGCCCTGGATACTTGCAGGGATGGGTTTTTTTGTCTCTTGGAGAAGAAAAGGTGGTAGAGATGGGCATGGGCTCCTACACCTGGAACCTAGCAGTCATCATCACAGCAGAGGCTCTGAAGCCTCTGTCACACTCCATCTTCCAGTTGGCTGAAGGCCACTGCTGTGGCACCTGCTTCCTACTCTGGGTACCACTTCTTGGCTTCCTACGTGACCCACTAGAAACACCACTGCAGGGATGCCCAAAGTCGCTGCTGTTATCCTGCCACATTGTTGCTCTTGGACATTTGCCACATTCACACTTTCTATGGTACAAGGACAGGTGAACCCCAGAGGTTCCCTCCACTTCTTGCTGCATCCTGACCCGTGGTGCCATCCCCCAGCTCACAGCTGCAGGTGCTGGGGCTCCCTAGACAGCTGCTGTCATCTGTGTCCTATCTGGGCCGTGACCTCCTGTCCCCTCCCCATGCCCTTCCCTGGGCACCTCTGAAGGCTGACTTGCCGGGAGCAGCTGTTCATTCAGATTTTCATCAGGACTTTGATAATTAAAATTCGAAGCTCTTCAGACATTTGTGTTCCATTGCATGGAAGGAGCAGCTGTTTAAATTTGGGGTAGGGATCCAGAGCCTGGCGCAATGAGCTGGCATTTCAATGAATCATGTCTGTGGATTCACTCCCCTTCTCATCATCTGGGAGAAGCTTGGGAAAGCAACTACTGTCCTCACTGTCGCTGCCTATTTGTGTGAAAAGCTGCTCCGTGCCAGGCAATGTGCTACGTGGAGCTGCGTGGCAGCTAGCAGCATGCCGCCTGGAGGTGACTGTGTAGGTTTGGATCCCAGTTATACTGTTTGTTGGCTGTGTGACCTCGCATGGGTTACTTCACCCCTCTATAAGATGGAGAAAAAACACAGAGGCCTAAGTACAGCATCTGTGCCTAATTAGGGTTTGCTTTATGGTTGGGATTCTGTTTCATGCTCCTGACAGCTCAGTTCACCGTCTCATATCTGACTTAGAGAAGAGGAGTGGAGCCCTTCTGAGATTAAGTCCTGTGTATACCCAAGGAGGGCTGGCCTGGGCTTTGAACTCTAATCTCTCTGGCTTCAGGCACAGTTCCTCCCACCACTGTGACCCGCGCCTTCTTCCCTTTCTTAGATCTTGGTGCTGGTCTCCCAGAGCGCAAGCAAGCGAGTCTGGCCTTCTGTTGCTGCCCTTAACGCACGATGCAGTGGCCTCATCTCTGGGAACAGCCAAGCCGCGTCTGATTCCTCAGGGCAGGTGGGAAATCCTTGCTGATGGACAGGTTCCTTAGTTCTTGGCTGGACTCTCAGGTTTTCCTGCACTGACACTGCTGACATTCAAAGACTTGTCAACACTGCCTTAAGGTCATATAGCCTATGTTGTTCTAGCTCTCAGGGCTGCTGGGACCTTGAGTGATACAGTCTCTCCTCTCTCTTCTCTGTCTCTGTCTCCTCGCTCTCTCTTTCACAAGTGTACACGCGCACACACACACATGTGTGAATAAGGTGAGGCAGCAAATAGCCCTGCTTCCCTGGTGATGGTAGTCTATGGTATGTTCTGGAGCAGGGGTTCAAACAACCTCTACTCTGAGTGGCTGGTCCATCAGTCACAACACTGGCCATGTTGGTGGCAGCAGCCACCCTTTCTTGGGATTTCACCATAAGCCTGGTGACCCCTGCTGCTGGGGGTGTGCCATACATTATTTAGTTCCATCCTGACAGTGGTCCTGTAGATAGAGAAATGACACATGCAGAGGTACAGAAACGGTTCCCAGAACATGCAGGCTACACACAAGGCTGGGATTTGAACCTGGCAAGACAGACCCAGGAACTTGTGTGATTGTGCTGCGCCCCATGAATTCTGAACTCAAGGATGTCATCCCTTGGGATGCACAGCCAGTGTCTAGGCTCAAAACTCGTCAGGATATGCTTCCAGTGGGAGATTTCTGTTCCTCGTGAAACATGTTATTCTTCATGCCTCGTTGAATGCGTAAGCCCCTTAAAGCATCAGGTGCGGTGGAGTGAATCACAATAGAGTTGCTTTGAAAAATATTTGTTCTTTGCTGCATGAACCTGCTGGTTCCTGCAGAAGAGCCAGGTGTGGGGTACAGGCTACCATAGCCCATTGAGATCTGTGATCTGGAGAAGGGCAGGGTCAGGGGTCCAGGCTGGTCCAGAAAGGAGGACAGAGGTGTGGATGAGGCATCACTTGGGTGGGGTCTGGGGAGTTTGTAGATCTTTGTACCAGGCTCTGGCTTGGTCCCTGAAGGGCAGATCTCAGGTAGGTGAAGAAAAACATCATGGAGGCAGCAAGTTCTGCAGGTGGATGTGGCCCCTTAAGGCCCTGAGCTGGCCTAACTGCCTGGTGTGTGAAGGTGGGTGTGCCCCCTCAAGGCCTTGGGCTGTCCAGTCGCCTGAGGCAGCCCCAGGGTCCCTGGGCAGGACTTCCCGCCCACCTACTAGGTAGTTCCTCACCTGAAGTCCTTGCTGGTGGGTTCTAGCCCTGCTTAGAGGAGGCTTCCAGAAGAATATTCCTGGAGTGAAGCAGTGTTAAAGGGATGCTGTGGAGCTGGGGCTTCCAGTCTCAGAATGCCCGTGTTGGGAATCAGGAGCGCCGGATGCGCATGTGCGGTAGACAACCCTCCATAGAGACAAGTGAGTAACAGGAATGAAGCCTTTGGTTCCTCAGCTGCTCTGCTTCCTTCGACCAGTGATTCTCAGAGTGTGGCCCCTGGACCAGAAGCATCAGCGTCACCTGGGAGCGATTAAAAATGCAGATCCCAGGCCCCTCCCCAGACGCTGACTCAGAAACCCAGAAGGCAAGCCCAGCAATGTGTGATTCTCTGGGTGATGCCGATTGACCTTCAAGTCTGAAAAGCATGACCTTTGGCCAATGACACCGACACTCTGGGCTATTCCCCCGGGGGTAGGGCTTTCAAGGGCATTGACTTTCAGAGAAAACTTTTTTCATTTCTTTTCTAATCCCTCCTTGATCCAACATCTCTTGGTTTGGGGGTCTCTGTGAACCCCGACCTTCACATACTAGTGCCTCTTTTTGTGTAGGAGAAAGTGGGTCTCAGAATCAGAAGCCCAGGTGAGAAACAGGATGTAACCAGTCTTTACTTACTCTTGTGTTTGTTGACGTTGTCTTTAAGCCTCGTTGTCTATTTATGGCAAATGGGACTGGGTTTCCATGTTGGGTAGTGATAGGGGGTTTACTTTGTCTTTCTCAAAGATTTATTTATTTGAGAGGCAGAGCAGTACACACACACACACATACAGTGAGAGAGAGAGAAATAGATCCAAGTGCTTGCAACACAGGTCTGGGCCAGGCCAAAGCCAGCAGCCAGGAATCCATCCAGGTCTCCTATATGGGGGTGATAGGGGCCTAGTTCCTTGGACTGTCTTCCAAGGCCCTCCCAGGTGCATTAGCAAGGAGCTGGATCAGAAACGGAGCAGCTGGGATGCAAAGCAGCACCCTGCTATGGGATGCTGACATCACAAGCTTTGGCTTAATCTGCTGTACCACAATGCTTCCCCCACCCCCCGGAATTCACTTTGAAAGAAAGTTATGGAAAAGTGAGTCATGAGCTAAGTATTAGTACAGGTGGTACCTAGGGTTGGGAGTGCTAATGCCAGAGGCTTGAAGACAGGAAGCACCGTTAGAAGTCAGCGCTCCTGCAGACTGGACTCACAGGCCCAGGACCATGTTGGGGGCTGATTCTCATCAGCTGAGGCATGCACAGTTCCACGTTGGAGGTGCCTCTCTCTCCTGGATGGCAGTGAAGCACGGCCACTGTGAGTCTCTGACTGTGGACGTTGCTCCTCCTGCCTTGGATCCACCTGGGAGGCTCTCTACAAATGGGGGTGCTTAGTTCCTACTTCTGAACTATGAGCTGGAAATCTGGGGGGCACAGCCTAGGACTCCGCATTCAACAAGTTCCAGGGTGACTCAGGATACCAGTCAAGGTTGAGAAGCACAGATGAGGTCATGAGAACACAGGTTTGTGAATGCAACCTGCTTAGATTCCAATCTCTCAGCTCGGCCGACTTCCACGACCTTTCTAGACCCCATTTCCTCATCTGTGCCTGGGGTCACCGGCAGCTGTTTTTGGGGATTGGAGTGAGACTCAGGCAGTTTCTTGGCTGTGAAGTTCCATGCACATATTGTCCAGTGGGGATGCACTCAGCTTTCTTCACCTTGAAGATGTCGTTCAGAGCTATTTCATGGACACTCTAGCCGCTGTGGCAAAGACGTTGAGGTGTTCGTATGCATTTAGGAAAAGTCTTGGCTCCTCTCCACAGCTCCGCTGCTTGTGTGAATACTTTACTCCTTGTGTGAATACACTGACACTGTTCCCACCCCAAGCCTCAGGTGCTAGGGCACATATAACCCGTTCATCAGACCATGGCTTCTCCCATTACAAGAACGGAGGGGTGTTTGAACCACATGTGCCACAGCCTTCCACGGCCAGCTGTGTGCTGTTTAAACCCAGAGATCTCCCAGGCTTCGTATTGCACAGTGAGATTGTACCAACAGAAGGGTTAAAAGGCAGGTGTAAAAGTGAAATTAGGGTCCCGTGGGTTAAGGCAACACTTAAAACAACCCCAGAATCCCATGTTAGTTAACCAGTGCAAATCCCAGCTGCTCTGCCTCTGATCCAGCTCCTGCTAATGCACCTGAGAAAGCAGCAGATGACGGTCCAAGTACTTGGGCCCCTGCCATCCACATAGGAGACTTGAATGGAGTTCCAGGCCACTGGCTTCGGCCTAGGTCAGACCTGTCTATATTGAAGCCATTTTGGGGAGCAGGGGGGTGGACCAGAAAATGGAAGATTCTCTCTCTCTCTCTCTCTCTCTATCTCCCCCCCCTCCCTCTCTCTATCTATCTCTCTATCTCCCCCTCTCTCCCTCTCCCCCACTCGCCCTCTCCCCCTCTCTCCCTCTTCCCCTCTCTCCCTCCCTCCCCTCTCCTTCCCTGCCTCCCTCCCTCTCTGTCACTCTTTCAAATAAATAAATTGTGTTTTTATTTATCTATTAAACTTTTTAAAAAATAATTATTTATTTATGTGAAAGAGTTACACAGAGAGACAGAGAGGTCTTCCATCCAATGGTTCACTCCCCCAAATGGCCGCAACAGCTGGAGCTGGGCTGATCCAAAGCCAGGAGCCAGGAGCTTCTTCCAGGTCTCCCACGTGGGCGCAGGGGCCCAAGGGCTTGGGCCATCTTCTACTGCTTTCCCAGGCCATAGCAGAGAGCTGGATTGGAAGAGGAGCAGCCGGGACCTGAACCAATGCCCATACAGGATGCTAGCACTGCAGGCAGTGACTTTACCCACTACGCCACATCACCAGCCTCAATAAATCATGTTTTTAAAAGATGGTGTTGGTAGAAACTCATGCATAGGTTCAAAGGTAGTATGCATGCAGAAGGCACCATCCAGCTTGGGGCAGACAGGGCACTCTTGGCCCAGGAGAGCCCTGGGCTTCATTCAGGCCATGAAGCACTCGCTGCCCCAGCAGTGACCGTTGGGTGCCTAGGCTTGGTTCCTGGGCTCCCAGCTTTTCAGGTCTTCCTTGTCTGACCTTGCTATGGCGTCTGTCCTCTCTTGGCTCCCGTTTTCTCAAGATCACCATAGGGATAATAATGGACTTGCCTCCTGGGACTATGATGAGGATGACTGAGAAGATACACGTGAGGACTGTGTGCTCCCCCGTATGTCACCTGGAAAGTTATGTGCAGGCATGTCCTGTCTGTCAGAAGGCTTCATTCAGTATTAATCACCAAGGACTTCCACATTTAGGGCCTCTCTGAGTCATCAGCTTAGAGATTGCAAATTTATGGACAATGGACCCAGCAGCCCCACTCAATGCACAGGCACGTACTACTCTTCATGGGCAATGTTCTTTAAAGAATGCTTGGGGATGCCTTAAGGTAAATTTGCATTTGGTTCGTGGCTCATTCTCTCCCTCCATTGCTCTGTGGACTAAGAAATGCCTGGTGGTGGCCTCTAACCGTTTTTATTCCCAGGTGTTGTGGATGAACGTGCTGTAGTATGACTGGCTCTCCCACAGGTAGCTGGGGCTGGGGGGTTTGTACAAGGACCTACCAGTCTACAATGATGGATGCAGGGTAACACCCAGATCCCTGAGTGAGCTGGTGGGGACCTCAGGGTGGGATGCCACCCCAGTTTTTTTCCAAGAGTGGGGAGACCACGGGGTCAGGGTGGCCCAGGCTTCACCTGTCTACAAAGATATGGGCATGAAGGCATTGAATGCCACAGTGTTTGAACGACGTTGGTTAAGCCAGGCTTGCATGAGGACCGAGGGGTGGATGGTGGAGCAGGGAGGACCCCCCTTTCTGAGGGGTTCATCTTAGATGTCACAGTCAGAGTTCCTGCACGAATCAGAATTCTGTCCAGAAGTGTGTGCTGGAGGCAGTGTGGTGGAGCACTGAGGAGTGGCGTGAGCAAGGCCAAAGGGACGTGCGAGGGGCACGGGGGACACAGGACAAGATTCCGAGGAACATGTTTGGGGAATGTTAGCTTTGCACGTGTGAGACTTGAGGTGTCTTTGGGTGTCTGGGTGAGTGTGTCAAAAGGCAGGTGGTTGTTCAGGTTCCGGAGTCCAGGGGAGAGGTCTAGAATAAAGACCCAGATGGGGAGTACACAGTGTGTGGATGCTATTTGAAGTCGTGGGTCTGTACAAGTCCCTCAGGGGAGAGAAGGGGGAAGCCATTCGGGTCTGAGCCCTGATGACTCCCACACCTAGGGATCCACAATGGGGTGAGCCCAGCTTCGGGGGTTCTGTGAGAGTAGGGACAGGGGCCGAATATGCAACACAGGATGGTGGCTGGCATCCGAGAGAAGGCAGGAGGCAGCCTTCAGCCCTGGCGATGGTGCTGAGAGCGCACCTGTGATGAGGGCTGAGAACTGGTTTTGGAGCCAGCCACCAGGAGGTCCCGGGTGATCTTGAGAAGAGCAGTTTCTCTGTCCCCGGGGGCTGTGAGAACCTGGGAGGAGTAGGTGGTGGGGGAAGTGGCATGAAGTTGGCCACTGTGGCTGTAGACTTTTCCTAGCTGGGTCTGGTTCTAAGAGGATGTAAGAAACAGTGGACATGAGTGGCTTGTACATGTCTCAATTTTTATTTTCAAAGACATTAAAAGCAAGAAAACTATTTCAGAAGGTTTGGAAAATGGAGATGAAGATAATCCCCTGTTCTCACCTCTTTGGTGCCATCTCTGGTAGAATATTTTAATTTCCAGCCATTCCCATTCTCACCTCCCTCTCATCACGCTTAGAAAATTTTTTAACGACTTTTAACGTTAGTGCAAGCTCATTTTGTATCCTGCTTTCCTCACTTAAACTTTCATCACAGGCATTCTTCCAGGCTGTCTCTTTGCCACAGTAACCTCAGAAGTTAAAATTTGCATGATCTCATTAGGACCCGTTCCCAACCTCCATATTTCCTGTGCAGTCTGAAACTAATGAAGGGGATGAAGAAAATGTCTGTAAATATTTTGTTGTTTTGCAAACACAAGCACTCTTAAATCCGGTTTAATGATTGCTCAGTTTAATTAAACCCTCTTGGTCTTACTTGTTACCCAGTTCTCTGCACTGATTACAGCCCCAGATCTGAAAAGGAGAATTCAAATGCATGTTGCAGTTTCTTTTTTGCTTTCTCTCCTCCTTTCACAAGTGTGAAAGGAGAAATTTGAAAGGAAGAATGTGGTGCTGTTTTGTGTGTTCTTCTGACTCAAATTGCTCAGTAGTCTTCTGTTGGTTCTATATGTGTAACCATGACTCTTCCCCCCAGCCTCTTAAAAATGTATTAGTGCGGCTGGCACTGTGGTGTAGCGGGTAAGGCTGCTGCCTGCAGGACCAGCATCCCTTATGGCACCAGTTCGAGTCCCAGCTGCTCTACTTCCAATCTGGCTCTCTGCTATGGCCTGGGAAAGCAGTAGTGGATGGCCCAAGCACTTGGGCCACTGTACTAGTGTGGGAGACCTGGAAGAGACTCCTGGCTCTTGGGTTGGGGCTCTTGGCTCCTGGCTGCTGGCTTCGGCTTGGCCTAGCTCCAGCCATTGTGGCCATTTGGGGAGTGAGCCAGCGAATGGAAGACCTCTCTTTCTCTCTCTGCCTCTCTAATAAATAAATAAATCTTTAAAAAAATAAAAGAAAATCCTCTTTATCTTTAAAAAATGCATTACTATGTTTAGACTATAAGATTTAATTAAATGCGCAGTATGGTGGGTTTTGGTTGTTGTATACAGTCACATTAGCACTGTCATCAAGAGGTAGAATTATTCCCTTACCCTTCCTCTTTTCCTTCTTTGTATTATGTCACAGCCTATCTATTTCCGTCTCCCCAACGCCCTGCCCCAGGGAACCATTTATCTGCTTTTTGATTCTATAATTTTGCAGATTTGAGTGGAAAAGGAAGAATATGGCATATAGTTTTTTTGTGCTTGGCTGTGTCATTCAGTCTGCTACTTTAAAAATTCATTTTCTTACTGCACACATTAGTATCTCATGGTGAGGGGCACCACCTTGGTAAAGATCTACCATTCACTTTTTATTTTTGGCTTCCTGTCTGTGACTCAATTCATTAACCCACTCATGCTTAAATTGCAAGAGAAAGGGACAGCTACAGAGCTTCTAGTGATATGTTGCTGATTGTCCTAATCATTTATAATGCTGAGTGTCCCACGTGTCCCTATGCTGGCCGTGCTGCCCTTGTGGCCTGATCCTAAGTTGTAACACAGAGGACTGCAATGCTAGGTAGGGGACGGCTTCTGAAGTCAACGGTTAAGTTGGGAATTAGACATTGTCAAAATCACCCTTGGAAAACCGCTTTAGCTACCCATGACAAAGTCCGTTTGGTTGAGTAATTGTTGTGCACACTACAGTTTAGGATCCGTGGAACTAGACTGAAGGAATGAACAAGAGGAAAACCGACGTGTACACCAGTGGACAAGGCAGGCATTCAGCTTCAATTCATTGGTGGATTCTAAGGTCCTCTTGCTTGTCTGAAGGGTTTTCCCCACTTTGTTTTAGCCTCAAGTCTCTGCAGTTTGAATTTCAATGATTTTTTTGGTAGTAGGGGTTTAATACTTGCTAAACTTGTTAACTTGTAAAACTTGTTAATACTTGTGTTAAACACAAGTATTATTACTTCCTTAAGTAACATTTGCAAGCCAGTTAGCCTTGCTTGGCATGGAGTATAAGCTGTAAGATGTTTCCTGGGTCAGAATCCTGCTTGCCAGATTAGAGTCACCTACAACCCCTGGTTGCTGAAAAGTTATTAAGGACTTGGCCACCTGCTCCCCGCCTTTTCCAGCTGGCATCTCCGGGGCAGTCCATAGACCAGCCGTCCCTGTCACATCACTCAGCCATGGTCTCATTACAACATAGTTATCTGTCCTGAGCCCAGTGCTCCACTCCTCAAAGGGAGCCAGATTGTGAGGTCTGAGCACTCAAACAGAGCAGGGGGAGAGCTTTTACAAGGATCATCACAGACGGCCCCTCTGGCTCTCCTGCTGCCCACAGCCCCTAGCATGTTTCCTAAGATGTGCATTTCTGTTCTCAGCTGCTTGAGCAACTCACAAGGTGTTTATGATTTCCTGGGTGCTCTTCAGCACTTAAGGGTCTGGAGAGGTGATAGGAGCCCTGTAGTCCTCCAATGAGTACACTCTTCAGAGGTGTTCCCTGTTTTGCTTCATAGCAGACACGTGAGCTCCCTCCCTCCCTCCCTCCCTCCCTCCCTCCCTCCCTCCCTCCCTTCCTTCCTTCCTTCCTTCCTTCCTTCCTTTCTTCAGAGAGAGAGAGAGAGACAAAGAGAAATATATCTGTTGGTTCATGCCCTAGTTGCTAGGGCTGGGCTAGGCTGAAGCCAGGAACCTGGAACCTGGAACCTGGGCCTCCCATGTGGTTGGCAGGGGCTCAGATACATGAGCCATCATCTTCTGCTTTCCCAGGCATATTAGCAGGGAGCTAGACTGGAAGTGGAGCAGCTGGGTTTCAAACTGGCACTCCAATATGGATCGTGGTTTTGCAGGTGACCACTTAACTGCTGTGTCGTAACCCCAGCCCCTGATATGCTCTTATTACTAGACTGGAAGCAGGGAGACAGGTTGAGTGTTGATGTTTAGGGTGCCAAGGTACGGTTGCTTGTCTCTTTCCTTCTGAGTTCTCATGGACAGAGCAGACATATGCAAAGCCCAGCAGCAAGTACCAGTGATTTCCATCTGTGTACTCTCTGGTCCTTGTCCCGAGCACACCTCAAAACTGTTTCTAAGGCTCAGGAGAAAGTTGGGCTTTGTTTCCCTTCGTCCTGAATAGGAGTCGGTGTCACTGAAAGAATTTGCAAGCTCAGACTGTCATGAGGCTATCAGTAACAGGAGGAGTGGACCATTGAAGTAGGGAAAACAGGTGGGGTGGGTGGCTGAGCAGGTGGCCAGACTGACTAATTGACATGTTCTTTGCAGTCAGCCGATCTCTGGAACGGTCCATGGGGTGAAGAGAAGCTTGATGAAAATGTCATCAAGTCAGGGTAGAGTAGGTTGTTCAGATGGGTTCATACAGAGAAGCATTTCAGCTCATCATTTCTTTCCTTTATTTTTTTTTTAAGATTTATTTATTTTATTTGAAAGGCAGAGTTACAGGGAGAGGGAGAGGGAGAGGGAGAGACAGAGATCTTCCATTTGCTGGATCACTTCCCAAATGGCTACAACAGCCAGGGCTGGGCCAGGTTGAAGTCAGGAGCCTGGAATTCCATCCTGGACTCCCACCTGGGTGGCAGGGCCTGAGCACCTGGGCCATCTTCCATTATCTTCCAAGGTGCATTACCAGGGAGCTGGATCACAAGTGGAATGAGATGCTGATATCACAGACAGAGGGTTAGCTTGCTGGGCTACAGTGGCAGCCTCAGCTCATCGTTTCTGAGACAGAGAATGGGGATTTGCAGGGTCTGTGTCTGGCCTTACAATAGGTAACAAAGCATTCATCCCAGATCCTGCCTAAGCCACACGGTAGGTGTGGTTCTTTGTTGTCAGCCGTTCCTGGAACCCAGAGTAGATAGGGAGATTTCTTACCCCGGAGCACGGGCTTGGGTGAAGATCAGCACTGTTGATAGCAAGCTCTGCGCCTGACTTACCCACTCTCTCTGCTGCATAAGCAGATGGTACTGGCTCACCTCTCACTGCTGCTCTGCAGGATAGCTAGTGGATTATGGGTCTGTCCCCTGCCTAGGTGGACTCTTACTCTACCTGAACTGGAAGGAAGAAAGAATCTGAAAGAAATGAAAAAGCAAGTCAGAGGACCTAGGCACCTGAGTTCAGGCAGAACAAGGCAATGTAAAAGCAGAGAGCTACCCCTGTGAGCCACTGTGTCCAGTAGTACGTGCAGCCAGAGAATGCAAGCTGTGCCGATAGACTGAGCAATTCCTATACCCCAGGGAGGAAAGAGTCAGGATTTTCCTTTAGCCCATCCCCTTGAGGTTCAAGCACTGGACATTTCTTTACCTGTAGGAGGATGGAGGATGATGAACCCAACAAGGTTCCGCCATCAGCTGGTCACCCTGTGATAGCTGGGTGATGCCTGGAGAGTTTCCTTACCAGTGAAAGGCGGAGAGTGGTACCCTCCCCTCTCAAGTTCCTAAGTATGGGTGGGTTTCTGTCTGTTTTGGCTTGATGGGAAGGTGGGATGAGTGTGATTTCACTTGCTAATTGTTTAAGTTTTCTGAGTCTTCCCTTAGAAAGTAGGTTTTTTTAAATTAATTAATTAATTAATTTTTTTTTTGACAGGCAGAGTGGACAGTGAGAGAGGGAGACAGAGAGAAAGGTATTCCTCTTGCCGTTGGTTCACCCTCCAATGGCCGCTGCGGCTGGCGCGCTGCGGCCAGTGCACCACGCTGATCCGATGGCAGGAGCCAGGTGCTTCTCCTGGTCTAAGAATGACAGCGATCCATCTGTTTCTGGCAGCATGGCACAGATGCATGGTGAGGGGCAGTCCTAAGGCAGCTGCCTCTCCTGCAATGAGCTGCGTGGAGCAGAGTGCCTGGGTGCACCTGGCCCACTCTGCAGGTGCACATGCAGTGCTGCCCAGGGCAGCTGCCCCCTGCTGTTGTGCAGATCACAATGCCACTTACACAGGGCCTTCCAGCACTGCTGCCTGCTGTCAGGGAGGGACCCATTGTCCTTGTCTGTAGCCTTGCCAGGCCTGGAAGCCCTTCCTGGGAGGCGGAGTGGCTGTGCTGTGCAGGCTCTAAGCTGTGCCATAAATGGAGATATTTAATGGAATCTCAGATTTTGAAGCACGTTATACAGTGCACTGTGTTCTCAGAGAGGCCCTAAAATGGCAAAGGCTGTCATCCCGGGAGCCGTTTTCTCTTTGCTGTGACCAGGAAACATTAACAAAGATATTAGCATAGCCATTTCACCGAGATGGCCAAAGTTTGGGCTGCCTCTCTTTCCCTAACTGTATCTCCCTTTTTTTTCTCAGTTTATTAAGTCACTGGAGAGCACACTCATGAAGTAGGCCATTTGGGGGAGGGGCTAAGGGTTCAGATAATTGGAGTAGGAAAGAGTGCCCAAGGGCTGTGTTTCCAGGACCCTGCACAAATTCAGGGATGTGTGTGTGTGTTTAAACTGTGTGTTTTTTAGGACTTCAAGCTTATATCAAAGAAATATGCAGATGGAATAATGAACTCTAATTTCCCTGCTTTAATAATTATCACCTCATTGCACTTCTGTTGCATCCGCACGCCTGTCCACCAGCCCCTATGTAGTACTGACATGTGTGATTTTCTGTTATCTGCCCAATTCCCCCATGCCCTTACTTCCCCTTTGCTCACCCTCAGCTTCTGGAAACCACGGATCTGTTTGTGCTTCCTGTAGTTTGACTTTCCCAGAATGTCCAAAAAATGGAATCCTGTATTTTTTAGTCTTTTGAATCCAGCTTCCTTCACAGAACCTGAAACACCTGATAGTCATTCATATTGTCATGTATGCCCATGGTTTGTTCCTTTTTACTGCTGAAGAGTGTTCTATTGCATGCTTGCTTACAAGGTTGATTTTTGAGCTTGGTTCTAAGGATCCAAGGACCCTGGAGATGGGGCTGGCATTACCTTGATGGGTGATTGATAATAGCATGTGCAGCAGATTTTGGATCTGGGAATGAGGGCATGTCAGCACAGGTAGCTATTACCTTGCTGTCCTCAAAATGAGCTGACATGACAAAAAAAATTGACATGATCAGACTGGGAAAGGTGCTATCATTCTGCCTCATACTTGGAGTGGTTCCTAAGAGATATAGTGATGGAAGAGGGTCACCTCAAAAATGCCTTTCCTGGGAAAGCAAAGGCAGTGTGGCTATGAAATTTGTCAAGGAGCATGTAAGACAACTACACAAATGAAGATGGATGCAACCGTCAAAAGCAAGACCACAAATCTCACAAAGCTACTCTAGTTTCATGTTGGAGGGATAACACACTGCCCTGCAGTGGGATTTGCCTTGGAAATATAATGTTCAGCATTAGGAAATTAATTAATATATCATCCATTGATAAAGTCACAGCAGAGCAACCATGTGATCGGTTCAGTTGTCTCTAAAGCCCTTTGATAAAGTTCACCCATTCCTGTTTGAAAGGTAGCAGGCAATCCAATGTTCCAAATGTTCCCAATCTAGTTAGTCCATTAGGAGATGAAAGATGAGCCCTTGTAACACTAAATAAGCAAATCACTTTTCTAAATCTGAAGCCAATATCATTATTTGCTGTGCAAAACTAGAAATCCTGGCATTAAAGTTGTTATTAACATGAAATTGTGTGATATTCCTATCATGATAGTGCTAAGATGCAGTGGCCAGTATGGATTGAGTTACCTATCCCAAAAGAAAATACATTGAGATTTTGACTTCTGGTGTCTTAGAATGTGGCCTTACTGGAATTAGGATCTTTGTTGATTTGGCCAGGTTCAGAAGAGGTCATTAGTGTGAACACTAGTCCATTGAGTCTAAGAAGGGGAGATTGAGACACAGAGATAAAGAAGACAGTGTGTAGAGACAGCGGGAAAATGCCATGTGATGGTGAAAGCAGGGATTGGGCTAAGAGCTCCACAAGCCAATGAGTGCCGAAGATTGCCAGCCAACCTCTCTAAGATGGGACAATGCATCCTCAGAACCCTCAGGGATCCAACCCTGTTGACCCAGTCTCCAGAGCTGTGAGGCTGTGCAAGCCACCTGGTCTATGGTATGCTGTAATAGCAGATCTGGGAGAGACATGGAATAGCTCTCATCTACTGAGAATTCACTATGTGTCAGGCAGTGTTCTAAGCACTATGAACTTATTTTAATTTTCACAATGATTTTATGAGGAAGAGATGATTCTTATCCCTGTTTTTGTCCATGAAGAAGCTAATGCACAGAGACGTAGGAAACTTTCCCAAGGCCACCCAGCTAGGAACTGGTAGGATGGATTTAAGCTCAAGACAGTTTGTTTGATGAGCTAATCCCCAGCGTTACTGCTAACTATGCAGTGCTGAGATCCATAATAATTACAACATGTTGGTACTGCTATATTTTGACACAAAGACAATGGAACAGAATAGAAGGCTCAGGAAGAGACTTGCGCATGTGTACACATCTCATGTATGTTATCAGGTAGTAGATGGATGGTTCAGTGGTGCTAGAAAGTTATGAAAGTGCTTTTAGAAATAAAATATTTGATTCATTTGCTATATTATACATAACTTATTTCAAGGTGAATTAAAGCTTTAAATGCATTTCTAATTAAACAAGAAAACTAAAAGATAAAATGGGTAAATACTTCTTCCTTTACAGTTGCAAATACCTGAGTGTCAGATATTCTAAGGTGGCAGCTCGACCTAAATGGAAAATGATTTACAGGTTTTAATATGTACTCAACAATGTGCATGCATCAGAGATAATTAAGAGGTTAAAAGAAACTAGAGATATATTAGTGAGTGAATACATAGCAAATAAGGCCCTTACCACATAAGAAGACTTACAAATTGGAATGCGAAAGCAGCTCATTTGTAAAATGAGTGAAGAACACAAACAGGTAATATACAAATGAGAAAATGGCAGTGGCCATTGAACTCACGCAAAATATGCAACCTTAGCCACTATTCAAATAATGGAAAACTGAGAAAAATGGGCGTGTGCATTCCACGCTTCAGTTGACAACGATCAAGAACAGTGATGACATGTAGTGAGGGTGTAAGGGGCTGAGGGCAGTCTCACACATTGGAGATGCCAGCTGTCACAACTGCTCTGGAAGGTTGTTTAACTACATACATTTATTTATAAAATTACGTTCTGACCAACTGTTGGAAAATTACCCTAAGGAAATAAGTGTGGCTATGTCTTTGCTTTATAAACAGTAAGATTTGAAAGCTAGTAAAAATAAGGAAAGGGGATATGGTTAGGATATGAAGGCATGCGGGATAGTGACTGTTAAGATTAGATTCAAAAAGAACTTTAACGGAGTAGGAAAGTATTCCTGACTGAGGAGTACACTTTAATGTAGGTTGCGAAGCTTTCTGTTCACACATGGGTTCTATTTTTCTTTTTGATTTTGAAAATAAATGCATATGTCTATTAGTAGGAAAAAAAATCTCAAACCTCATAGATCCAAATATCAACAGGGTGACTCCTGGAGTGGTGAGTTTAGATGGGATTATGTTCTTGGGTTTTGCAAAAATTAATTGCAGTAACCATCTATTATGTTTGCACTTAGAATAACACTAATACACCAGACATATGCTTACATATGGATTCAGATGCACAGATTTATGTATGAATAAACACATTTATGTATGAATATCTATACATATGTACAGGATGCACCTGTATAACATATATGCCTTTCAGATGTTAATTATACAAAAATGCAGTGTTGTCAAATGCATTGGTGCCTGTAGATATTTTGAATATTTGCTACTTAGGGTAACCAATGTAATTTCTAGTTAATATCTATCACTAGTTGTGACTTGTTAAAATGTGTATTGTTAAATATGCCTATGTTTTTATAGGCCCTCTACTCCTAGTACCAACAATAATTGCTAGGATATATTTAGCTTTTAGTATGTGCCAGACTTTTTCTAGATTCTGCATGTTTATTGTTGCCTTTAGCTCCTACAAGACATTTCATGAAGCTATTTGTGTGTGTGTGTACACGTGTGTGGACACCATGACTCAAAATGTACAGAAAATAATGCTGTATGGGGAGGGGGGCACCATGATTTAAGAAAATACTCTTGAGTGATTGAAAGAACACCCTGTCTGTAGCTGCCTTGCCATCAATTTCACCCTTGCTCGTGGGCACCCAGGCCATGTTGAATAAAAGACAATTTTCCTGAGGCTCGAAGAGTGTAGACCTGTCCCAAGAGTAGCCTCCTTGTGGGAGTCAGTGGAATGTGTTTTCTTGTACCTCCTCCCAATAATCATCAGTTTTCCTAAGTTTGTGATAAGAAATAGCAACTTTTCCCTATCCTGTAGAACCTGGATGATTTCCAAAATAAGTAGAGAACCATTGAAGAAATTATAAAAATTCCCACTGATTCCCCCAGTAAGAAGGTTGCTGCTTCCCAGCAGATTCCTGGTGTGTGGATGTTGCCAGCTAATGGCGCAGCTGTTTCTCTCCAGGCTTGCCCCAAGGAGCCTCCCAGGGGTGTGGGGAAGCTGCTGTGAAAATCTATGCACAAAGTCCGTGGAGCAGATCAGAGTAATTCCAGTGAGTCTGAATCAAAGCCATTCAAAGGCCCCCAAGCAGGTGGCAGGGTTCCTAGGTGATCCTAGGGGCTATGGTCTGGGATGTGTCACATGATGAGGCCTAAGACTTAAAAAAAGTCTTCAATTCCAACAGCCAGCAGGGATGGAGGAAAAGGTAGCAAGCTTTGTGGTATCTACTTCAGAGGTTCAAAGGTGTGATTGAGGCCTGGAGAGAGCCACAAGAGAGATAAAGACAAGGAGCGCAATGGGGAAATTAGCAAGATTCTGAAATGCTGATTGGTCTGTGTGCTTCGGCAAACTGGGAAAATGTCTGAGTTACAGTATTTTACCAGAGCCGAGGGCAGCACTGATGTTTTGAGCACCATTGTTGAATGTTTTTCTCCCCAAGGTAAAATCCAGATGTTTGTATGAAAGTCACTGAATATCGGTGGATGTGACAGATTTGCCCTCTCAAGGCCCACCCCGTCCATTTGTCCATTATTTTGAGATCTAACATTAAGTCACAAAAGTGAGATGGACACATGTACAGCCATGCAGGTGCAGTAGAGGTTAGTAAGTGCCGGGCAGGTTTCAGATGCCTCCACCAGAAACGTGGCATGGCTGCACACAGGGTATCAGTCACTTACGGGGCCAGACGGGTGTCGCATGCTGTGAGGGCATTTCAGAGTCCTGTACCTATGGCATTACTGCCACATAAGCTTCAGGCTCTGCTGTCATGTCACCTTTCTAAGTTTTGGTGGCGAGTGTGTGGCAAGAGGGGGTTGAGGGCTTGGAGACATGTTCGGATGGTCACATATTTTCTGAAACAATAAGAAAAAATTTATTTAATCACATCGTTGAGACTGCTCTTTCTGTTCCAACTTTCCTTTCATTGTACTTGCCTTTTGAGGGTCGGGGTGAGAGGTGGGATGTGTAAGGAGGTCAGGGCCACTTTAGGGACCTAGGTAAGTAGAAATTGAGATTTTGTATGGCTTAGAGAAGGTGTATAAATGTATTTGTGTGCATGTGCACATGCGTGCTTCAAAAGTTTATGGAAAAGGAATTTAAAAAGTTAATTTTGTTGCAAAATTTTGAAGCCTATGGTGTTTTTTCCATAACATGCATTTTCCATGACCTTTCCAACACTCCTTGTAGGCATGGATTTCATAATTTTTGCACCAAGATAACCTCCTCCTAACCCTGTTTTTCTGTTATCTTTTTTTTTTTTTTTTTGACAGGCAGAGTGGACAGTGAGAGAGAGACAGAGAGAAAGGTCTTCCTTTGCCATTGGTTCACCCTCCAATGGCCGTTGCGACCGGCACACCGCGCTGATCCGATGGCAGGAGCCAGGTGCTTATCCTGGTCTCCCATGGGGTGCAGGGCCCAAGCACTTGGGCCATCCTCCACTGCACTCCCGGGCCACAGCAGAGAGCTGGCCTGGAAGAGGGGCAACCTGGACAGAATCCGGCGCCCCAACTGGGACTAGAACCCGGTGTGCCGGTGCCGCAAGGTGGAGGATTAGCCTGTTGAGCCGCGGCACGGCTTCTGTTATCTTTTTGATGTATCTGCGTATACATGACATATGCTCACATCTTTCCCTATGTGTAGATAAAACATTACTAGCTGCCCTGGTGTGAAAATGGCTTCCAGGAACACATCTACTGTCGTCATTTCATGGATTGTTTACTGTTTCTCAGTGCACAAGCGCTCTTAAAATGCCCTGAAATATTACGGCATACACATGAAAGAAATTTGACAGTTTTTTCCAAATTTGACTGAAATCCTAAAGTTTATCTAATACCAAATTCATAATGACTTGTGAACTTGGAGACTTTAAAACATTAATAACAGTAAACAAATCTTAATCAACCTACTAGAGGGGACATTGAGGTTTTTAGTTTGTCTATTAAAAATGACATTGCAAAATTATTATGTTCCAGGAGTAACCTCGAGGAATACCTCCAGAAGTGTGAAGGAAAATGTTGTTAGGGGGATGATTAATAAAAATATTTTTCTGGATATGCAATGTTTGTGGTACTTGTAAGTTATTAGAAATTTATTAGTTCTGATTTCTCATTTCAGTTCAGTCTTTTTTTCTGAGTTTCTATTCTTTTCCTTCAAGAATGCACCTTCCTGGCATGTATACATTCCAGGGACGCAGGGTAACCACACCAGCATGGGGGTGGGTGTTTCCACCTGCTTATGGTGTGGAATTGAAACTGATGGAGGTTAAGTGATTTGCCCCGGGCACCACTACCATGGGCTGGGCTCAGTGGGAGCTCTTGTCCATGGGTCTGAGAGATGCTCATCCCCTCTGTGTGCTGCCTTCCCTGTGGGCGTGTTTGGGATACAGCTTTGACTTCTCTCTTTTTACCTTAATGGGGTTGCAGCTGCTAACGTGCAGAGTGCTGGAGGGCCAGGGAGAGCTCACTGCTCTCCAACCCTTGGCAGACTTTTCAGATTGTTGCGCCTTCTGCAATGTTCCTGTGCTTGGTGGGGCTCAGGGAAACTTGCTCACCAGGCTTCAAGGAGAGCCAGGTCCTGGGGGAGGTTCCACAGTCCTCATGGCTGCTCTTGGTCCTTGGCTGAAAAACCGCTTGGCTGTTTGCTGTTTTCACTCTGTCCTCAGTCTTCCCTTCTAGTAATGGGAGTTCTCCCAGATGAGAGGAGGTCCCAAGACTCTGGGAAGACCGGATTAGAAGGGAAATAGCAGGAATGCCATCAAACCAAGAGGACTCAAATGCTGTTTTATGACAAGCTTGTATTTTCATTTTATTTGAAAGACAGACAGATGTAAAAAGATCTTCCATCCACTGGTTCACTCTCTGAGTGCTTGCAGCAGCCAGGGCTAGGCCAGACCAAAGCCTGGGGTCTGGAAATATGTCCAAGTCTCCCATGTGGATTCTGGGACCTAGGTACTTGAGCCATCACCTGCTGCCTTCTGGGGTGCACATTAGCAGGAAGCTGCAGTTATGAGAGAGCTGGGACTTGAGCCCAGGGGCTCTGACATGGGATGCAGGCATCCCAAGTGGCAACTTACTGCTGTCCCAAACACCCGTTCCTTAAAATGCCCTTGCTGCAAGGAGGTGGGTAGACACCTGAGTAAGGCACCCCTTGGTTCTCCATCCCAAGGTCATGGACATTTCAACTGGAAAATACTACTGAGTTTCCCCAAATCCGCCTCTTCTCCTACTGCACTATTCTCTCAAGAAAGGATTGTGTGGTGTATAACTTCCAGACATTGTGGGTAGACCCAAATTGTGTTGCATCCTCCAAGTCAATGAGAAAAACATTGAAAACGTCCATGTTTATGGTTTCTTTGCTACTTTGGCTTCCTTGTGTTCCTTCCTATCGGTGTGGAGGTTGGCTGTTTGATAAATCGCATTTACGCTGCCGTCTTTCTCACTAATGCTGCCTTTGACTCTGCTTTGTGCATTTTCGCTTTCCCTGGAGACTTTTTATGAACCCACAGAACAACCATCCAGTCCTGTTGTCTATTCATTTCTCTTAGCCTCTCTTTGTGGCTTTCTCACGAAGGGCAGAGTTTGTTTGCATCCTATCAAGGATGCTTAATGCTTTCTGGAACATTCTTCAGGATTTTTTTTTTTAGTAGATCACTTTTAGAAATCCTCTCTTAAAATTTCCACAACCATTTCTTTCTCTACTCTATTTGCTTTTCATTTACTCGAAATGTTTCATTTTTAGTTTGAAAGTTTTGTTTGCTGACCATAGGTAAAAAGTATAAGAGAAAGACTTTGGGAGCCTAAAACAGGTCTTAATGTGAATATTAGAAGCCAGGGATATTGTTCTCTACTTACTAGATAATATTTACTCATGAGCTTCGAGGTTGACAGTGTGGCAGGAACACTTGGTCTCCTAGTTAATTTTGGGGAGTTGAGGTTTAATAATTTCTTCTTCCAGATTATGCCAAGGGTGTAATAGGTGATCTTCCATTTGCATTTTTAAATCCATTTCAGTTTCCTGTGGATGCTAGTGGTCCTTTTATTGTGAGCTCTTATTGTTAATTCTGTTGGAAGCCTTCACCTTTTCCACTGTTTTCATAAACATTGTGGTTAGATTCTGTGAGAGAATGTCAGATTCTTCCAGCAAGATCTATTTTATTTTATTCTTATTTAATTTATTTGAAGGAGGAGGGTGGAAGAGGTTGATTGATCTAAATGCCTGTAACAACCAGGGTTGGGTCAGGAGCTGGGAACTCAATCTGGGTCCCCCATGTGGGTGGCAGGGACCCAAGTTCTTGAGCCACCACCTGCTGGCCCCCCGAGTGTGCAGTAGCAGGGAGCTGGAGTTGGAGGTGAAGCCAGGGCTCAAATTCGGGCATTGCTAGATGGGATGTAGGCATCCCAGATGGTGGCTTCACTGCCACACCAAAGGTCTGCCCTCAGATATCCTTTAAACAGAGTAGGACTTGGCCGAGGTCGTGCAGCCAGCTGGCCGCAGAGCCCGATCTTTTATGCAGGGCTGCTGTGTGCCAGACACATCCTCAGGCTTGGGGCCCTCCCGGCTCTCTTGTCCTGTCAGGCCCGGAGTCGTCGGGTGATTTAGCGAGAAGCAGCTTTGTTAGAAGTTCAGCTCTGTCTCAGAGAGTTCTAGCCTGAGGCGGAGTCACATTGGCAGGGCTGCACTCACAGCATCATCTGCTTTGGGCCTTTGCAGATTAAATAAAAAAGTGCATGGAGCTGAAAATTACAGAGTGCTCGTTTGAAACACGAGAACGGTGTTTATGTAAACTTCCAGGCCTTGGAGGTGGACGCGAAGCGGCTTTGAGGTACTGGCTCTGTTTTTGGCTTAGGAACCTTAGCAACTGCCTTACTATGACTTTTTGAAATGTCCATCAAAGACCACTTCCTTAATTCCTCGTCTGTGCCTGCCTTCATTTTGGCGAGAGTCACCTCTCCTGGGAACCAACTTGTCAACATTTCAGAGAAAAATTAGAGAGACTTACTGATTTAACTGGGGGGCTTGCTTGTATTTGTTCTTGTTACAGTTCCTGCTACCAACCCAGAGACCTCAAAACGTGCCAATTCCCATCACTCTTTTTGGATTGACCCAGCCCAGGCATCCAAGTGATTTAAGTCCAGTTCAGTTGTGGCTACTTTATACTCCGTCCTTAAAAACCCTTCCTTCTACCTTTAAGGCACATTTAGCAGGCCATGGTAGATGGAGCCCAGTTGGCAACCACAGATCGATTCGCAAAAGCTGAACTGGTTGGAGGGGGTTGCTGCAGCCCACTGCACTTATGATAACACTCAGACCTCAATGAATATTTTATCTACACAATTACCAGTGGGTGATTTATGTGATGCTGGGTGCTGTTATTGAATTTAACTGATTACATGGAACCTTAGTCTTTACTTTATGTAATTAAATGTTAATATACTTATAAAAACCGAGTGCATAACCCATATCTGTCAGCTGGTCCTAAATGTTTCTGAGTCTTCAGTATGTGTGGCATGGTGCCCTGGAAAGATGTTGGCCTTTGGGGAAAGAAAACGAGTCAGAAATGCAGGGGGCGTAGACTAGGTTCGTGTTGGACTCTTCCGTTTTCATTGTTAATTATTTGAAATGTAGCCTTGATGTGGAGGATGCTAGGAGCCGGCTGCATGAAGTACCAAGGCGAGAGCATTTCAAACAGGGGAGCCGCAAGTGCAAAGACCCGGAGGCCACCGAGAGCTTGGGCCTCTGAAGGCTTCAGGCGCTGATGCAGCTCTAGCCAGAAACCAGTTCCAGCCTGTCTTTCTGGGTGGGAAAACCTGTCTATCCTCCGTGACTGATCTGAAGTTTCCCCGAGGTGGGGCATGACCCGTGGCCACATTTTTTTTCTTTTATTTCTCCCTCAGAAGAAAAATGGCAAAGACATCAGTGTTGTGTGAGAAAAGATGAAACACGCTATTCTGGCATCTGAGTGGGCAGAGCTCTGGCCTGGAGCCCGGAGAATTGGGTTCAGTCCCGGCTCGGGACCCCTTGTCTTTGTAGCCTTGCCCTTTCGATGCCTGGTTTTCTACTTGTAAAATTAGGAGCCGGGCCAGGCGGCCTCTTCTCTCCTCTTGTTTGAGAGCATAGCAGAATCTGCTCCCACAGTATTTTTTTTGGGGAAGACTTGCAGGGTGGAACAGGGACAATTTTGAGGGTGGTTGGACTCTCCAGGCAGCACTGGGGTTGAACCATCTCCATCCGTGACTCCTGAGGGTGACTGTTATGTCTCCCTGCTTCCATCCTGTCCTTGGCAGTGGGGGGTGGGTGCTGAGCCCACCCACAGGTTCCTTCATCACACTTTCTTCCAGGCCACCACAGCGTGTCACAGTGTCTGCTTGCAGACGGAGGCTATGGACCGGGAGAGGAGGCGGAGTCGGCTGCCTCATCCCACCGTGTTCCCTTGCATGCTGTGCTGCTGTACCCGTGGAGCATCACACGGAGAAGCTGAGCTCCATGTGATATTCCAGGGGATATCTTGAGTCCTGGTGTGTAGGGCTGGGTACGACAGAGGAGGAGGCAGTCATGGTTTCGTGGGATGTCAAGAGTCTAAGGGCCCCAGGAGAGAGTTTAACTTGGTGTGCCTGTGTTACTTGTAGAGCGACTGGCCATCCTAAGGTCATCCATCTGTAAGTGGGGGAGCACAAGGGCTTCTGGGCCCTCAGTAGCATGTCATAGTTGGCACTGCTGAACTCCACAGGATGTGATGGACCAGAAAAAGATACAGTTTCTTTGAATACTTTGTTTGCCTTAAGTGATTATGCAAGCTGAACACATATCTCCTGGTTACCTTTTCCATGTCTAATTCACACATTGAGGTTAAGTATTAATTATACAAACACTTATTTGGCCAGGCACTGTTCCAACTCTTTACACATATTAAATTTACCTAATCCTCCTAACAACACTAAGAAATGGGCATTATTATCACTCTAGTGTTACAGGTGAGAAAATTGAGGTACTTAGAGGTTAAATAACTTGTCCAAGGTCATCCAATTAAATAAAAGACCTAGCAAAGTTTAGCTGCTGGCTCTGGTGTGCACTGCCTTGTGCTATGTCTTCCCGGTTAGAGATCATCATCGAAATCCACTCTGGGCACTGATCTCATAGAGTCCTCTCATTTACACCCTAGAAAACCCAAGCCTGATAGGGGCATGAGAGCATGGACTGGGACCTGCGACACCACTGTTTCTTTTAGCCTGGTGTTTTTCCCCTTGTACTGTGCTGCCTGGGAATTCCAAACCCATCTCTGGTCTAGAGGACACCCAGCAGCAAGTTCATTATTTTCCCATGAAGTTCCTTGGCTGACTTCCATCTTTGTTGTTGCTGTTGTTGGATCTACTAGAATGGGCTGCATTCACCTGAGTTTCCACATACAATCTTGTAAAGGAACCAGATGAACAGATCTGACGCTTTTGCCCTGGTCCTTGGGGAATGCCCAAGCCATCAGAGAGGTAGCATCTTATTTATAATAAATTCAGTGTTCAAAGAGCTTTAAAATATTTTTTCTATCAGGCGTATTGTTTCTATCTGTTGAGTCCATGAGTGTTTGACATTGGATGACTTTATAAAACATTCTACTAATTGGATTTGTTAAAGCAAATAAATCAAACACTAATTGGAACGTGCCCTGCCATTATTTTTGCTTACTGAATTAGATATAATGGTGTGAAGGCCTTCTTATCATATTTGTGCACTTATTTAAACACCCCCCTGGCACACACTTCTGCAAATTCAATTAGATATTCACAAAAAGGGGATTGAATTTATGCAAGGCTGGTTTACATTCATTCCGGGGGCGAGACTCAGCTCCCTGCAATAGGCTGCTCGTGATGCATGAGCCCCACTAAAATACTGCCCTCTCTTCAAAGCATCTGTTGGCCTGATGCTGGAAACCCAATGGCCTGGGGGCCTGGGGTACTTTGTCTTTAGGATGTCCACAGAGCAGTCAGATCCTTGGGCAGTGATGTGGGAGTCCGCATGTAGGAGAGCCCATCTTTGGTTAAATGCTCTGCTGTCGCCATCTTGATTTCTTACTACTTTTGAAACAGGAGCCCAGCATTCTTGCATTGACCCACACATTTGGTAGCTAGACTTACTTTGGTAGTGGCCTTTGTTCTCAGACCTTCTGGCCAAGGAGGAAGTCCTTGATTGGACTCTCAACTCTGGTCAGTCTGGTGCTGAGTATGTCAACCACTCTGGCCTTGGTGTCCTCATAGGTAAAGTGGGGTGTGTGTGTGTGTGTGTTGCTCCTCACTCAAAAAGAACACAAACTATAATGTAGGTGAAGTGCTTATTTAAATCGAGGAAGTTATGGGGCTTCACTCTATTCTTGTCCTGAGGGCCAGGAATTTAGCATTAGAAGGCAGAGGAGGGGCCAGCACTGTGGTATAGCAGGTAAAGCCACCTCCTGCAGTGCCAGCATCCCATATGGATGCCAGTCCGAGTCTCAGCTGCTCCACTTCCAATCCAGCTCTCTGCTATGGCCTGGGAAAGCAATGGAAGATGGCCCAAGTCCTTGGACTCCTGCAACTGCTTGGGAAACCTGGAGGAAGCTCCTGGCTCCTGGCTTCAGATCGGTGCAGTTCTGGCCATTGCGGCCATTTGGGGAGTGAACCAGCAGATGGAAGACCTTTCTCTCTCTCTCTCTCTCTCTCTCTTTCTCTTTGCCTCTTCTACTCTCTCTGTGTAATTGTGACTTTCAAGTAAAATAAATAACCTTTTAAAAAAAACAAACAAGGCATTGGAGGGGCCAATGCTGTGGCATAATGGGTAAAGCCGCCACCTACAGTGCCAACATCCCATATGGGTGCTGGTTCAAGTCCAGGGTATTCCACTTTAGATCCAGCTCTCTGCTATGGCCTGGGAAAACAGGAGAGGATGGCCCAAGTCCTTGGGCCTCTGCACCCACATGAGAAGACCTGGAGGAAGCTCTTGGCTCCTGACTTCAGATCAGCCCAGCTCTGGCTATTACAATCATTTGGGGAGTAAACCAGTGTCTCCGCCTCTGTCTCTCTGCAACTCTGCCTTTCAAATAAATAAATAAATCTTAAAAAAGAGAAGGCAATGAAACACATTTCCCAAACAAAGGAAGTTGCATGTACAACTGGGAAATGGGAGGGACCCATCAAAAGTGCCTGATATCTCAGAGGGCGATACAGAGTACTGTGCTGAGATTCAGTGACTGCGTTAACTCTGGAAATCCTGTTCCTGGAGCAGAGGTCATCAAACTGTAGCTCACAGGCCAAATCTAGGCATTGACTTTATTTTTCCTATAGCTCACAGGTTGATGAATCATTTTATTAATTTAAATGGTGAGAAAAGTCAAAAGACAGATATTATTGTGTGGTATGGGAAAATCATATGAATTCCAAGTACAATGTCAATCAAGTTTTATTAGAACACATCTATGCCTGTTATTTCTTTAAGATTTATTTATTTGAAAGGCAGAGTGCAGAATGAGAGGGAGAGGGGGTGAGGGAGACAGCATGAGAAAAAGATTGGAGTGAGGGTGGTGGGGGGAGAGAGAAAAAGAGAGAGAGGGAGAGGGAGAGGGAGAGGGAGAGAGAGAGGGAGAGAGAGAGAGAGAGAGAGAGAGAGAGAGAGAGAGAAATCTTCCATTTTCTGGATCACTCCTCAGATGGCCACAACGGCCAGGGCTGGCTGGGCTGTTGCTAGGAACCAGGAACTCCATCCTTATCTCCCAGATGGGTGTCAATGGCCCCTGGACTTGGGCCATCTTCTGCTTCTTTCCCAGGCATATTAGCAGGCAGCAAGATTGGAAGCAGAGCAGCTAGGACTTGAACTGGCGTCTTGGGTATGGGACACCTTTGTTGCATGGGGTGCTGTTGTTGCAAGAGTAGGCTTAACATGCCTAGGCTTAACCATGCCCATTCTGGTTGCATCATTCGTGGCTGTTTCTGTGCTACAGTGGCCTTGTTGAGTACTGGTGAATGGTTGGCCCGCTGTGATAGGCGAAATTCTAATGTGGCACAAGACTCCAGCCTCTGGTGCGTATACCTATATAATCTCCACCCTTGGGCGAGACTGTGTATAGTGGATTTCACTCCCTTGGTTAGGTTATGTTAGTGACAAAGGTAAAGAAATTTTGCACATGTAATGGAAATCCTGAATCCATTGACTTCAGTTAATTGAAAGTGCATTTATCTTGGATGAATCTGATTGAATCAGACGAATCCTTAAAATGGACTTCTGTCTGAAAGAGGAGATTTGAAGCACAAAGGATCTTATGGAGGGATGCATGTGGCCAGGATTATGGCAGCAGCTAGGGGCTAAGAATGGCCCCCTGCATGACATCCAACAAGAAAACACAGACCTTGTGACTGGTGTGTGGTACAGCGGGTTAAGATGCCTCCCGTGACCCAGGCATCTCAGATGATCACCAGGTTGATTCCTAAATGCTCCACTTCTGATCTGGCTCCCTGCTAACGCTCCCTGGGAAAGCAACAGAGGATAGCTCAAGGGCTTTGGCCTCTTCCATCCATGTGGGAGACCCAGATGGAGCTCTGGGCCCCTGGATTCAACCTGGCCCAGCACCAGCTGTTGCAGCCATTTTTAGCATGAACCAGCAGATGGAAGACTTCTCTCTCTGTCTCTCCCTTTTCCTTTCTCTGTCACTCTGTCTTTCAAATAAAAATAAATAAATCTTAAAAAAATATAGGGACCTCAATTCTGTAAGCACAGGGACTGAATTCTGCCAACGACCTTGTATGCTCAAAAGAGGACCCCGATATTCAGAAAGACATGCAGTTCTGCAGACACCTTGGTTTTGGCTTTGTGAGATGTTGAGAAGAGAAACCAACTTGGCTGTGTCTCAAATTCAGCCATCACACACTATGAGAAAATGAATAGGAAGGCACTATTGATAAGGCCCGCCCATATTCAGCTGCCAGTAAGTTAGCGTTTCTATTATTATTGCTGAGTATGTCTCTTTGTCCCCACCCAGTCAAGCCCCTTAGGAGCTCTTATGACAGGTTTCCATCTATAACATGGAGAGAACAATGCTTGTCTCTTTGGGTAGGGATTGACAGATGACAATTTCTGGGCAAAATCTGATCTGCCACTTACTGCAAATAAAATTGTATTGGAGCAAGGAATGTGCGACCTTCCTTTGTTTATGTGTGGTCTATGGCTGCTTTTTCCTGAGCATGGCTGGATTGAATGCTTGTGACGGGTAGTGGGATTGCAAAACAGAAAATGCATATTCATACCCTGATTCTTTATAGGAAGGGTTGGTTTGCTGACTCCTGTCTTAGAGGGTAGTGAAGCTGGGGTTACCTTCCTCATAGACACCTACACCACCACAGTACAGTGCCTGGCACACAGCAGAAGCTCAACAAATCTTTAGTTCCTCTTCTAAACTTAATTCTGTTCAAAAATACATAGGATCATATCTGAGCAGGGCAGAGGCAGACACATTTATATTTTTATTGAATTCTGTTTCGCCCTCATTTTCAAAAGAAGAGCCCATGTTTTAAAAAAAATCTGATTGGCACTATAAATTTTATTTATGCTTTAATGTATCCTAAAGTATGTACCCTGAACTATTTTTATTTCTCTTACAGATGCTGATATGCTATACATTACCCAATCCAAATGGATTTTCAAAATCCAATTTCCTTGCTACAGTTTTCCATTTCTCTGTTGACTTTTTATGTTTCACTCACTTCAGAGCATCCGAGGCCTTTGCCACGTTCTGACCTCCACCTGCCCAGGAGAATAATTCTTCTGTTGGGGTGCAGGCTCCCTGGCCAGTGACTGTACTTCCCTGTCCTCCCCCAATAATGTGGGTTTGCTGCACACTGGGATGTGCCCTCTGGAGCCTGACTCAGGTCCTGGGGTGGGAGGTGAAGGCTTTATTTCCCCTAAAAGTGATTGTGATAAGGTTGACAGCAGTTGAATGGGGCCACTGATCTCCATAGCAGAGTAATGTCTGCATCTGAATGAGTGTGTTTGGAAATCTCCTCAACAGTGAGCCTCCTAAGTGCACCTGCAGTGAGGGCTGCTCTTTTTGTCAGGTGTTATAGCCCCTAGGAATTCCACCAAGACGGATGTAATTTTAAAAAGTTTTAATCATTTATTTATTTGAAAGAGAAATACAGAAGCAAACAGAGAGCTTTTCACCTGCTGGTTCAGCTCCCAAAGGTTCACAACAGCCAGAGTTGGGCCAGGCCACAGCCAGGAGCCCAGAACTCCATCTGAGTCTCTCACAAGAGTGGAAGGGACCTAAGGACTTGAGCTATCACTTTCTACCTTATAGGTTGATTAGGAAGAAGTTGGATCAGAAACAGTGCTGGTA
This sequence comes from Lepus europaeus, assembly GCF_033115175.1. Classification (NCBI taxonomy): domain Eukaryota; kingdom Metazoa; phylum Chordata; class Mammalia; order Lagomorpha; family Leporidae; genus Lepus; species Lepus europaeus. The sequence goes on along the minus strand of NC_084836.1, from coordinate 109,722,422 downwards.
CTTGAACCCAGGCACTCCAATATGAGATGTGGCCATAGAGTGGTATCTGAGCTGCTGCATCAAACTCCACCCCCTTTTAAAATTTCTATTGAGATGTAATTTTTAAAAATATTTTATTTATTTATTTGAAAGTCAGAGAGTTACACAGAGAGAAGAGAGGCAGAGAGAGGTCTTCCATCCGGTAGTTCACTCCCCAATTGGCCGCAACAGCCAGAGCTGCGCTGATCCGAAGCCAGGAGCCAGGAGCTTCCTTCAAGTCTCCCACGTGGGTGCAGGGGCCCAAGGACTTGGACCATCTTCTAGTGCTTTCCCAGCCCATAGCAGAGAGCTGGATCATAAGAGGAGCAGCCGGGACTAGAACTGGTGCCCATTTGGGATGCTGGTCCTTCAGGCCAGGGCATTAACCTGCTACACCACAGCGCCGGCCTCAAGATGTAATTTTTAAAAGGGCAAGAAGGGCTGCAGTGAGACTGAGGTTATGAGTTTGAATGTTTCATGTTTTGGATCCAAGGGAAACTTGGCTTTCTTCTCTTCCTGGTTTTATTTTAGGATTTTAAAGAAGGTGAGCACTCCTCTGATGATGAGGAGATACAATGATGGAAATAAAGATTATTTTCCATAGGTGCTGGGGTGGGGGTGGTGTAAGGTGTACCTGGGAGCCTCCCATGCCGAGGTCATGGAGCACAGGCAGGGCGAGAGGGTGGGACCTGTAGACCGTCGGCTGTACTGGAGTCAGCGTGTTACCCAGCAGAGTTTCTCGTAGGGAGGCCAAATTGGTGGGCTTGAAGGAAGCAGACACAAGCTCCTGGAGGCTATGCTGTGACTGAGCAGTGGTCTCTGTGGCAGATCTGCACAGCCCATGGGGAGTGTGAGGTCAGTGAGACGGGCCGTATGTGTGCCCCGTAGGGAGGCAGTCGCCGGGAGGAAGTTGTTGAAGGCAGATATTTGGATCCATCATCGTGTTGAGGATCTGGGAGGGGACATAGGACTGGAAATTGTCAGCGTGACTGAGCCCTACTTCTGGTATGAGAATGTCCAGTCCTATTCAAAATGGATGCAGAGGCAGCATCAAATTCTGAGAATGCACTGCTCTTCTTGCTGACTCTGGTCGCAGCACTGTGGCTGGCACTGTGGCTTTGTGTGTTTGTGGCTCCAGAGCATTCCCAGCTTCTGAGTCTCTGGAATCCTTGAACTTGCCAACTGGAAGGCTCCTTACGATCATCCTTTCCTGCGCTTGCCTTGCATACCCGAATATGCAGCTCAGTAGTAGGGAAGGGATGTGAGCCAGGAGGCTGTCCCCACCTGACAACCTCCCCTTGTGGTCAGCAAGTACTGCCTTGAGCCTGGGCCCATTCTATCACTCAGTCTGCTAGTAGAATGGAAGAAAAGCCAGGAAGAATAGCTGAAAAATTCTTATGAAGTATATTTTCTGTCCTGAATAGTTTCTGAAACTTATCTCAGAGCCAAGCCAACAGGGAGTAGCTATCTAGACTGCATACTATTGGACTCCAATGAGTTGCTTTTCATAAAGTGTATGTTTGAGTGATGCTATCAACTTATATTGAGAGTGATTATGAGAAACAGTCTCATGAAACTTGTCATGTGCCCTTGTGTGGATGTTGTTTCAGATAGGGGATATTTTTTCATTATGAGCTATGGGGCTTCTGTTACTAGAACTCCTTCGGAGAAGTTCTTGTCTGATTTAAACGTCTGCTCAAGATGAGCAATTTGGCTTTTATTGTATGAGTGCTGAGTGACCAGCATCTGACCGATTTTTCCTTTTAATATTGGGTGTCAGGAGCTCTAGCCAAATATGTGAGCCCCTTTTAGCCGTGCAGGAAATTGCAGCCTGCCTTTGCAGCTTCCTCCTCCTGTCCCACTTTTCTCTTTTCCTGTCCTCAATTTACTTTCTGCCACCACATTTATTTTCTGCTTCTGTGTTTATCAGAGTGTCGTGGCTGCACCAGTGGCTCCTTAGAGGGTGCCCCTTGATGGGGTCCGAGTTCTTGCTCTCCACACAGCACCCCGGGTACTTACATTCTCCTGGCTGTACTTTCTGCTTTGCTGGGAGCCTAGAGGCTTGATAGAAAAGTCAGGAATCTTGCAACCTGCTGGGATGTAGTTATGTGTGTTTGATAAAGTGCAGGGCAGGGGCTATTTCTGGGAACTCTGTAGGAGGGATGTTGAGATGACAAATTGTGGCAGAGTGGGACAGAACTGACAGCAGAGCCTAAAGAATGAGTGACTCAAGGTAGAGGTGGGGCTGCGTATGACTCCACACTAAGTGCGCTCCTCCATAGGTCTCTGGGGTCCCAGGCCTATTGCTGTGGACCCCAGTGTCAAAGAATCTGTTCTAAAGGAAATACATTTGCTCACTGGCTTCAGTTTGCAGTAGCCACCAGGAACTCAGCAGGTGGGGACAGGAAGATGGTCCAGGGAGTATCTGAGGGCCACCGCCTGTCAGCTCTCAGCTCAGGAGTAGCCAGCTGAGACTTTGGCCAGAGGGAGGGGGATAGAGGGACAGCTGGTGCAGTGGAGAAGGGACAATTGTTAATGTGATCTTGCCCGGGACCCCTAACACAGAATGCCCAGAACTGTGGCTCTGATCCTCCTGAACCTAGAAGGAAGCAGATACTTTGCTTAATTAAGCTATTAGCCAGTTAACTTCCTCGAGCACCAGTGCATTTGTACAACAATTTTTTTGCATCCCATCTTGAGTGTATGTTTGTGTGCTTGACTGTCCCTCCTCTTTGAGAACTCAGGGTATGCATCGCATCTGAGAGTTCTGTGCCTCTCCTCAGAACACATAAGAAAACAAAGATATTGCTGAATGTTTCTTGAATAAATGAGAGGATGGGTATGAAGGGAGGAACTTGACATCTTGGACCTCTGAATCTGATTTATTTATTTCTTTTGCAAACACTTGTTGAGGTAAGATGCTTCTTCCATTAGGATGGGCAAAGATTTCGGTGGTGCGGAACAAGAAAAATTGTTAATTTACTCCTGAAAAGTTGCATGCTGATACAGTATTACCAGTCAGGTGACCCTCTGGGTGGCTTTCCTCCAGTGATGTCTCAGATCTAAACTCCTTTCTTCCTGGGTTGTCACCATTCCTCAACTCCTCAGCCACAGCAAGGGAAAGTGAGAAGGATTGCTTGTGAGAGATTCTTTTTTATTGAATAGTTCTGCAAATGGTAGCTGTCACTTTGGACACATGTCCAGGATTTGCCACATGGTCTTCCCTAGATGCAAGGTGACCTGGAGACGTAGCATTCTTATGTGCACCGAAGAAAAGAACAAGGCAGTTTGCAGCCCACATACAAGTGGCATGTCTTGGCCACACTTGCCATACCTCATTTCCTTCCTTATCCCTGGAGGCTGAGCTCGGCTTAGGATTCTCAGTCAGCTCTTCCTAGGAACATGGATGCAGCGGGGTCTCCTTACTTATCAATTCCAGCACGGCAGGACCTGTTGTTAGTGGCATTGACGGATTCATCTGACTCCCACAGGATGCACTCCAGGGAGGTGAAGGCAACACTAGCAAAGGAGGTTGGCCCCCTTAGATCAATTAGAACGGCTGCTGCTGCTCTTGTTATTTGTTGTTGTTGTTGGTTGTTGTTGTTTTTTTTTTTTTATTTGTTGGCTGACTTTGTTTTCCTGGCCATGAAATGGAATGGGTTGAGTATTCACATCTGAGACAGATATGAAGGGTTAGTGAAGCGATTTTTGGAAGAACATTTGGAATTTCTCAGATATGCACTGTGGGGAAGGAGGAAGAAGCTTGTGAGGTAGAGGTGACAGGTAGGGGTCTGGAAGGGCAGGTTGACTAATACGGCTCTGTGACTCAGGTAGAGCTTGGTTTCTGTCCAACATCCCCTTGGCATCGTTGGCTCATTCATTCAACAGGTATCATTAAACTTCCGTGTGCTACAGCAGTTCCCAGCCATTGTGAAGATCATCTAGTAGAAACTGGTTGACTGCCTCCCTTCTTGCCTTTTGAGAGTTGTCTTTCTCCAGTGTAGCTGAGATGAAGTCTCCCTCGTTACCCATTTCTTTCTTTTTTTTTTTTTTTTACAGGCAGAGTGGACAGTGAGAGAGAGACAGAGAGAAAGGTCTTCCTTTTTCCGTTGGTTCACCCTCCAATGGCCGCCGCGGTTGGCGTGCTGCGGCCGATGCACCGCGCTGATCCGATGGCAGGAACCAGGTGCTTCTCCTGGTCTCCCATGGGGTGCAGGGCCCAAGCACTTGGGCCATCCTCCACTGCACTCCTGGACCACAGCAGAGAGCTGGCCTGGAAGAGGGGCAACCGGGACAGGATCGGTGCCCTGACCGGGACTAGAACCCTGTGTGCCGGCGCCGCAAGGCGGAGGATTAGCCTAGTGAGCCGCGGCGCCAGCTCGTTACCCATTTCTAATCTTTCCTCTGTGTTTTGTGACTTCCATCCTTGCTTGTGAACCTTTGTCAGTTTCCACTGGTCATTGTCCTTCTTAATTCAGTTCCTCAGAGTGTCAGTGAGTAACTCATGGGCATGGGATATAGCTAGCAATCACTGAGAGGTTGGGTGCATGGGGGGAGCATTGCAGCACAGGGTGGGGGACTGTTAACAATGCACCGTCAGAAGCTTCCTGGACCACTCCAGATGAGCCGTCCTCTCACCCACTCCCAAACACAGCCGCTCAGCCCATGCTCACATGTGGAACTATTCATGAGTTTAATTGTTTACTGTCAGTCTGCTTCACTAAATCCTTGTAGCATGTCTTCCATCAACCCCCAGGTAGTCAGAGCCTAGTACCTGGTCCATAGCAAGTGCTCAAATAATTGTTGAAGTAGTAAACAAGTAAGCGAAAACAGACAGGTCCCAGGAAATTTTTCATTTTCAAGATCATCACCTTCGGTAGATTTCTGCTTTTCACGGTACTTTTTGGACCTCTGACTACCTGTTTAACTGTCTGCATGACCTACTCCCCTGCGGTTTCTGCTATTTTGTAGTGTAAAGCAATTTGACTCTTAACAACTCCCACTCTCTGTCTCTATTTTTCTTTGTTTTCTTTATTTTTCTGTTTTACTTTTTTTTAAAAATTTTTTTTTTTGACAGGCAGAGTGGACAGTGAGAGAGAGAGAGAAAGGTCTTCCTTTTGCCGTTGGTTCACCCTCCAATGGCCGCCGCGGTAGCGCGCTGCGGCCGGCACACCGCGCCGGTCCGATGGCAGGAGCCAGGTGCTTATCCTGGTCTCCCATGGGGTGCAGGGCCCAAGGACTTGGGCCATCCTCCACTGCACTCCCTGGCCACAGCAGAGAGCTGGCCTGGAAGAGGGGCAACCGGGACAGAACCGGCGCCCCGACCGGGACTAGAACCCGGTGTGCCAGCGCTGCAAGGCGGAGGATTAGCCTAGTGAGCCGCAGCGCCAGCTCTGTTTTACTTTTTAATGTCTAAAAAATTTTGAGATAATATATTTTAAAAAATTTGGTTATTTATTTGAAAGGCGGATTTATACAGAGGAAGGGAGTAAAGGAGGGAGGGAGAGAAAGATCCAGAGGGATCTGTCAGCTGGTTCAGTACCCAAATGATGGCAATGGCCCAGGCCAGTTCAAAGCCAGGATCCTGGAACTTCATTCAGGTTTCCCATGTGGGTGCAGAGACCCAGGCTCTTAGGCCATCTTCCACTGCTTTCTTAGACGCATTGGCCAGAGAGCTAGATGGGAAGTGGAGCAGCTGGGACTTGAACCTGCTGTACTACAACACTGGTCCCAGAGATAACATATTTTTAATTTACATTGTAGTCAAGGCTTAATTCTCCACTAAATAAAGAGTTGAGGGCCCAGCTCTCTGGCGCAGTGGGTTAAAGCCCTGGTCTGAAGCACCAGCATCCTATGTGGGCATCGGTTCAAGTCCTGGCTGTTCCTCTTCCAATCCAGCTCTCTGCTGTGGCCTGGGAAGGCAGTGGAAGATAACCCAAGTCCTTGGGCCCCTGCACCTGCTTTGGTGGCCTGGAGGAAGCTCCTGGCTCCTGGCTTTGGATCGGCGCAGCTCCGGCCATTGTGGCCATCTGGGGAATGAACCAGCAGATGGAAGACTTCTCTCTCTGTCTCTACCTCTCTCTGTAACTCTGTCTTTCAAATAAATAAAATAAATATTTTTTTAAAAAAGAGTTGAACAAATTAAAAAGTAAAATGATCATAGTTCAGCAGGAATATAGGTGAGGGCTATAAACAGTAATCAAATAAAGAGATATCATTTAATTCATATACTGTAAATTTTAAAATAATCACAGATGTTTAAAATTATGGTGGTATATCATTCTTAACAATTTGTTTCACAAAACTGTAAAATGAAGTTTGACAAAACTCTATTTGCAGCAATACTGCTGTAATATTCACTTCTTTTTTGTGTTTTGCTTTGTTGATTTTTTAAACATTTGGCTGTTCCCACCCTCAGGTAGCAGGCCCAACCATGCTCCCTGAGTCTTTTCAGGCTGCTAGAACAAAATATCCTAGATGGAGTAAAGTCATCAACAGTAGAGTTTACTGCTTACAGCCCTGAAGGTTGAGAAGTTCAAGATCAAGGCACCTGCATATGCAGTCTGGTGAGGACCCACTGCTCATAGACAGTGCCTTCCATGTGTCCTCAAATGCCAGAGAGTATGAACTTGCTCCCTAGAGCCTCTTTCAAGAGGATGCTAATCCCATTCTTGAGAGTGGAGCCCCATGACCTAAGCACCCTAGTGACCTCACCTCCTAGTACCACTGCATTGGAGATTAGGTTTCAGGATAGGAATTTGGGTGGGGCATTGACATTTAGTCCATAGCACTTAGTGAGGGCCAGCTCTTCTGGGTTTCCAAATACAGCAACAAAGGAACGTGGAGGAAACTTTGACATCACAGGCTTTCTTGGTGGTGTTTTGGTCATGTTCTCCACCACATCTGTCAGTAGAACCTCCACTCCCGTGATCCAGTGGAAACCACAGGTCTGGGTACAGAGGAGGGGTTTGTCCCTTTGCAGCTATGGCCGAGCTGGTGTGGCATTACAAGGGTCTGTGGGCGCAGGCAGGAGCACAGGATGGCTCCTGTATATTGGGCAGAATCTGTTGGGACATTGTCTGAGTCCACTTAGGCTGCTGTAACAGAAGGGCTCTCTCATAGTTCTGGAGGCTGGGAAGTCGAAGATCAAGGCATCACAGGTTCATTGCAATGTGGAGAGGGGGCCCACCCTCTAGCACAAGTAGATGGTGCCTTTTTTTATGTCTTCCTGTGCTGGAAAGGTCTTTTTGAGGGCATTAACCCCAATCATGAGGATTCTTACTCCATGTCCAAATCACTCCCCGAAGCCTCACCCCTTTGTACTAATACCTTGGAGGTTAGGATTTAAGTATAAATTTTTGAGAACAAAATGGGGCACAGTAGAAGCCCTGGAATTAAAAATCCAACTTATCTTTGACAAATGTACTAAAAACCTTCCCAGGGGAAAGGACAGACTCTTCAGTAAATGGTGTTGACAAGACTGAATTTCCCCAATGCAGAAGCAAGATCCCTACTTTACACCCTATAAACAAATCAACCTAAAATGGATCCCGGGTCTAAATGTAACATGCAAACTGTCAAACTCATAGAGGAAAACATAGCAGAAACACTGTAAGACACTGGCATGGACAATGAATTTTTGGATAAGACACCAAAAGAACAAGCAGTAAAGACAAAAGTACACAAATGGGACCACATCAAAGTAAGAAATGGGTGTATGGTTAAGGAAACAATTAGAGTGAAGAGACAATTGACATAATGGCAGAAAGTGTTTGCAAACTATGCAGTTGATAAAGGATTAATATCCATATTATATAAGGAGGTCAAGAAACCCAACACCAACAAAGCAAACAATCCAGTTAAGAAATGGGAAATAATTGAGTAGACATTTTTCAAAAGAAATACAAGTGACCAATGGACACATGAAAAAATGCTCAGTATTGCTAGCCATTATAGAAATGCAAATTAAAAAACTACAATGAGGTATCATTTCATTCCAGTTAGAATGGCTATTTTCCAAAAGTCAGAAAGTAATAAATGCTGGCAAGCATGTAGAGAAAAGGGAAACCTAATTCTCTGTTGATAGGAATGCAGAGTAATATGGCAAACAGTATGGACATTCCTCAAAAAACTGAAAATAGATGTACCACATGACCCAGCTCTCCCAGTGCTGGGAATATATCCAAAGCAGATGAAGCCAGCATGTGAAAGAGAAAGCTGAACTCCCATGGTTATCACAGTCCAATTCACATAGCAAAGATATGCAATCAAACTAGATGTCCATCAACTGATGACGGAGTAAAGAAAATGTGGTATATATACACGTGATGGAATATTTCTCAGCCATAAAGCAGAATGAGATCCTGACCTTTACCAAAAAAAAAAAAAAAAAAAAAAAAAAAAGGTAGAACTGGAGATCATTAAACTTAGTGAAACAAGCCAGACACAGAAAGACAAATTCCATGTATCTTTTCTCCTATGTGGAAGTATATGCACGTATATATGAAGTTTATATAGTATATATACACACATAAAAATGTGTGCATGCCATATTATTGGCATATGGATGTATAGATGTTGTCTTCAATGAATCATTTCCCCTACATTATAATATCCCCTACTGTCCTCACTTCATGATCATTGTCATGAATCCCATGTAATGATCTCCTGTATGTGATATTTACCTGTGAAGCAAGTATGAAGAAAATCATCAAAGCTGTGTGTACTCACAACTCTTCATCATGCTTTGCTGTATTATTTGAAATATTTTTTAAAAAATAAAAGAGGCAATTAAAACCCCACTCCTAACAAACATTCAGTGTATTGCAAACATGGTTCTGTGTGTGACCGGGAACTTGCGGTGTTTAAAGGAGGTGGGGAGAGTGGCAATGAGGTCTGTGAGCTTCTAGGAGATAAGAAGAGGCCAGTGAGAAAGATGGACTGGGGAGTGTGAAACCAGGGCCTAGCAGCCTGGCCAGGGGGCTGCTGTAGATCTCAGGCCCAGTGCTGCCCCCTGCCTTCTGCCCTTAGAGATGTTCCCATCCCTTAATGCTCTTTCAATTCTCTGCCTTTTCTTCCCCTTCACCATCCAGACTGTAGTGGGTTGCTGTTTCTCTGGAGAGATCAGCAGTTCCTAACTGGAGCTTTTATTCTCTCTCTCACTCTCACTGTCACCTTGAAGGGACTTGGAGCCCATAGCAGGTGCACAGTGAATCTTTGTCCGAATCAAATGGACACAAGGGGGTGAGTGTTCTGCCAAGCGGTTCGGATGCCACTTGGGATGCCTGCAGCCTGTATCGGAGTGCCTGCATCCCAGCCTGGCTCCGTTCTAAGTTCCAGCTTCCAGCTGATGTCCCCCGGGAGGCAACAAGTGAGAGTGGAAGTAGCTGGGTCCCTGCTACCCCTACAGGAGACCCAGACTGAGTTCCTGGCCCCCAGTTTTGGCCCCACTCAGGGACTCTTGTGGGAATTTGGGGGGAGTGAACCAGGGAAGGGGAACTCTGTCTTTCTCTTTGCTTTTTCAAATGAATAAAAAACGATTTAAAAGTGTATTTCTTTGAGTAAAATCAAATGGACGTGACTTACTGTTGAATGATGAGTATTAAAGGGAGGGGCTTTAAGCACTGTCAACAGGTGCGTGACTTTCTCATTCCTCACAAATTTGATTCTTTGTGAAAGATGATTTTTCAGACTGCTTTTATAGGGAAGGAGGCGTGCATTGAGAACACTTAGCTTTTCATAGTTACTTCCCTTCATCCTCACGGCGATTCCAGAAGGCGGCTATCTCCCTCTGAGGCACAGGGGAGGAGACTGAGGCACAGAGGCGTGGAGCACCTGGCCCCATGCCACACAGCTTCGTGGGTCTGCTTCTGCCTGGTGCTCTCTCTGCTGCCTTGCAGCATCCCTCCATGTGGCTGGAAGCAATTACGGAGGCGTGCCCTGGCATTCATTCTTCCTGCTTGCAAGGGGATGCTGCTGTTTTCTTTCCGAGGAAGGAAGATAGAAATCAATGTAACTAGCCTTATTAAGTTTTTAAAATAGGGGGACCTACAGACACCGGCACCTTTCCTGAGTGTGCCAAAGCAAATATAAAAATCCAATTTGCTTGCTTCTTTTTGTTGCTGTTGTTGTTGAATCTTCTCCAGAGTTTACAATTCAAAGCTGTAAATGAAGAGCCAATGAGACAGGGGTAACGAAGCAAAGCTGAGACACGGGATGTATTTACCCATATCTCTTTTGTCTGCAGGCGGCTGTTCCTTTGATGAGCACTACAGCAACTGTGGTTATAGCGTGGCCCTGGGGACCAATGGGTTCACCTGGGAGCAGATTAACACATGGGAGAAGCCAATGCTGGACCCAGCAGTGCCCACAGGTATGTGGCCATCATGTTTGGGACTGTGATGGGGATGCTAAGCTTTCCTTACAGATTGAACTGTGTAGGAATGAATTGGATTAGTGGGCGCCCCATCCTCAGAAGTGTTCAGAGAAGATTTCATGGTGTGGTAGGAGTCACGAGTCACCTGCATTCATAGACCTTGAGGATTTCTTTGATATTTGTGACTCTAAGCTTTAGCTACAAGTTGGACGTTACTGGGTTTTGCTTGTGGGGTTGATCTGATGGTGGTAGGATCTTAGGGGAAGAAAGAGTCTCTGAAGAATGTGAGGTCATTCATTCATTTTCTTCCAGTCCGCATAGACACAGGTTTTTTTTATATGTAAGGAAATTTCCACATCTGGGTGTTACTCATAAAGTTAATACCCTGACGCCCTGACTAGCAGCCTTAGTCTTAGCCTTCATTTCCTATTAGAAATTCTTGAGGGATGCTTGTGCAAGGCAGAGCTGTGAGAGGTACACCTGATGTCTTCCAGAGGAGGTACTTGGAGGAGCACACACGTGGCGTGGAGTATGCCTGAGCAGGGTGAATCTTGAAGAGGCCTACTTGGCGATATAGGCCAGGCAGGACTGGAAGGAACTCTGTCAAAGATCAGATCACATCTCGGGTCATTGTGACCCCTGGAGCAGGTGTAAAGACTGTTGGTTATTGGAGAAGGGAGGCCGTTCTCCAAAAGTCCTGCCTGACCAAGGGCTCCCTCTACCCCACTCACCGTTAATGTTTCTACCAACCCTTCCCAGTGCTCTTTATCAGTCTTTTATCAGACCATTGGCCATTAAGTGTTGGAGTTCTTCAGGCTTACTCTCTACTGGTGCCATGGATGGCCTCAATAACTCTATGGTTTCATAGTACCTGTATGCTGGTGATACCAACCTTGTACCTCCAGCCTAGACATCTCTTATGGACCTCAGGCCTACATAACTCATTGTCTGCTGCTGTCTTCACAGCTTCTTTTGGGGAAAGAGTTTTTCAGGGTTCACCTAACAAGAGTCAGAGAAGTGAGGATGTGTTCTTGCTGACTTTGATTTTGATGTCAAAATGGGCATCCACTGGATAGTTCTAGAGAGTTCTTTTCAAGGATATACATTGTGTAAGTTCCTCCTGAGTGTTGATATAAGACTTAGGTATAACAAAGTTGTGCTGTGGCCGGCGCCGTGCTCAACAGGCTAATCCTCCTCCTAGCGGCACCGGCACACCGGGTTCTAGTCCCGGTTGGGGCGCCGGATTCTTTCCCGGTTGCCTCTCTTCCAGTCCAGCTCTCTGCTGTGGCCAGGGAGTGCAGAGGAGGATGGCCCAAGTGCTTGGGCCCTGCACCCCATGGGAGACCAGGAGAAGCACCTGGCTCCTGCCTTCAGATCAGCACGGTGCACCGGCCGCAGCGTGCCGGCCACGGTGGCCATTGGAGGGTGAACCAACGGCAAAGGAAGACCTTTCTCTCTGTGTGTCTCTCTCTCTCACTGTCCACTCTGCCTGTCAAAAACAAACAAACAAACAAAAAAACCAAAGTTGTGCTGTGGTGCAACACTCAACATTGAAAATCTGGCACATCTTTCTGTGAGGATGGCCTTGAACAGCTCCACGTGCCCTGCAGTAAGGTGACCTGGGACAGCTTCCATGTCTGCTGGCCCATTAACCTCTATAATGATGCTGGCTTTACTCTCCAAAGTGTCCTGGTGTAGATGACGGACTTCACTCATCCTGTGTGGAGTCCAAGAGTCCGAGACACTCGTGTTTCAGCAGAACACATCTACTCTGCCCTGAATGACCATGTTAGATGTTAGCTGAGTAACTATATGTGTATATGCATGTGAGTGCACGTGTGTGTGTGTGTGTGTGTGAACTTTAGCCCACCTGTGTGTTTGGCTGAACTTTAGCCCACCTGATGCCCTACAGGATCTTACAGTTTTCCAGACTTAACATCTCCAGAATTGAACTCTTGGTGATGCATTTCACAGTGAGCCTTGTCACAGGATAGGCCAAGTCATTCACTCTGGCACTTACACAGGGCCCCAGGAGTCGTCCTCCTCTCTTTGCCCTTTCTTAACCCCTTTTCTGTTTAGTCACCTTGTTCTGCCGTTTCACCTCCTACCTCCTAAGAGCATCTTGAGTCCTCCCACTGCCAGTGCCCTGGTTCAGACCATCACTGGTGCTCTCTGGGTAGCACTCTCTAACTTGCTCCTGATCTTACTCCCTGGACCTTAGCCCATCCTTCACTCAGAAACCAGAGATTATTTTAGAATATAGGCCTGTTCCTGCAACCTCTTCACTTCATTGCCTCTCCCCAGCTTCAGTGTAAGAGTCCTTCTGAGGCTTCTCATTGCTCTGAGAAAGAAAACCAAAGTCCTCGAGGCCGGCAGTGTGGCGTAGCAGGTAAAACCGCCATCTGCAGTGCCAGCATCCCATATGGGCGCTGGTTCAATTATTGGCTGCTCCACTTCCAATCTAGCTCTCTGCTATAACCTGGGAAAGCAGTAGAAGATGGCCCAAGTCCTTGGGCCCCTGCACCTGCTTGGGAAGACTTGGAGGAAGCTCCTAGCTCCTGGCTTCGTTGTGACCAACTGGGGAGTAAACCAGCGAATGGAAGATCTCTCTCTCTCTCTCTCTCTCTCTCTCTCTCTCTCTGCCTCTCCTTCTCTCTTCTGTGTAACTCTGACTTTCAAATAAATAAATCTTAAAAAAAAAAGACCAAATCAAAGTCCTGCTGTGGCCTCCAAGGCCACCGATGGCTGATCCTCCCTGAACCTCTGTTTCCCCCATGCTCACGTCACGCTGAGTTTTGTTAGATGCTGGGATGTGCTGCCTCTCTCCTGCCTGAGATCTGCACTCTCCCTGGCACCGTTCTCGCCGCTCCCTCTTGTGCTTCCTCTTCCTGTCTCAGGCTGGGCCAGCTATCTCTGTAATGGTTCCCATTGCACCCTGCGCCTTTCTCAACAACTGGCGTCAAGCTCCTGCTGTGTGTGTGTTGCATGTTTTTCCCTCCAGATAACAAGTCCCTTGTGAAGACTGACCCTGACAATCTGGTGTACAACTTCATCTGCAGTACCTACCACAATGCATTGTGCATGGTGTGTACTAAGTCACGTTCTGTAGGGTGGATTCCAATACTCTTTACCGGGCATTTCTCATGAAGGGAATGATAAATATTGTGAAAGCTCTTTCTTGCCTCTTTTAAATGGCCACTTATTTTCAAGTAAGGGAAACCAGGGTATGATCGCATGCTCTTGTCTTTGCTCCTGTCCTTCCCATCTCACAAGTGGGGAACTCAGCACCCCAGGAAATGGAATGAGACTATTGTCTTCCCCTTGCACCATTCTCTTCCCAAGCTCAACTCAGCATCCCAGGAAACTGAATGAGACTGTTGCCTTCCCCATGCCCCATTCTTTTCCCAATCACAACTCAGCACCCCAGGAAATGGAATGAGACTGTTGTCTTCCCTGCGCCCCATTGTTTTTCCAACACAACTCTCGCTTCTGGATTTTCTCAGCCCCTCATTATGGCACAGAGTCATTTTGTGACTACTGGATTGTGCGAATACGATCTTCTGAGCTTTTCTGAGTAGAGCCGTTTGATAATGATCACTGACATTATTCCGTCGTGATGCGCCTGTGGCTTTCCGTGGCTCTTTGTGCTTCTTAGGCAGAAAGGCATGAACATGAGGTTAGATTAGGCAAAACTGTCCTGTCATGGGCAGAGGCCGAAGTGTTGCCTCTCCTTCCACGAACCCAGATCTGCAAGGGTCTGTTTATTCACATGTTGCACGGCCTCTTACCAATCCCCTTCCTCGTGACCAGCCCTGCACTAGGCTTGGTCTAAGACCTTGTCATTTTGTCACTTCATCCCTCTAGCAGCTTTGCCTGGCATGCAGGGTAAAATCTGAACTTGCATGACCTCATCTCTTTTCTGAGCCTTTTATCTCCTCTCTCAACATGCTTCAGACACACCGTTCATTTTCCAGCTCTTATACATTTCAGATTCAATCCTGCCTCAGGATCTTGCCACGTGCTGGTCCCTCTTTGGAATTGTTTTCTCCTTGTTTCATTTTGGTCTGTTCTTCAGGTCTCCTCTTGCACACTGCTTCCCGCCATCTCCCCTCATCTGCCTACAGAGGGACCCCTCACTGTGCTCCCTCACAGCATCTTCTTCCTTGTTTTTGAAGTCTTTCTTGTCATTATAGTTACATGTCAGCTCATTCCAATCCTGCACCACAGTTCAGCGATGCAGAGGCCTCAATCCTTCAACCTCGGGTTTCTCATCGCTAACATAGGGACCAGCATGAGAATGAAGTGGAAGAGGGCTGTGTGAGTGTGGACTGTACACAGAGCGGGGCTCCATGCAAGTTGCCCTGTGTTCTTTTCAGGTTCATACAGTCCCTGGGACCAAGGCTAAATCTACCATAGGAGTTTGCCCCACCTTCAAGCTCAGCAGTTCCCAGGCTGTCTCTCAAAGGGGGTCTCTAAGCAGTGGGCTGCTCTGGGCCTCCACCTTCCCTGTGAGGCTTTCTGGTACCCAGAATGCAATACTGCCTGAGGTCTTAGGCGTCTCCTGCAGCTCAGCTCTGTGAATTGATGGCTACACACCCCATCATAGTCTTCCTCATCCCTCCACGGGGGGCGAACATTAAGCATTTTTTAAAAGATTTATTTATTTGGAAGTCAGAGTTACACAGAGAGAGAAGGAGAGGTAGAGAGGTAGAGAGAGAGAGAGAGAGTTCTTCCATCCACTGGTTCACTCCCCAGGTGTCTGCAATGGCCAGAGCTGCGCTGATCCGAAGCCAGGAGTTTCTTCTGGGTCTCCCATGTGGGTGCAAGGCCCCAAAGACTTGGGCCATCTTGTACTGCTTTTCTAGGCCATAGCAGAGAGCTGGATCGGAAGTGGAGCAGCCAGGACTCGAACCGGTGCCCATATGGGATGCTAGCACTACAGGTGGCAGCTTTACCTGCTGCACCACAGTGCCGGCCCTGAGCACTAGGGATTGAGACCTCCTTCCCTGCACCTCATCTTCACTGGGACAGTGGAATGTCTGCCCCTCTGTCCAGGGCTCTGTCCTGTCCAAGGAGCTAACGGGGCTACCATGTGTTCCTAGCCCTGCCTTCCTCATGCTTGGTGTGGGTGTCACCCCAGCATCACTGAGGACTGGTCCAGGCTCAGCAGGAAGTCCCCTGGGGGCTCAGCGGAGCCACAAGTGCTGCATGTGTCGTTTTAAAAGGGCTGAAGCCAGAAGTACCGGGGCTTGGGCGGTCTCCCTCTGTTGTGTTCTGTTCCTCGTGAGACATTAAGTATTTTAAGTGTCAGGAATGGGCTTGGTTGAATCTGGGGCTGCAAACCGACCTGCACAAGGAAAACACTGCATTTATTTCTCTTCCTTACCTCAACTTGAATCTGGCCCTGAGCCCCCAGGGAGTTGAAGCACTCAGTTTGGTCACCATTGAGATGGCGCCTCCCCTTGGGGCCTACAGATGTAGCAGGATGATGAGATTTCCTCTGGGTAACCCACTTCTGTGTGCCCTGCGGTCCCTTAGGTCACGTGGTTCTGCTGCTTTCTCACACTGGGAGCCCCAGCCACTCAGCGTCCACCCAATGTCCCTTCTGGGGCTGCCCTCCTCAGGTGCCACCATGGAGCAGTGTGGGGCCAGCAGGCTCATCCCTGCCCCCTTCCCAGGTTGGAGAGCTGCTTCCCTTGGTTCCTGAACCTCCAGGGCACAGCCCTCTGGGTCTCGTCCTGAGACCTGCAGCATCTCTCTCCAGCAGGTGTAGGCTCTGCAGCAACAAAGGGGGAGAGAAGAAAGCCTTGCCTTGGGCAGCTGCTTCTCTCTCACAGCAGCTGGTTGGCTGTCTGATGGGAAGGGACCAGACCAGAGAAAGTCCCTGGAGAGCATCCCCACAGGCACGTGCACCACTGGCGATGCCTCATCTGGTCAGGCTGCACGGAGGCAGGCATGGACTGCAGGGTGGTCCTGGGCTTCCCTTCATGCCCCTGGGGCCTTGGCTGCTGTTCCTGCCTTGCTCAGCTGATGATGCTTCTGGAAAGAGAACGGGGTCTTGTGTGTATTGAGTTGTATCCCCTCAAAGGATAAGCTGAAGCCTTAACCCCTGGTGCCTGTGAACATGACCTCAGTTTCAGATGGGGTCCTTAGATACGGAACCAATTTAAGAGGAGATGGTGGTGGTCATTCTGCTCCCTGCTTCAGGGTAACAGCTACAGGTAAAAAGACACAGAGGTGGAGGAAAGGGGGCCACGTGCAGATGGAGCCAGAGACCGGAGTGCAGGGTCTGTAAGCCAAGGGGGGCCAAGGATTGCCAGCACATCCCAGCAGCTGGCCCAGCCAGGGAAGGGTTCTTTCCTAGATGTTGAAGGGAACAGGGCTCGGCCGACACCTTCATTGTGGATCCCTGGCCTCCACTACTGTGAAAGTGTGTTGCTGTTGTCTTAAACCACCTGGCTTGTGGGGATTTCTTATGGTAACCGCAAGAATTGAAAACCAGGTCAACCGCACATCATGACCCTGACCTCCCTCCTGCCCCACCTTCCCAGATCACTTTCCTACGTGAAAACTCACACACGAGCTCTAGAAGTTCTGCAGTGTTTGCTTTTGTCTAAGGCAGGGCTGGGGGCCATCAGGCCCATGGGGCATATGTGGCCCACAGAATCCTTTGGCCTGGCCCTGCCAAGGTAACCACAGGTAGCATTCAAAATTCAGTGAATCCAGGCCGGCGCCGCAGCTCAATAGGCTAATCCTCTGCCTTGCGGCGCCGGCACCCTGAGTTCTAGTCCCGGTCAGGGCGCTGGATTCTGTCCCGGTTGCCCCTCTTCCAGGCCAGCTCTCTGCTGTGGCCCGAGAGTGCAGTGGAGGATGGCCCAAGTGCTTGGGCCCTGCGCCCCATGGGAGACCAGGATAAGCACCTGGCTCCTGCCTTTGGATCAGCGCGGTGCACCGGCCGCAGCGTGCCGGCCACGGAGGCCATTGGAGGGTGAACCAATAGCAAAGGAAGACCTTTCTCTCTGTCTCTCTCTCTCTCTCACTGTCCACTCTGCCTGTCAAAAAATAAAATAAAATTAAAAAAAAATTCAGTGAATCCAGAGCAGGCTAATTTTTAAGTTGATGCTTTTGTAAGGCTCACAAATGATGTTTTTTTTTAATTTATTTTTATTTTAATTTTTTGACAGGCAGAATTAGTGAGAGAGAGAGAGAGAGCGAGCGAGAGAGAGAGAGACAAAGGTCCTCCTTTTTCCATTGGTTCACCCCCCAAGTGGCCGCCACGGCCAGCGTGCTGTGCTGATCCGAAGCCAGGAACCAGGTGCCCCCTCCTGGTCTCCCATGCGGGTACAGGGTCCAAGGACCTGGGCCATCCTCCACTGCCCTCCCGGGCCACAGCAGAGAGCTGGACCAGAAGAGGAGCAACTGGGACAGAATCCAGTGCCCCAACCGGGACTAGAACCCAGGGTGTCGGCGCTGCAGGCAGAGGATTAGCCTAGTGAGCTGTGGCGCTGGTCACAAATGATGTTTTAAATACTCCAGTGGCCCTGGGCAGAAAAAGTCTTCCCCAGCCCTGCAAGGGACTGGTGTTTACTGTGTTCAGGTCACCAAGAGTTGGGTTAGGCATCTTCCTGGTACAGCCTTTCACCCAGTGTGCCACCACTCTGTATGTTCAGTGGTATCATTGTTTCTTTCTTTATTTTTATTTCTTTCTTTATTTTTAAACTTTTTTACTCTACAAACAGTTTTGATGTATTTTACAGATACAGGTTTAAGAGTGTAAGGATACTTACCATCCACCCTCCTCCTTTTTCTTCTTTTTCTTTTGATTTTTACAGTCATACACTTTGATTGTATTTTATAATCACAAGCTTAACCCTCCACTAAATAAAGAATTCAACAAGCAATAAATAGAAAAACCACTGCTGAGTCTCTGAGAAAGGAAGCAACTAGTCCAAAGTCATGTGAGTTTTATATGTCAGTGGAGCCAGGCTTGAAATCCGGGCCAGAGATGTTTGCACATACTGTATACATGGTATTGTCGTCAACCAAGCAAATAATAAAAATTATTTCTATTTGAAGTCATGGTTTATGATGGCGTAAATAATGCATATTCCTTGTAGAGAATATGCACAATAGAGATAACTATAAAGAACAAAATGGAAGTCATATGTGCACACAGACTCACATAAATTCCTATTTTTCTATTTAATGCTTTTTAAAAAGTTTTCCCATGTCATTAAATATTTCTCAAAGGTGTGTTTTCTGAAAGCTTCGAAGCTTTCCATTTCAGCACCGTTGCAGCATTTATTTAACCGCCCTGTACTGTTGCATATTTAAGCTCCTTCTAAATCACTGTGCAGTGAGCGTTCTCCTACATCTGTCTCTGTTATCATCTCTAACAAGAGTTTCCAGACTTGCTCTTCTATCTTTATATGGGTGTTCCCTATGTGTACTAGAACGGCTGTGTTTATTTTGGGGTGCTGGAGGGGGAGTATCATCCACACGTCAAAGATGTCATCCTGGGAGTTTTCCCATGAGTTGATGACTAGGGCAATGGTTCGTGCATTCTGAAGCCCTGAACACAGGTTACGACCTGGTGAGTGCACCAGCATAGCCCTTAGCTTGGCTACTAGATGAAGGCCTTCGGGGCTGTAGCAGGAAACTGTGTTTGAGATAGAATCAGCCAGAATGGTGCAAGCGTTGGCCAATCAGGTAGACAGCAGCTTCAAAAGCAGTGCGGGTTCCTGAGTGCTGAATGGATGCAGGACTACACTGTGCTCTGCTCAGCAGGAACACATTTTATCTGCATCTGTGAACATGGTTTGAGGACTTACTGGATAGCTGTCAATGATTGTTAAACGCATCGCTCTTCTTGTGAATTGAGGTTTCTCATGGTACGACCCCCACATCTGTCTCCAGCCTCAGCATCCTCTTCTGTCCTTTCTTCTTCTCTTTCCCTCTCTGTGTAACTGAATAAGCAAAGCCTTTGGGAGTCTGACCTGCAACCCAGCTTCCCCATTGTGGAATCTCTCATTGTGTGGACTCTGGATGGAATGTGGAGCTCCCTGAAGGGTGAAGGTGCCAAGCACTCACCACTTCCTGGCAGCTTTGGGTGTGGCTGAAGGCAGCCAGCTGTACCTTCCAGCCCAGAGTTTCTCATCTGTAAAGGGTAAGCCAGCAGCTGGAGCCTTGTGAGTCGGTATATCCCTTGGCAGTGGTGGTGTCTGGTGCTGGTACGAGAGAGGTGGTGCACTTCTTGCTTGTTGGTCCGCCAGGACTGCTTTCCTCTCTGCTTATTGTTCAAGCCTGGTTCTCCAGCTCCCCGCTCATGGTGGGCTTCCCAGTACTCTTCCAGGATGGTCCTTTCTGGGGGACAGATAGCCATCTCTGTTTCAAACAACCAACTCGGTGGTCCCATGACCATGTCTTTGCACCTGCTGACCCTCAGGCTGGAGCAGACCTCCTGACCTATTTCTGCTGCATCAGAACTCTGCACAGATGCCGCCTCCTTGGGAGGTCTTCCTGAAGTACTCGGAACTTCTGTTTTCGAGTTTATCACAGCAGGGTGGTTTCTGATTCCCCACAGAGCCTGAGCTGCTTCATGTGTCAGGTGTGGGACCTGGGACAAGGCAGTGGTCCATGTATGGACTGGATTGTTAGGATTGTGGGTGTTGGGGCCTTTAAGAGAGGAGTGATTTCATGAAGGATACAGGACAGGCCACTGCTCTCTTGGGCATTTTCAGGGCACCTGGGGCCTCTGTAGCTTCTGTGTCTCGAATGCTTACTCAGTACAGCGAGGCTCTGGTCAGCACGGCCACATGGGCCTGAGGCCTGGTTTGTTGGGTTCTTGTGCTCTGGAGTGGATCCCAAGATCTTTGGAACAAAGCTGGAGACACTAAGGATTCCCTCTTCCCTAACTGTGGGCCTGTCATTCTCACCAGTTTGGAGCTACTTGGGACAATGTGTGAGAGGCCTCTTGGGAAAATGTGATGTGGCCCTCTGACCTGCCATGCCTTTGTGCAGTGTTTACGGGACAGTGATCAAAAGTGTGGGCCTCTAAGTGTCCCTACAATTCCTTATGTTACTATTGATTGGTTTAAACCTATTGGCTCCTAAGTTCCTGTTTAGCTGCTGTTGACACATTATCCTGCCTTCTTTAGTGATAAAATGGTGTGTGTTTGTTCTTAAAACATGCTGTATTTGTATGCATGAGTTAACTCTCTCTACTTCCATCTCATCTTGCCCAAATATTGTTATTAACAGATTGATTTGTATTGAGAGAGAGAGAATATGAATATGAATGAATATGTGAGAGGGTCCTCAAAAAGTTCTAGGAAAGTAGAATTGAAAGATAAATTTATTTTCATGTAAAAAATGTTGAAATCCATGCATACAAGGGATCTTCAAAAAGTTCACGAAAAGTGCACATTATAGAAAAAAAAATTGTGCATGGATTTCAAATTACTTTGTGCCAAAATAAAGTTTATCTTAATTCCATCTTCCTAGGCCTGTGTGAAGTCCCTTCACTTGTGTGGTAATAGCAGAGATAATAATAGAGAAATGATATTTATGAGGTGGCTAATATTTGGCAGGGCTTTTCCTGACATTTAATTACAGTAGCTTCCTTGAGCCTAGCAGCTGTCCTTTGATGAGCATACTGTTACCTGCATCTTGCAAATGAGGAAGCTCAGGCATAGATCACTGATTGGCATCAGTTGGCGTTAGCCTTGGAGGGGTCAGGATTTGCTCTCTGGAGCTCTGGGTCCAGTCTGCTCTGTGCAGCTCTGCAGTGCCTGAGAAGACAAGTGATCAACAGTCTCAGGTCCTGATGTCGTGTCAGCCGTCTCTCCACATACCACTGTCCACACTCCAGGGCCACGTCATGTTCTCCGGGATGGACGCGGAGTGGTGATCCCATAGCACCCATGAGATGGCATGGGAAAAGAGGAGAGAAAATCCACAACATCTCCCCCTCTGTCCAAATGACAGACAAGATCTTTGTCTCCTACCAACTCTTGGAAATGTTCTTGGAAGGCGTCTGGCATGATGGGGTGGTTTCTGTTGTACTCGGGGCTATGAAATTGATCAGAGAAGCCACATTAGCTTGCAATGACCCCAATCAATGCTGATTTGGGATGTCTACAGGGATCATAGAATTGGTAGAAAAAGAAAAGCAAGGCCGTTGACCACAGACTTAGTAATTATTCTTCAGGCTATGGCCAAATAATGATGAGTGCTGGTTGTTGTTAGAAACAAGTGTCATTAATAATGGCTTTGAAAAGAAACAGAAACTTTGTGGTGATTGGAATGTGCATCTGTTAGACAAGACAGAAAAGATGTCTGTTTTAGGATCCATTTGCATGCTCACCTGATGTTCTGTTTGGGGTTACATAATAAAATTATATCCAGATGCAAAAAAATATTCAAAATGGTGTCATGAGACATCAAGGTGATGTCGACCGGTGTCATTCAGCTCTGTCTGGTGGCAAACACTGATGTCAGTGGTGTCTATGAAGAGTATGAATAAAAGGGTTCTGTAATTTATGGCAATGGGCAATAAATTGCTATTCTTGTAACCTAATACATAAATATCATCTAATGGACAAAGTGCTGCAAGAAATTTACTTGTTCTTTTAAAAACAGGTGATTTTGTTTATTTGAAAGACACAGAGACAGAGAGGAGGAAGAGAGAAAGAGAGAGAGAGAGAGGTAGATAAAGAGAGAGATATCTTCCATCCACTGGTTTGCTCCCTAAAAGGTCATGTTGCTAAAAAGCAACATCCAGGGCTGGGGCAAGTCAGGAGCCTGAACTCTGTCCTGGTCTGCCATCAGTAGTAAGGGCCTGTCTTCTGCTGCCTTCCCAAGCTCATTACCAGGAAGCTGGATAGGAAGAAGAGCAGCCAAGACTTGAACTGGAGCTCAGATATGGGGTGCTGGCATCTGAAACAATGGCTTAACCCACTGTGTCACAATGCCAACCCCTGTGTGTTCTTAACTGATCTAATACTTCAACAGTGAACTGGATACTGTTATTGCCCGTGTTTTACTGATGAGGAAACAGGTGCAGAAGGTTAATCACAGACTGATTAAGAGGGGAAGATTGGATTTGAATCCAAGCAGTCAGACCTTTTTGAGTTTCTATGTTATTTTATGAAGTAGGTGATTTTAAATATGTATGTATAATGATATCATGTGGTAGGGCCAAAAGTAGACATTTGACTAATTCATTCTTCTGCATGCCTACAATTTTCTATATTAAAATTGTTTGGAGGGAAAAATGGCAAGAGTGGTGTACTTTGAATCAGTGAGGCTTGATCTTATCAGTGGCTTGCATGAAGTCCGTCACCATCTACCTAAGTGCAGATACCCTGAGGCTGCGAGCGTGTTGTTCAGGGAAGTTTCTCGTAAAAGGAGGGATTACGGATGTAGCCGTGCATCATGGATGTGGTTAACGGGACAACGAAGAATGGCCTCCCTTGTGAGTCCACACTCTCCTGTGGCTTCCTCTTCAGCCACTCCTGGGACATCCTGGATGGATGATGGTGTGGGGACCCATCACAGTCACGGCCACGAGGTGCTAGCCCTGTGCCGGGGAAGTTTTCGTGGGCTCTTGGTCTGCTTGTTCTGCTGCCCCAGGGGCAGTGCTCCTCCAAGGCAGGACTTTGTTTTTTTGAAGCATGATTGCCTTTTGTTTAATGAGGAGACAGGTTTTCTTGATGCTTTGAATACTGTAATGATGTGAATCATATTAATGTGGTTTGGAAAGAAAATTATTCAGTATAAATGTGGTGGTTTCTTTTTTCTAACTTACTGAAAATAAAAGCGCTTATGCATCTCCATAAAAAGGGAGCCCAGCAATCCATTGTAATCTTGGGGATGTCCTAGGCCTGCAGTGTCCAGTCTGGGGGCTGCTGAAGTGCTTGCAATGTGTCCAGTCCTGCAAATGTGAAATACACCCCGGGTAGCAAAGGCACTATCAAAAAGGAATATAAAACCTCTCATTAGTAATTTTATGTTGATTACATACTGAAATAATTATATTTTGGATATCTTGGGTTAGATTAAGTAAGTTATTAAGACAACCTGAACCTATTTTAGGAAATTTAAAATGACATATGTGGCTGATATTTCTGTTGTTTAGTACCATTCTAGATTACCAGATGTCTTTTCATCAGTTGTACTCCTACCAACAGGAATGTGTCTCTTTGATTATATAAAGGACCAGCATTTTTGAAGCACTTACTATGTACTTTCAATGTCTTCTCTCTGGTGGTGCACAGCAGCCCTGTGTGCTGTAGACATCACTGTGATCCCCATTTTGTAGCTGGGAAACCCGAGGCACAGGAGGTGGGACAGCTGACCTTTGGTCACAGATGTAAGACGTGGCAGACAGCGTATGTGCCAAAGCTGCCCAGTTCAGTGGCTCGCACCAGGGTCCCCTGTGGACACAGGACTCCTGCCCCTGTCCTGCTGGGCTGAACTGATCCTTTGAATCTCAGTTTCCCTGCTGAGGAGTAGGCTGGTGTATTCCTCAGTCCCCTTGAGGTTTCTCTCTCTCTCCCCCATCTCCTTCCATCTCCATCCCCATCCCCATCCCCATCCCCATCCCCATCTCCATCTCCATCTCCATCTCCATCTCCGTCATCTCCATCTCCATCTCCATCTCCATCATCTCCATCTCCATCTCCATCTCCATCATCTCCATCTCCATCTCCATCTCCGTCATCTCCATCTCTATCACCTCCGTCTCCATCTCCCATCATCTCCATCTCCATCTCCGTCATCTCCATCTCTATCACCTCCGTCTCCATCACCATCATCTCCATCTCCATCATCTCCATCTCCATCTCCGTCATCTCCATCTCCCTCTCCATCTTCTCCATCTCTATCACCTCCATCTCCATCTCCATCATCTCCATCTCCATCATCTCCATCTCCATCATCTCCATCTCCATCTCCATCTAAGTCTCCTATGTCTACATGGGCTGCAAGACCACAGTGAGACTGATGGTAGCCACTGTCTACACCAGCAAGTCTCTCCTCTAGCCTGATTTACTGTCAGGAGACTAGAGAAGTGAACCTGGGTGCCCATCCTGAGACAGGAGCCTGTCACTACCTGAGATTTTGAGCTGTTTTTTTTTTTCTGTGAAATGGGTATTTTTTTGCTCTGCATGAAGTTGCTGTGTCACCTTGGGCAGTGCGCCTTCTCTCCCCGGGCCTTACTTACCATCATATGGGAAGCCAAGTGTCAGTCTCTTGTGATTCTAACACTCTTTGGTTGGTAATTATTGAATAATGAATAAATTGAGAAATTAACTGATACATTTATAAACAGTGAAAAATCCTTGGGTCCTAGCCACCGCCCAACCCCACCCCAGTCTGTCAGGTCTTGCAGCTGCTTCTGATTCCATGGCAGAGGACTTGGTCTTCATGTGTATATAGATGGCCCTGGAGGGTGGTCTGTCCCTGGGAGCTCCGCCTTGCCTGGCAGGATGAATCTTCCAGTTGAGATGAAGTCACTTATTTGGATCCGAGTCAACCCCACAGAGCCGCAGTGACCATTGCACACAGCAGCAGAGCTTTTCCCCTCAGCCAGTGTCAGTAAGCATTTGGTCATTGTCAGAAATTACCCTGTATTCTAAAAAGTCTTCCTGTTTCCCCGCTTCTCCCACCGGTGCTCTGTGCTTGCCCAATCACATTTTCTATTTGGGTGGCAACTGTTTTTTAAAACTTTGCTTAAATCTGCGAATGCCCTTGAGAATTGCTTTCCTTCCTTAATGTTGTGTTCCTCATTAAGAAACCCAAGATGCACTTTCGCGGGATTCAAAGCATTATTTGTCATCAGTGGTACAACTTGTAAAAGCTATGCACAAACAAGATTATATTTTTTCCTTTATGAATCCTGAGATTTCCAAGATTAAAAAAAGATTTAAAGCTTCTATGAGTATTCTAAAGCCATAGCTGCAAAAAACGTATCAGCATAATGGGATTTAGGTAAGAAAACGGAAAGTGCCCTAGGTATTTCAGTCAGGAAGGGGTTTAATCTAGGTTAATAGATACTTATAAAACCTTTGGGACCCTTATAAAACCTTTGGGAACTGATCTTTGACAAGGATGCCAAGACCACACAATGGGGAATAGATAGTTTCTTCTCCAAATGGTATTGTGTAAACTAGGTTCCACATTCAGAACAATAAAATTGGACCTTTGCATCATACATAAAAATTGACCCAAAATTGACTAAAAACATACCTAAAACCATAAAGCACCTAGAAGAAAATATCAGGGAAAACCTCCATGACATTCGGCTTAGCAAGGGTTTCTTGGACATGACGCCAAACGACAGGGAATAAGAGCAAAAAATAGACACAGACATGAAGCTGAGAACGAACGTGTCTCAGGAAATACCAGGTGCAAAGATAACCTGTGTGCGGGAGAAGATATTTGCAAACCCCAAATCTGATAAGTGGTTAATATCTAGAACATACAAATAATTCCTCATAAGTGAACAATAAGAAACCAAACAACCTGATTTAAAACGGACAAAGGACTGATGTAGACATTTCTCCCAAGAAGATATGCACTTGGCAGGAAGCACATGAAAATATTTTCAACATTAATGATTAGAAAAGTGCAGATTAAATTCACAATGAAACATCACACCACATCTTTAAGGATAGGATCTCTAAAAAAAGAAAAACAAAACAACAGAAAGTAACAGATGCTGCTAACAAGTGGGGATCTGGAGAAATTGGAGACTGTGCGTTGTTGGGAATATGAGATGGTGCAGCCTCGATGGAAAACAATATGGAGGCACCCCCAAACCCCAAAAAATTAAAAAATAGAACTAACATAGACTCCAGAAATACCAATTTTAAATATGCATCCAAAAAATGAATGAAAAATCTGGAAGAGAGTTTTTGTTTTTTAAAGATTTATTTTTTTTGAAAGGTAGAATGACAAAGAAAAGGAAAGACAGAGATCAATTTTCAATCTGCTGGTTCCTTCCCCAAATGGGGAAGTACTTACTATGTACTTTCAATGTCTTCTCTCTGGTGCACAGCAGCCCTGTGTGCTGTAGACATCACTGTGATCCCCATTTTGTAGCTGGGAAACCTGAGGCACAGGAGGTGGGACAGCTGACCTTTGGTCACAGACATAAGACGTGGCAGAATAAGAAACCAAACAACCTGTGCCAGAATAAGAAACCAAACAGCTGTGCCAAGCTGAAGCCAGGAGCCAGAACCTCCATCCAGATCTCCCAAGTACTTAGACCAAGTATTTGGACCATCTTTTGCTGTCTTCCCAGGCACACCAGCTGGAAGGTGGATCAGAAGTGGAGCATCCAGGGCTGACGCTGTGGTGTAGTGGGTAAAGCCCCTGCCTGCAGTGCCAGCATCCCATATGGGCACCGGTTCGAGACCTGGCTGCTCCACTTCTGATCCAGCTCTCTGCTATGGGATGGGAAAGCAGTAGAAGAGGGCCCAAGTCCTTGGGCCCCTGCACCTGTATGGGAGACCCCGAAGAAGCTCCTGGCTCCTAGCTTCAGATCGGCGCGGCCATCTTGGGAATGAACCAGCAGATGGAAGACTCTCTCTGCCTCTTCTCTCTCTGTGAAACTATGACTTTCAAGTAGAATAAATAAATCATTTTTTAAAATTTTATTTTATTTTATTTTGACAGGTAGAGTTATAGACAGTGAGAGAGAGAGACAGAGAGAAAGGTCTTCCTTCCATTCATTCACTCCCCAAATTGCCGCCGTGGCCAGTGCTGTGTTGATCCAAAGCCAGGAGCCAGGTGTTTCTTCTTGGTCTCCCATGTGGGTGCAGGAGCCCAAACACTTGGGCCATCCTCCCCTGCCCTCCTGGGCCACAGCAGAGAGCTGGACTGGAAGAGGAGCAACTGGGACTAGAACCAGCGCCCATATGGGATGCCGGCGCCTCAGGTGGAGGATTAACCAAGTGAGCCACAGCCCTGACCCCAATAAATAAATCTTAAAAAAAAAAAATAAAAAAGAAGTGGATCAGCCAGGACTTGAACTGGCATTCTGAAATGCCAGTGGCTTAACCTGCTGAGCCACAATGCTGGCCCCTTAAGAAATATTTAGACACCCATGTTCATTGTAGCATTTTTTATAATAAACAAGAGGTAGAAGCAACCCAAAAGTCCATCAATGATGAACAGATACAGAAAATATGGTCTATACATACAGTGCAACATTAGTCAGGTTTAAAAAGTAAGGAAGACTTGAGATATGCTGCAACATGGATGAACTTGAAGACACTATGCAAGTAAATATGGAAGGGAGACATGAGCTGTACGCTTGTGCTCATATGCGGTACTAGAGTACTCATACTCCTGGATACAGAGAATGGAACGGTGACTGCCAGGAACTAGGGGAAGGGGGAATAGGGAGTTGTTGTGCAGTGCGGTCCTGGTCTGTGTATGCTGCTGTAACAAAATGTCACAAAATGTGTGGCTTACAAATACTGGCAGTCATTTACCTGAGTTCTGGAAGCTGGGCGGTTGAAGGTCAAGCCACCGTCAGGTTTGGTGTCTGGTGAGGACCCAGTCCCTGCCTCCCAGATGGTGTATAAGGCGTAAGGAGAAGACTGATCTACCTGGTTCCCTCCAGCACTTGTGTGACGTCACTCATCCTATCCATGAAGGTTCTGTTCTCAGGATGTGATCATTTCCTGAAATCCCGCCCTCTGACTACTGTCAGGCCGGTTTTAAGTTTCAGTCTGTCAATTCTGGCAGAATGCATACATTCAAACCATAGCATTCTGCCACTGACATCCAAATTGCACGTCCTTCTCACCTACAAGGTACTCATTTCATTGCAGTAACCCCTGAACTCTTAATTCATTCTTTAACGGCTAAGTCCACAGTCTCTGCTCGGTTAGTTATGGGTTACACTCAAGGAGGAGTCATTCTGAGGGAATTGCTCTCCAGCCATGAACCTGAGAAATCAAACTGTGTGCTTCCAAAAGGCAGTAGTGGGGGCAGGCATAGGGTGGGCACTCCTAGTTTAAAAGGAGAAGTAAGTAAAATGGGATAATGGGTCCCAAGTAATGTCGAAACCTGAAAAGGTAAGCGCCATTAAATCTTGAGAATAAGCTTTGATTTCAGGTCCTATCTCCTGGACGTGCCGGAGGTAGGAGTTCGGTCCCCAGGTTCCCACTCAGCCCCACCTCCATGGCTTTGCTGGGTGCACCCCATGTAGCGTATCTTAGTGGTTAGTGTTGAGTGCCAGCAACTCTACCAGGCTGATGGCTCTAAGGGTTCTAGCAGTTGCCCTGCTCCCTGTCTCAAGTAAGCATTGTCCTAGTGGGGTTCCCTGCAGTGACCCTAACCCCACTGCTCTACTGGGCATTGCCCTAGAGGCCATTCTCCATGGTGTCTCCGCCATGTGACAATTCTATGCTCCCCAGGGCATCCTTTAAAATCTACATTGAGGTAGCCCTGCCTTCCCAGCTTAATACATTTTGTACACCTGCATGGGTAGCACCCTGTGGCTGCTACCATGGTTTACCACTTCTATCTTCTGGAGGGGGCAGCCTGGGCCACAACTGAACCACAGCTGGGGGAGCCAAAGAGCACTTCTTCAGGATTCAGGGATTCAGGGAGCAGAGACTTGCAGTAGCCCAAAAGTGATATATCAGGCCCTGCAGGTGCGTGGGGGCCCTGGCACTCTGAGTCTGTTTTGGATGGGACTGTGACAACCTTGAAGATCTCCAGAATACCTTTGGGATCATTCTCCCATTGTGTCGTGGCTCCCTTAGATCTGTATCAGTCTCCTTGCTAAGTGTTTACCTGGCCGTGCTCTAGGTATTCTCTACTGACCACATCTTGACAACCTGGCCAGGCCGAGAGTTTTGCCGGTCTGTAAGTTCTGTTTCCATCTGATTTATAACTTCCATTTTTAATTCATTTCTGTGTTTACTTTTTACCATAAGCAATCAAGACAGGGCACGGAGCACCTTCGACACTTTGCCCCTGTATTTCTTCTGCCAGATATGCTGGTTTATCACAGAGTATTAGGACATGGGCACACTCTGAGTTCTTTGCCACTTTCTAACAAGGGCGGCCTTCCCTCTGGTTTCAGAATCCTGCTCCTCGTTTTCACCAGAGGCCTCATCAAACTGTCTTTAAAAAAAAAAAAAACTTATTTGAAAGAAACAGGGAGAGAGGCAGGTAGATCTCCCATCCGTTGAATCACTCCCCAAATGCCTACATAACCTGAGCCTGGACCAGGCTCAAGCCAGGAGCCAGACACTCACTCAGTGCAGGTGTGTGGCAGGATTCCAAGTACTTGAGCCATCACCTGATGCCTGCCTGGGTGTGCATTGGCAGGAGGAATCAGAGGGGAAGCTAGGACTTGAACTAGGCACTGTGATATGTGACATTGGCACCCTAAGTGGCATCGAAACCACTGTGTCAAATGCCCACCACCAGAATTGCCTTTGACATTCTCATTTCAGACAACATTCTGTTCATGACTGCTTGGATCATCTCCAAGATTTGTGCTCTCTCAGTAGCTCCCTTTGTCTAACTCAGCCCTTACCATACTTAGCCTTAATGTCTCTTCAGTTACCCAGAATTTTTCTAGCATGTACCTCTAAATTCTTCCATGCTGTACCCATCACCCTGTTTCAAAGCTGCTTCCACATTTTTAGGTATTTGTTGCAGCAACACCCCTCTTTCTTAGTACTGATTGGTGTCTTAGTCCACTAGTGCTATTGGGACAAAATTCTGAAAAATGGGTAAATCATAATAGAAGTTAATGATCTCATAGTTCTGGAGGCCAGGATGTCCAAGGTAAAGGTGCTGGCAGGTTTGGTGTCTGTTGGGGGTCCCATCTCTTTTTCCATATGGGGCCTGGAATGCTAGGTCCTTGTGTGGTGGAATGGGGAAAAAGGCCTACATAGTTTCCCCCAGCCCTTTTGTAAAGTTGCTGACCCCCTCAGAACTCTGCCCCCTCGATTACTGGCCTCCTAGAGGCCTCACCCCTTAACACCATCACATTGGAGTTTCGGTTCTAACATCTGAATTTTGGAGGGATGCAGACGCTCAGACCATAGCAAATAAATATGGAGTTTCAGTTTTTCAAGATGAAAAAAGTTGCAGAAATTTATTGTCCAATAATGTGAAAATGGTTAGCACTGTGGAACTGTGTACTTAAAACCAGTTCAGATGGTAAATTTTATATGTTTTTACTGCTAGTTAGAAATAATTATTAAGGTAAAACAATAGAAGCATCTTTGTGAAAATATTCATCAAAGCTGAATAACAATGTGTGTCTCTTAGAACAAAGAAGAAACAAAACCATCAAAAGATTATAAATGTTTGGAAGCTGTGAAAGCTGACTTATGGAAACCCACTGTTGGTGTTCAGAACACTAGTGTGCCAGAATTTCAGGGACCCTCCCTCAAAGATCTCAGCTACTGCAGCACCCAAGTGGTGATTCCAGGACTCCAAGATCTCTTGATCATGTCACATGTCTGTCTTCTGTGAAAGACCACAGGCCACTCCACTCCGGCCACTGAATCACGCTGGCTCCTGCTCCTTTTCCACTTTCCAGTTTCTTTGAGAATCTCTCACTGGTGCAGAAGAAACTGGAACATGATGGTGTGGATTTCTAGACTTCCAGCCCCAGGATGTGAGAGAGAACATAGAAGAGTAGGGACGATGCAAGTTTGTGTGCCTCGAGGGCGTGAAGAACTGTGTGCTAGCTTGGCCTGCAGCATGAGTATGAATTTTCAAATCAGTCTGATGGGGGTTGGACTCCCGGTGGTGTGATCTGGGGCTGCCTTGGTACTGTCTCTGAGCCTCATGTTTCCTTTCTGTGTAAAGAGGATAGCAGTACAAGAGGCTCATGGGAATCCCATGGGACATTAACTCAAGTGATTGATGCAAAGTACCCTGCACAGTGATGGCTGTTTTATGGCTGCCCTTGCCACCCTGCCCCATAGTCAGACCAGCATCCTAACAGGGGGCTTTCTAGTACCAGGGGGAGTCTGTGTCGATTCAGATACTTCAAACTATGTGGTTTGTGCAGGGACTAACAAGTTCTCCACAACAGGATGATAAGTGATAGTACTTGGTGACAATTTAGAAGCTGCTGCTTCCATGGCACTGTGCTGAGTGCTTTACAGTTGCCGTCTTCCTTTGATCACAAATAACCACAACAACCTTTTAAAGCAGCTGCCATGATTAGTTCTGTTTGCACGCATGGAAAGTGGGGCTCAAGGAGGCTGAGTCACTTATCCAGGATCACATAAGGTGGCAGAAGCTAATACTCATATCTGTACTTATGACAACATTGCTACTCTAGACAATAGGGTGCATTGGTCATGGTGGTGAGGGGGACCTAATGATAAGGGACATTGGGGTCAGAACTTGAAGGATCTCAGGCTTTAGGAGTTTGGGCCGTAAGAGAGACAGAGCTGTTCAGAGCCCAAGCAGGGGCGATGTTGGCTCAGATGCATGTGAGGACCTTCACTAGGTGGTCCCTGTGGAAGGCAGCTCAGAGTGGGGGGTCTGAGGGGAGGGAGGCTGCAGAAGTGGACTGAGAGAGCTGATCAGCCTTCCGTAGGGGCACTGGCTGTGGGGAAGGAGATGAGGGAAGGGGACTGGAGACATTGGTGAGCTCAGCAGGACTTGGTGAAAGAGATGAACAAAGACTGGCTTTGGACCTGTGGTCAGGCTGTGACTCTTGGAAGTTGTCTCTGGACTAGCTATGTGGGTCACGGCTCCTCATCTGTATGGTACCTGCATTCCTTAGGTGTGCTACACATGGCTGGGATGCTTGTGACAAGCTCAGCATTCTGAGCACCTAGCAAGTGCAAGTGTTGATTAAGCTTCTGAGGGTCCCAGCGAGCGGGTGGACCTGACACTGGCATCTGGATCACCTGGTGTGTTTTTAGAAACCTGATTCCTTGCCCCAGTCCTCATGTGGCACTGGAATGGGGCTCAGGAGACAGCACATGGTTTTAGTGAATGTTGGATTTGAGAATCAGTAGGGGTTTAGGAAGCTAGCACATGGGTCAAGGCTGGGCAGCAAGAACTCTGGACATTCACACACTCTGGGCTGCAAGTGGAGAATAAGAGCCTGGGGAGGAAGTGGGGGGACTTGTTCAGAGAGGAGGGGGAGCAAGTCTGTGTTCTACCGGGAGCCCCTGGCCCATTTGCCCTTCCCTGGCAGAGGTTGTGCCTTGGAACCCTTGTCTTTAGGGCTCTGTTGCTCATTCTTCTGCCGCCCTTCCTGTACCCGATTCCCTTGGCCACCCCCTCGGCATCACTACTGCATTCCTTCTTTTGCCCTGGGGCCCACTGGGTCTAAGAATTCCTTGATGTGCCCAGACCCTGACCCTACATAATTTTGCATCTCATGCCTCTCTCAATGAAATATATGCTCCATCAGAGCAGGAATCAACTTCTCTGTTCACAGCAACTCCTAGAACCGGCTCCGACACCCAGTGTACCCTCAGAATTAAGCTGCATTCGTGAGTTAGGGGGTGATGAAACCTCAGGATACTTGCATATAGGCTTACGAGGAGTAGAAAATCTGCCATGGCTGAAATGCGTTCTTGTGTTCTGGAGCATGGTGCCGAGCAGGTCTCAGGAGGCCTGGGTCCAGGACCTGCTGTGCTGTTGACCTGCCGTGTGGCTCAGAGCAAGACAGGTGGTTCCTCTGGGCCCCAGTGGCCTTCCCTGCACAATGAGAGGCCCTGATTTGGTAAGACACCCATCGGTTCTAACTCTGATGGCATGCAGGCCCTGTAGAATTCTGTTGTGGCGGCTGGCGCCGCGGCTCACTAGGCTAATCCTCCACCTGCGGCGCCGGCACACCGGGTTCTAGTCCTGGTCAGGGCGCCGGATTCTGTCCCGGTTGCCCCTCTTCCAGGCCAGCTCTCTGCTATGGCCTGGGAGTGCAGTGGAGGATGGCCCAAGTCCTTGGGCCCTGCACCCCATGGGAGACCAGGAGAGGCACCTGGCTCCTGGCTTCGGATCAGCGCGGTGCGCCGGCTGCAGCACGCCAGCCGCGGCAGCCATTGGAGGGTGAACCAACGGCAAAGGAAGACCTTTCTCTCTGTCTCTCTCTCTCACTGTCCACTCTGCCTGTCAAAAAAATAAAAATAAAAAAGAATTCTGCTGTGGCACGTTTGTTGGTTCCTGCGATCAGGGACCTCATGGAAAAGTTCATCATTCAGGAGTGAGGGAGCCTCGAGTGCGTGTGGAGGTGGTGGCCAGAATACTCGGGAACTGAGAGGCCGGAGGGCTGCCCCGAGTTTTGTTCCAACCTCTTGAAAATCAGTCTCTGTTTTCTTTTATGGGTGGTAGAAACAATTAGAGGGAAAACTTCATTTAACACGCTGAATGAAGCAATTATCTCATTTTGACTATGTCAAGCACAATGTCAGCTTTACAAGCCTAATTTTTAGATTTTGTACTAAAGTTTTAGACTTTGCAGTGTGGAAAAGAATAACAAAAAAGTTTTTTTTTTTTTTGCCTGAATTAAAAAACAAAACAAAACTGGTTTTCTGCATGAAGAATGAAACTTATTCACTTTTGTCTTTATCCTCTGTATACTCGACTTTCCGGAAGGGCAGTAGAAGAAGTGTCCACTCATTCAGAGTTCATGGCCAGCAGAGACAGCTGACTTGCAGGGGGGTAGCGTGAGTGATGCTGTTGAATTTCTCTGTGACTCAGGGTTTTCTCTCGTCTGTGAAATGCAGGTCACCCAGTTGGGATGGATAGGGGGTGGATGGCCTAACAGGGGAGGGCATTGTGGTGCAGCGGATGCTTGCAGGCCTCACATCCCATATTGGAAGGTCTGGAACCGAGTCCCACCTCTCCTTTCAATCCAGCTTCTTGCTAACGTGTCTGGGGCTCAGCAGATGATCGGTCAAGTTACTCAGGTTCCTGTCACCCACATGGGAGACCTAGATGGAGCTCCTGGACCTGGCTTTGCCCTGGCCCAGCCTTATCTGATTTGGATCTTTGGGGAGTGAACCAGTGGATAGAGGATCTCCCTCTGTCTCTCTCCCTCTCCTTCTCCCTCGCCCCTTCAGTGTCACTCTCCCTTCTACATATAGAAATCTTTTCAACATAAATGGCATAGCACATGGGAAAACACAGGACAAAATGCTTGGTGTGCGGGCATGTGGCCGTTCTCCTACCCTGTGTGCCTTTTTCCTGGCTCAGACCTGAAACTTCCTAGGGAGACCTGAACTGTGTGCATGTGTGTAAAATGTGCTGTGACACCAGATGGTGGCTGGGGGCTGTGACGTTGACCACCCCTGGCTGGTCTTTGATCCAGTAATGGTCAGAGGGCCCTCATTCACCATGTCTGTTGGCACTCTGCAGCAGCCCCCACAGTGGCCAGGCCTGGTCATTTTAGCTGTGCCCTAGGGTGGCAGAGCTCACACAAGGGGTCTTGCTTGCCGGAAGTGTGTATGGGGTTGCCGGGCCCTGGCTGGAATGCAGACAGTCTGCAAAGAAGGACAGGGAGCGCTGCAAAAGGTGCCCTATGCACTACTGCACCTGGCCAGGTGGCTGGAGGGACTTCAGGAGCCCAGACCAGTTCCCACCTCTTCAGACTCTGAAGTGATTCGCTTGGCCCTTGTGTCTCGTTTGGCAAGAGCTGGTGAGGTGTCATAGCAGCCGCGGCTGGAGGGTGGCCAGAATGGGAAGTTTGGGATGGTCTGCTCCTTTCACTCAAGATGTTAAGGTAGGATCAGTGCTTCCTGTTTCTCTCCCCTCCCCATTCCTGTGTCACGTAATTAGGGGGCAAGGAGCAAGGTTGGAGGGTGGAGTTGGCTTCTTCCCAAAACAGCAGAGGCAAAGGTGAGGGTTTTCCTAGCACCCACAAGCCTATGTCGGAAGTGAGTTTAACAAATCTGTAAGCTTTCAGGGGTGGATCCTACTGCTCAGTTACAAAGCTGCTCTTGAACTTCCCCGTGAACTTGGCTTCTGTTTTCACGAGGAAGAAAACTTCTGCAGAGGGCGCTCGCCAGATACAAGGCTACACCATGCTTCCCCTCTCATTTTGAGAGGTTAACAGACCAAGCCCAGCCTGGGTGGACCGTCCAGCAGGAGTGTGGAGCCCTGTTCCAAATCTCTCCTGCAAGTCAGCGTTCTGTGGT
This sequence comes from Lepus europaeus, assembly GCF_033115175.1. Lineage (NCBI taxonomy): Eukaryota > Metazoa > Chordata > Mammalia > Lagomorpha > Leporidae > Lepus > Lepus europaeus. The sequence goes on along the minus strand of NC_084836.1, from coordinate 109,686,881 downwards.
ATAGGCGCAAGGAGATCTCTCTCCTTGGTGCTCCCAGCTCCCAAAACGTCACTTTGGGTTAACAAAGTACTTTGTTAGGTACTTTGGGTTAACAGCACGTTAAGGTCACGCCTCCTTCTTTCCCACCAACTTAACTCCAGGAGCTCATGCTGGAAGTCAGGCTTGTCAGAGCATCACAAGCAAAGCAAAGCACAGCATCCGCATCACAGGCATCCAGCTTGGAGACCTGGCTCTGCTGCTCACAGCCTGTCGCCATGTGGGCTTGAGGACCTCTCTGAACCTGGGTGTCTTCTTCTGTGAGGCGGGAGTGGGGGTCAGCAGATGTCTGCCTCACCTAAGAAGTCAGGGTGGTGGAGGTGAACCTGCTTTGAGAGCTCAGTGTCTCTGTAGGGCTCACTGTCGCCACTGTTGCCATGACCTTGAAGAGCAGCTGAACCCAAGCTTCCTGCACCAAAGCAACGTGGTGCCGTCAGCTGGAAAGACGGCTTCCTGACTCCCCACCCAGACCCTCAGAGGGCGGATTAGAACTGTTGTGGCTGTAAACCCAGCCAATATGGGCTGTAATAGAGTAAATTATCACTTGTTTTGCAGTCTTGACGAGAAAAATAAATGCAATTACACTCGTGAATGTTGAAAAATGAAGCAAAGCAATGCAGATCGGCACATTTGAGGTGCTTTTCCGAGTGAAAAGCTGCGCACAATGAATGCTAATGGGCTCCCTCCCTCCTGCTCTCTGGCATATGGTGCCTTGTGATCTTTCTGAATTAAGGGAGCAGCTGTGCTAAGCACCCCAGCAGTGGGAGAGGTGGCCCCGACCAGCCCCCACAGCAGGACACCCAGCAGGTGGACCCCAACTTCCTCTCCTGGCTGAGGACCACAGGAGACCACTTTCCCAGCGCGGGTACCTGAGGTGCTGGTGCTGTCTCTCAGCTTCAGGGACCTGGCATCTTGTCTGCCGTGCCACTGTCATTCTGTGTGACAGAAACTCTCTGAGGACCTACTATGTGCCGGACGTGATGCTGGGAGCGGTAGACATGAATCTCTCATGTCCCGTCCTCCCACCCAGGGGGAACCTGGTCATTCAATCTGATGCACGTCCTGCAGCCTTGTGTTGTCAGTTACAGCAGCCGCTAGGCCCAAGGAGCTGTTGAGTGCTGGAAATGCAGCCAGTCCAAATTGAGATGTGCTCTGAAAATAAAATAATACCAAATGTTAAAGACTTAGTCTAAAAATTTTTTTACTAATTTTGTGTTGTTTAAATATTGAAAAGAGTATTTTAGATATATTTTAAAAATAGAAATACATTTAAACTAATTTCATCTTTTTCTTTTTACCTTTTTTTAAGATTTTTTTTTTTATTTGAAAGAGTTACAGAGAGAGGTAGAGATAGAGAGCGAAGTCTTCCATCCACTGGTTCACTTCCCAGATGACCACAACGGCCAGAGCTGCCAGGAGCAAGGAGCTTCTTCCAGGTTTCCTATGTGGGTGCAGGAGCCCAAGGACTTGGGCCATCTTCTACTGCTTTTCCAGGTCATAGCAGAGAGCTGTATCGGAAGAGGAGCAGCTGGGACTAGAACCAGCACCCATATGGGATGCCGGTGCTTCAGGCCAGGGCTTTAACCCCCTGCACCACAGTGCTGGCCCCAACTTTTTACCTTTTTTAATGTGACGGGTAGAAAGTTTAAAATTACCAGCATAACTTGTGCTGTATTCGTATTTCTATTGGACAGCGTTGACCTAACTCCTGCACCTTGTGCACTCATGTTCTCTGCCACACTCCCCCTTCTTAGTGGCATTTGGTCAGATTCTTTCATCCCTCGGGGCCTTTGCACCTGCTAAAGGTCTCCCCACCTCTCTATCTAAATGTCTCCTTGTGTGAGAAATATTCCCTGAACATCCTTTTTATGTATGTATACTCTTATTATTTTTGACCACAACAGTCTTTGTAATCCTTATCATCATATGTAGGCATTATATTATTTTCTTGTTTGTTCATTTGTTTCTGTTTTACTTATTTTTCTGTTATAACTTTATTTTTACTACAGCTGCCAACACCTAGTAGACGAAATGTTTTCCTTAAATGAATGCATGAATGATTAAATGTCACATTAATATTACAAAGGAGAAGAATATTTTAATTACATGGAGATGTCAAAAAATATTTGGAGATATTTGACAGTGGGTGCTAATTTGTCCATCAATTAGGGAAAGTCTGGTAGAGAAACATGTGACAGATGACTGATTTAAGTAGAGGTTAATGGGATAGATCGTGGCTTAGGATTAAGGGAACTAACCGGCGATGTGGCAGTGGCAGGGAGCCATTACTACCCTTCGGGGTAAAGGAGAGAAGTAGGGAATGGAATGAAGGGGCTTCCAAAGTCCAGAGAGGAGCACAGCCACCTCCCATCTTCCATCAGTGTCTTCCTTGACCAGTCCCAGCCAGAGGCAGAGGATCACCGAGGGTGGAAGATGCAGACCCCAGAGGCCTGCCTCTCAGCAGAGAGTGGGGTAGAGGCTGTATCTCCATCAGCAGGGGAGGGTGGTAGTGTGGATAGGGTAGAGACCATCTCCGTCAGCAGGGGAGGGTGGTAGTGTAGGGTAGAGTAGAGGCCATCTCCATCAGCAGGGGAGGGTGGTAGTGTGGGCAGGGTAGAGACCATCTCCGTCAGCAGGGGAGGGTGGTAGTGTGGGCAGGGTAGAGACCATCTCCGCCAGCAGGGAAGGGTGGTAGTGTGGGCAGGGTAGAGGCTGTGTCTCTGTCAGCAGGGGAGGGTGGTAGTGTGGACAGGGTAGAGACCATCTCCGTCAGCAGGGGAGGGTGGTAGTGTGGAGCAGGGTAGAGGCTGTGTCTCTGTCAGCAGGAGAGGGTGGTAGTGGTGGGACAGAGGAAGTGTTTGTCATCCTAAAAAGACCCAGAAAGCTGCTTGCTCAGTGTGACAGAGCCTGACGGTCCCCAGCACCCCTGGTGTAGACAAGCAGGAGCATGATCACTAAAACTGTTGAACATGTCGTCAGGGGTTCCTTGTAGAATGGGAAGTGCGATGATGAGAGATGAAAGCTATTACTTGCAGAGGATGTTATCGACCAAAAGCCCCAGAGAAATAACTGAGAACCTATTAGAATCCAATAAAAGAGTCCAGTAAGGTGACTAGTTAGGGAATAAATATACAAAAGTCATAATTTCCTAAATCCTAGCAATAACTGGATAGGTAATGTAATATACAAGGATTCATTCTGTAGAGGCAACAAAAATTGAAAAGGCTGAGGAATCAGCTAGAAAGGCAATGCGCAGGAACGTGCGAAGGAAGCTGTTAAGGAAAACTGGGAAAGGAAGAGGGAAGGAGACTCTCGGATAGAAACTGTTGATATTTTAAGGATTGAGATTTGATTTAACATTTGTAGTATAATTCAGAAGAAATTTATAAGTAATATTCTCATGTGTTATTAAATTTCATCTGGAAAAACAGGCACAGATCATCAAGCACGTTTTGAAATAGAATAGTAAAGGCAAACCTTTACTTCGGTGTTTTAGGAATATATCTTCAAATTACAATAGTCTGAATTGCATGTACTAATCCAGGAAGAGGCAGATCGTCAGTAGAACAAAATATGCCTAATAGGGATGTGTGTGTGGGGTGTGTGTGTACACAAGTGCATGGGTATGCTAGTATCTGTGCATTGTAGACAAACAGCAGCGCCCATCAGTGGGATGAGTCAAGATTAAATCAAAATGGCAAACCCAGACAGGGAGAGTGTGAGCCAGGTTTAAGCGGTCCTTATTTCATAACAAAATGCATTCCAGATGAATGTAACACATTTCAGTTAAATGTGAAAATCAGAACGCGTCCAAGACATGTCTTGCATCAGTGAATATTTAAATAGCACCTGGGAGTAGGCTGGTTTTCTGATGATACCATGAAAGGCAAAAGCAATCAAGAAAAATATTTAACAGTTGTCCCCAAATATAAACACGATAAAAAGATTCACATCAAACTGAGCTTTGATACTAGGCAAATATGTGTACAAATAATTGGTATCATTGATACTGGAAGAGCTTTGACAAATCAAAGAAAAACAAGTGATCTCTCATACTTCTATTCTGTGTTGGTGAGGCTCCTAAGAAACATCGTTGGTATGAGTGCAGCTTGGTACAGTATTTAGGGAAGAAGATCTAATATATATCAAGGATATGGAGTGTGTATCTCTCTGAAAAGAATTTTTGTTTCTGAAGCTGGATTCCCAGGAAATTAGAGATAAACATAAATTAAATCCTCTGGTGTATGACCTGGGATGTGACCCTTGACCTCCAGAAGTGTTGCTTCACCCATGGCATGAGAAGATAAATGAACCTGCTTCACAGGGTGGCTGTGAGAGTCATTTAGGATTAGGTCTTCACCTGTTTTTTTTTTTTTTTTTTATGAATTTGGGACTGGCAAAATTTCACCCTTTTCCACCTTGGAGACCATCCACTGGGACACTCTCTGTTTTCAGTTTAGCACAGACAGAAAGAGTGAGCTCTAAATGTCTGCTCAACATAAGCATAAGCAGGGTTGCTCTGAGAATGGATGCTTAGCAAGAAGCATTTAGTTAGTGCTAACTGCATATAGAGTAGGACTTGGGCCAGATGTTGGGGTGACAAAGAAGTTCTTGACCAAATTTTAGCTGGGCTTTTTCTTCCTCCCTCCCTTCACTATTTATTTATTTATTTATTTGAGTGGTAGAGTTATAGACAGTGAGAGGGAGAGACAGAGAGGAAGGTTTTCCATCCTCTGGTTCACTCTCCAAATGGCCACAATAGCTGATCTGAAGCCAGGAGCCAGGAACTTCTTCTGGGTCTTCCAAGTGAGTGCAGGGGCCCAAGGACTTGAGCCATCTTCCTCTGCTTTCCCAGGCCATAGCAGAGAGCTGGATCTGAAGAGGAGCAGCAGGGACTTGAACCGATGGCCATATAGGATGCCGGCACTGTAGGCAGAGGATTAACCTACTGCACCACAGCGCTGGCCCCTGGTCAGGGTTTTCTAATTCACCTTCTCAACTAGGCCTCTTCCTTAGCCCTTGTCTTGTCTTTAGCTTGCCTGCCCAGGTTTTTTGTTTTTTGGTGTTTTTTTTTTTTTTTTTTTTTTTTTTTTTTTTGACAGGCAGAGTGGACAGTGAGAGAGAGAGACAGAGAGAAAGGTCTTCCTTTGCCGTTGGTTCACCCTCCAATGGCCGCCGCAGCTGGTGCGCTGCGGCCGGCGCACCGCGCTGATCCGATGGCAGGAGCCAGGTGCTTCTCCTGGTTTCCCATGGGGTACAGGGCCCAAGCACTTGAGCCATCCTCCACTGCACTCCTGGACCACAGCAGAGAGCTGGCCTGGAAGAGGGGCAACCGGGACAGAATCCAGCGCCCCGACCGGGACTAGAACCCTGTGTGCCGGCGCCGCAAGGCGGAGGATTAGCCTAGTGAGCCACGGCGCCGGCCTGCCTGCCCAGTTTTTTTAAGAATCTCATGAAGAACCCCCTAGCATCTGTCTTGGTCCATTTGCTATAACAGAGTACTGTGAACTGGTTGGGGTTGTCTTTCTCATGGTTTTAGGGGCTGGGGAGCCCAACAATGGGTCTTGTGAATGGTGAAGGCTCTCCACCCCCATGGACGATGCTCTCACCATGTCCTTGCCTGGCAGAAGGGGTGTGGCCACTCTTTGGAACTTTTTTTAGCAGTGCACTAATCCCGTTCATGAGGGCTCTCCCCTCCTGACCTCGTCACCTTCCCAAGGCCCTAACTTTTAATGCTAACCTGTTCGTGAGGGCTCTCCCCTCCTGACCTGGTCACCTCCCCAAGGCCCTAACTTTTAATGCTAACACCCTGGGTTTCAATTTATGAATTTTGCGGGGATACAAACCTTCAGAGCATTTACCAATGTCTGATCACCCTGGCCTGCCTTCACACAAGAATCCTGTTAAGTTGGTTCAGCAAGAATCCACACACCATTGTCTCTTCTTAATAATCCCCTATCCATTCACTCTGCCACTTGACTGTAAATCCCCATTTGTCTTTGTCTGATCCCTTCCCGCTCTGTAATATTCTTGAATAGTTTTCTTACCATTTGAACAAGGATTACCATGGCAAGTAGATCTCAGCCTGCCCCAGAGGAGCTTTGGCTCTAATAGGTAGACAGGTACTCAATCAATGATTGGCTCAGAGGAAGTGGAGCACATTCATTCATTAATTCAGCAAGCATGCATTGAGGACTTGGAACATGCCAGGCACTGGGGACACACTGTGAACAGGATACTCCAACTCTTTGACGTTGTTAAGCTCACAGTCCGATGACAGATCATTCAAACAAAGATAAGCAGTAAAATACAGAAGGGGAGCATTCTTCATTGGGATTGTGAGGGGAGTGGAGTAGAGGACCTAGGCAAACGGGACCAACTCCAGGCAGGAGAGGATACCTGAGTGGCATCTCCAGTGAGTGTAACTATTGCTTGTAGTCTACAAGACTTCAAGCTCTTGTAAGCATATCCGTGAATAAATATGATGTTGGGTGGCTCAGGAACCAGCCTGTGATGTGCAGAGAGGGGAGGGGAGAGCCAGCTCAGGTTTCCAGAGGCAGCCCAGCTGAGAGGAGACAGGGCCGGGGAGATTATCCTAATAGGATTTCACAAAGACCACTTAGCAGTCACTGAGCTTGGGGGAAAAATAGTTATGAGCTGAGGGTGGAGAAATAGCCAAGAATTTGGCAACTCTGCGAAAGCTTGGAGAGAAAAGCTGACAGCCAACAGACAGAACAAGATGATGCTTGCAAAAAGGTTAAAAGAATAGACAAGAGCAAAAAAGTACCCTGAGAGATAGGGATGGAAATGGAAGCGCATTAATATAACTTGGGGACATGCATTAAGATAATTCCAGCTCTAAGAAGGTGCAGAGCCAGGACTTATTCGTTACAGCACTTCACACTGTCAGGAACTCTTGGAAACCGATGTGCATGGAGGAAGATCAGGATCAGGATGTAATCAAAGGATATTTGAATATGAAACACCACAGGGAGAAGCAGGAGAGCTCCTTCTAGCCCTCCTCTTTAGGGCTGGGAAACTGAGGCCCCGGGACATGAAGTGACTTACCCAAAGTCACAGAAGTGAGTGCTAGAGTGCAGAGATTAGTACCTTCTACATGGCTGGTGGGATGCAAAATGCTGCAGCCACTGGAAAATACTTAGCAGCTCCTCAAGTTATACACTGAGTTGTAAAACACACAATTCTATAATGCTGGTCCTTGACGTATACCCCAGATAATTGAAAACAGGTGCTCCTGTTTGCGCCCCAGTGGGTTGCTTGACCACTGGTCTGGTGCCCTTTATGTTGCACCCTGCTGCTTCCATGGTTCATTCTCTCTCCTGCCCCTCTCCCTTCTCCCCCTCCTTCTTCATGTAAGTAAAGCAATTGGGACTCTGACTTGTAGGTTTGCTGTTTACTGAACATACAGCCCTGGTTTCGTGTCCTGTCACTGGTGGGGAATAGGGCATTGCAGCCCGAATTGTGTGTCCGTTATTCGCCTGTTTGCCAGCACATGTTCAAGGACTGCAGATCTGGTATTGATAAGGGGCTAGCACCCAACTACACCTGCAGTCCTGTGGGGCGGTCCAGCAGCTGATGCAGTTCTTGTCTTGAAACAGCCATCTGCCTTCTCAGCTTTTGCTTGCTTGTTTCATAGAGTTCATATTCTCTTTAAATTTCTTGGGATTATAAAGCAGTAGTTTGTTTATGATTCCTGGAGTGTCTCTTCTTCCAGAGTTAGTTTCTTGTTAATATTTTTGCATGGTCAGCCTACTTTTGGGGATTAGAATGTTTATTAATTAACATTCTAGTTCTGAGGTTTTTTGTTTATTTGTTGGTTTTTCCTCCATTTGACCACTGTACAAAGGGGGCAGTCACATGACAGTGTTATTTGATCCAAATTGGTTATACTGAATTTTCTTTTGCTACTCTGCAAGTTTACTTGGGGACAATTTGACTTCTCCCCTTATGAGAGAGGAAATCCCTAGAGATTTGAAAAAAAAAAAAAGCTGCTAGCAGCTTTGTTTGTAGTCTCTTGTGTCTACAGCTGTTGAAAGTCAGACGCTGGTTCAGTTCTGTGAGGTGACACTGGACACTGTTCCGGAGTGAGAGCCGGCAAGGCGGGGACAACGTCTTCTGAAGCGTCTGTGTACTCCTCTCTGTTGGAGTGAGTCCACCACCTTCACACAGGACCTTCTGTTTTGTGCCCATTTGTTCCTTGTTTTTCTTGCCCCACTCATTGTCTTGTCTTTGTCCATTAAGGCCTCCTGGGAGAGTCTTGACCTGACCTTCATTCTGGGGAGGAACCCAGGGAAGGGGACCCACGCATGGCAAGGGAAGACCAGCTCCAATGGAATGTTCACGTCTCTCTTGATTTGTGATCACCTCTCTCCAGTTTGTTCCCTTCAAGTTGGAGCTTTACTCCTTATCGCACATTTTTCCCTCTCCAGAAGCACTTTTCCCTCTGGGAGGGGAGTGGACATGGATTCTTCCCCTTTCATTTTGGCCCAGAGGACACTTAAAGCCTATGGCATGCAGTAGTGGTGCTTCAAGATGAATCATCTGTTCTTTGGTCTGTTCCCTCATTTTGTTCATTTCATTCAGCTTTGGAAATGGCGGTTCTGTGAAATGGTACTCAAGCCACCATATTTCCTGGAAGACCTGGAGTTCTTTCTATTACGCCGTGCTGTGTGATTGCAAATACACTCTTGCACAGTCAGTACGACAGACTCTTATTAGAAAAGGTTTTCAATGACCGTATTCACTGAAATGGCCTATTTGTATGTCAAGTACATTATCGGCTATGTGCTTCTGTAAGAAAAGAACAACAACAAACAAAAGACCCAGTTCCAGGTTGCCAAATGCTACCGCAGGGGGTCTCCTGGCCCCCACTCCCACATACTCCTGTAAACTCGCTGCAGAAGGTCTCAATGAGTGCCTTTTCACGGGGCAATGGGATTAGGTTTTCAGAAGATAATTTCCTTGTTTTCATTTCAGGATCTTAATTTTATTGAAGGTGATGGTGGTGCTACTGCTGCTGCTATTGGTACTGGCATTACTGATCTAATTTAATTTAATTTGCTTCCTTGCAAAGAAGGTGATCCTTTGCCCAGCTGCTGCTCTGGGCAGAGAAGGAGCCGGCAGACTTGGAGATAAGCTCTGAACTTTATCGGACCTCTCCAAGGTTTATGCTAATGAGGAAAGCTTAGCAATTTCAGAAACTTTGTGCCAGCAATTTCTTTAGCTACCATGCTGCGTCTTAGGTAGCAAGACATCGTCATGAGTCTTTATCTGAGGGGCTGTGAGGAAGGGCAGGAGGCGGGATCATCTGGCCAGTCTGTTCCGCTACACAAGGTGCTCCACCTGAGATGGGTACCCGGCACGTGTCAGGTGGTGAGGTTAGAAAGGGTCTCCCTGTCCATTCTTTCACTGCCTGCCTGGGGAAGCTTTTGGGTGAGGGTTCTGAAAGGTGACTTGTGTGGTGGGTTTAGGCAACCTTCCAGTAAACTCTGGTTACATTGCACTAGTTTGTTTTCTTGGTCGAGTTGTCCAAGCTTGCTGGGCCTGACTTCCTTATACCACATGTGAGTAGGATTAGGGCATCAGGGAGAGTGCATCTCACTCTTCTCCGTATTCTCATTGCCCAGCAAGGTGTCTGCCAGACAGCAGGTTCAGTGAGAATTTGCTGAATGAATGAATGAGTCAATGAATGCAAATCACTCCTTATGTTGGGGAAGATGGGATGTGCCGTTGTGTTTCCAGGACAGGCCCCCTTTCTAGACAGATGCTTTTGGGATGTAGGAGATTTAAAATCATATTGTGGCAGGGACTGTGAGCAGTGATAAAGTTCAGGCTCCCCTGCTCTGCTTCCCCGGCTTGGTGAGGATTTGCTGTCACTTCCTTAGACGTGCATCTGACAGAATAGGTGGTATAGAGTCATCCTGTCTTTTCTCCTAGTCTGCTTTAATTTACTCAGCTCAAGCTCAGCCTACTCAGATCCAACTCAGTTGTGTTTTGGGAAGCCATCTGTCAAGAGAGCATGGGTTAAAAACAGCCTGTTGGTGCAAACCTAACATGTGATAGTTCTAGGGAAATCCTGAACTGCAGTCTTTCTCATTGCAAGACTGTCTTATTCAAGGTTGTGATGGTTAATTTTATGTGTCAGCTTGACTTGGCTAAAGGCTGCCCAGCGTGCTGGTAGAACATCGTTTGTGGGTCTGTCTGTGAATGTGTCTCTGTAAGGGCTAACACATTTAACTCAGTAGACGGAGTAAGAAGCTGAGCAACGTGGAGGAGCGTGACCAAACCTCCGAGAGCTCCCACAGAACTAAAAGGCTCTCTCTCCTTGGACTGAGGCATCCATTGTCTCACGCCCTTGGTGCTAGTGCTCCTGGTTGTCAGATATTCAGACTCCAGGACTTAGAAATGTGCTCCCTATCCTGCCCTCGGTTTTTAGGACTTTGAACTTCAAGTGAATTCCGCTGCCAGACTTCCTGGTTCCTCAGCTTGCAGATGGTGTAGCATGGATCTTTTCAGCCTCTGTAATTGTATGAGCCAATTCCCACAGGTCTCCTTTTTATAAATCTGTGTCTAATCTGTGAGGTCTGTTTCTCCATGACCAAGGCAGAAGCCTTTACAGGAGGCATCTGCTTTGGTTTCTCTGAGTAAGACTCTAGTTTTCTTTTTGGACCAAATGAATTTGGGCCAAGCCGCACAAGCTAAGAGATACGGTTAAATGTTGACTTCATCTTGGTTTATCATTGAGGGTGCTTTAGCCTCCTTACCTAAAATGCAGTAAAACCGTCTCTAGGTTTTCTGTCATCTAGTCCCTGACTCCTGGAAACTGCGTCTCCTGATTCCTTGACTGGGATGCCTGTTGTGTGTAGCTCCACCAACAGCTTTGACTCTTCAAGAATATTGGAAAGCTAGGTTGAGTCTGCATTTGAAATATCTCCTGGGTCACTCAGATTCGACTTGTGACCATTTGGAGAGATCTAGGGGCCTTCTGTACTCTTTCTTCTTCTTAGTCTGTTCTCGCCCTCACCCAAGGATCGTTGAGCTGGTACACTCCTGTGTAAGACCTGGGGGTTAGAAGACATGGGGACAGGGTGTGTGAAGTAGAGGAGGCATCTAGACCAGCCATGTGAGGATAGAATGTCTGGGTGAAGGACACACCTATGGGATAAGCATGGCAATGGATTAAAATCCTGTAAGCAATGAAAAACACAGCGGCATTGAAAAACAAAGGATGTAGGCCTCTGAACAAGTATGATTAGTATTCCAAAAAAATGTATGTTAAGATCATCAAAGAGAAAATCCATTGGCATTCTCAAGAGGTTTTGGGGCCAGATACAAAATAAATCTCCAAAAAATTGTCAGATTTTTACACATGCAATTTTGATTTGTAATATAAAGAACAAAGAAAATCCCAATCATAATAGGACAGAATATTTTTAAAACCTCAGACTGAAGATAATTAAAAAAATACAGGATCAATACGAAAACTTTGAAGTATGGAAATACTTAACCGACTAGAATACTTGGGAAAATACCATGTTTCTGAGTGGACACATATAGTCACATAAATATGTCAGTTCTGAAAATTGATTATATGTTTATGTTTTTAGGACTTGACAACAAATATTCTAAGGTTTGTAGAGAAGATTAAACCCTTAAGAAGAGCAAAAGCATCTTTTTTAAATGAAAGGGAAATTTTCACAGTAAAGAGTTATAAAGACTTATAAAATAATTTAACACTATGAACATTTTAGTTTTGTAGCTGGTAAAATAAAATATAATTGGAACAGAACAGAAAATAAAATAATAAAAATGATTTGAGTACATGTAAATATTTATTTTGTGGTAATGGTCGATTGTCAGTCTGGGAGGAAGAGAATAGGTTGTTAACACTCTTAGGAAAATTGGCTGTTTGGCGAGAAAGATCATTGCCTCAGTCTACGTAGGAAAATAGATTGCTTGTGTGTTCAGCGTAGAAGAGAAAATGCAGTGCAGCTGAACTTTATGTGATGTTAGAGTGGGAAGATATTTAAATGGACAAAATCAAAGTGGAGATGATAATGCCTGGCTGATTATATATGTGAAAATGAATGTTGAAAGTGTGAAAAATAGAGGCTGGCGCTGTAGTATAGTGGGTAGAGCCACCGCCTGCAGCGCTGGCATCCCATATGGAAGCCGGGTCTAGTCCCAGCTGCTCCTCTTCTGATCCAGCTCTCTGCTATGGGCTGGGAAAGCAGTGAAAGATGGTCCAAGTCCTTGGGCCCCTGCACCCATGTGGGGGACCTTGAGGAAGCTCGTGGCTCCTGGCCTTGGATTGGTCCAGCTCCAGCCATTGCGACCATTTGGGGAGTGAACCAGCAGATGGGAGACTTTCTCTCTGCCTCTGCCTCTGCCTCTCTGTAACCCTGCCTTTCAAATAAATAAATAAATATTTTTTTAAAAAAGTGTGAAAAATAGAAGACTCCATTTCTGTGTTGTCAGAGCTCCTAGAGCGGCCTCTAAGACTCATCGTCTCCCATTTCTCTCCTCTCGTTCTCTGCTGAAGCCACTCCAGGTCATTGCACTCACTCCACCTCTGCCTCCACCACTCCATCAGAACCATTCCAGCCGTGACCACCAGGGACCTCCGTTTTGCTAAAAATAGGGTTCTTGTCTTGCTTGACTTGCCAGCAGCATGCAGCCTATCTATTGCTCTATTCTGCTTGAAACTTTCTTCTCATCTGGTTTCTACACCACCACCCTGTCTCAGTGGTCCTCCTCTCACATTTATTTTTCTTTAGTCTTCTCTGCTGGTTCCAGGTTCTCATAGCATGCAGTGACCCCTGGATTTTCTTTTATCTCTAATTATATGGACTCCTTTGCAGATTCATCTAGGGGGGCTAGCTTAAAGTCCACTGTAGGCTGAAGACTCTGTAGGGTTTTTTTTGTTTGTTTAGTTTTGTTTTGTTTTTCTATCTGTAGCCCAAGCCTGTCTCACACTTGACCTTGGTTTATTCAGCTGCCAACATGATAGGTTTGTTTGGTTGTTTGATTGGTTTTTCCAGTTTAGCAAGCACACCATCAAACTCATAATTTCCCAGCATTCCTGCCTGTAACCCATGGGCCCCCACCCTCATGATCTTCATGGGGAAAAACATCAATCTCACTGTCAAATAATAAAACACATATTAAAGGCCATGTTCTTTATTATAGGAGTTGGCAAACTGTGGCCTACAGGTCAAATCTGATTATATTTGTAAATAAAATTTATTGAAACATAACCGCACTGGTTCATTTACATATTATTAATGGTTTCTTTTGTACTACAGTGGCAGAGTTGACTAGTTGCGATAGGAGCAGTACAGTTGTAAAGCCAGAGATGCTTCCCATGTAGCTTTTTACAGAAAATATTTGGTGGCCTCTGCTTTGCCACACTCACAGCAGAAACTTGAACTGGAGGAATGGCAATAAACTGAAGACATCTTGTTCTCTGTGGTTTGGGTGACCATATATTGTCCCAGTTGGGATGCTTTTGAGAATTAAAGGGATGGTGTGGGCAACCAGGAAGGCTTTAAACAAGTGTACAATAGGCTTACAATGAGTCAATTAGAATTATATTGGAAAAGGACAAACGAAAGGAAGTAATGGCTAGAGCTGAGCAAGGTTAGGGTTAATAATGTGGGGTAAAAGTGGCAGAAATCGCTGTTGACGAAAGCACAGTCTTTGAGAGCTTTTTGACTCTTAATATATCTTTGAATACTTTTGATAGAAAATGGTAAATCAGTTCTTCTCAATCCCAAAATGGTCAGAATGCCATTTATTATGCAATGTATTAGTGGAGACCAAAAACTCAAGTACTTCTTGAGCTGTTCAGGGGACGGAAGATGTAAGACAAGAACAGAATGTTCAGCTCTAATGAGTGGATAAGAAGAGCATTAGAAGACGAGTACCGTGGATCTTTGAAACAGTGGAGAATGGCCGACAGAACGAGCAGCTGTAATTAAGTCCAGCTGTAAGGATGTGGCAGGGAAACAGTGCCTAACAAGGTTGACTTAGCAATGAGCCGGCTAGTAAGGGCTCTAATGAGCACCAAAGATCGAAGGCGCTTGTGGGGAATGAGACCTGTATGATCCGCTTGTTCTTTCCCGTCCCTGAGCTTTCCAAGGGCTGAGAAGAAGAGCAGTCAGGAGGTAGATTGGCCACAGGGCTGCTCTTTGAGCACATCTGATTCCCAAATACTGCTGCAGGGTCAGGAGAGGATGCTCCTCAGTAAACTCCAGGAGAGAAGCTTTGCAGATAAACTGTGGCACTCAAGGCATCTTTGCTGTCACTTGGAGAATAAGAACCAGGCCTTGGGTTAAGCTCATGGAGGAATGTGTAAGCGTGGCCACCTTTGGGGATGACATCACAGGGTAGTGGGTATGTAGCATTTGAAGGAACAGGGCCTGATTTTTTGCTTCTGGGGGAAAACATTTGCCTTGGGAAGATAACTTGATAACTGGTCGGTGGCCGCCAGCCTTCCAGTGGAAGCACAGTCCCTCAACATTGTGGGTCCAGCCCTTGCCAGATGAGCCACAGTCTATCTCATCCCTAATTCCTTTTCAGGTTGGACCTGATCTTCCTTAATTATTCTGGCTAGGATCTTAGAATTATGAAGATGGGAGCTTCTTAGGAGTCAGCTAATCAAATGCTTAGGACCTTAGGTTGACAGAGGTAGGTGGCTTCTTAGGAACAGACTAATCAAGTACTTTTCAACTTGAGGACCTGGGAATCTGGGGAGAAGTGCAGCCCTTGGACCACTTTTAGTATTTCGAGACATGTGAGTGTGTGATAATGTGTCCAAGTTATGCATGTTCAAAGATATCTAAAGTTCCCTGGGTTAGCGTTTGAATGGACCCAGTCCAGTGAGCACAGTTGTAACTGCATGATGCCCAGAAACCTGGAGGAGGCAATTGCTTTGATTAGGAGAAGAGGGAGGAAGAGGTTACTTTTTATTCCACTAATTCTGTTTGTACTATGCAAATTTTTTTACAGCATGCAACCCAGGGAGAAGTATAGGGAAAGATGAGAACCACTTTTCCTGTAACCTACATTCTTCTATTTCACAGGTGATTAAACTTAGACCTGGGGAGAAATGATGTCAGGTGGCACAGTCCATGGTGTAGGGAATAGTAGTAGCAGAGTTTGCCTGCCCTGAGTCTGAGCTTTTAATGGGAGACATAGGAAACACTAGCTCAGACACCTAGACACCTGGAGCTGCTTGTAAGGGGGACATACTTTGAGGATCTACTGTGTGCCAGATACTGTTCTGAGAGATTTATACATATCATCTCATTTAATCCTCAGAGTGGTCCTTTGAGTTTGAGCTGATTCCCCCAAAGATTCAGGTAAGGAAATCAGGATTCAGTGAGTCTAGACTTGTTTAATGTCATAGAATAAGTAATAGAGCTTGGGTTTAGATCAAAGGTGTTGAGGTCCTAGGGTTGATGCTCTGCCCATTACTCCATCCTGCCTGGGAGAATGAGGCTCTCCTGGCTTTGGCTGACCTAGGAGAAGGTGAGGAGAGGATTCCAGGATAGCCTTGTTGGAAAAGAGAAAGAACTCACTGTGTTTTCACATGCATCTGTTTGAGCTCTTCCCCAGAAGTCACACATGCCCAGGGCCCATAAGTGTTGAATTAACTGGCTCATTATATTGTTGCTCTAAGAAGCAGTTCTGTGGAATAGAGAGGTTCCTTTGCTATGTGGAGCTCTGAATTCAGACCCAGAGCTGGTGTAGAAGGCTTAGGAGGAGGCTGGTTGTGATTTAAGAGAAAGTGGGACTTCTGTGAACTAGAGAAATGTATCTGGCTGTGTTGTATAAAATGAGGATGTAAACCTCCACTACCTCGTGTCCTAAGTCATTACCTGCTGAGCGGATGCATTTTAAAGTGAACTTGATAGGTCCAAAGAGGCCCTGGGGCTACCACCTGGAGGTAGCCTTCCCATCAGCCAGTAGTTTACCCACTGTAGCAGCTATAGGCGGTGAGAGACATTGATGACTATGGCAGCTGACTAGAAATCCCTATTTGGATTCTGGCGGCTAGGGCTGGGCCCGTGTGTCCAAGGCCGTGCCAGTGGGTGAAGCAACATCCTGTGCATCTTGAGTGCTTCCTCCGTGACACTGTAGGTGCTGTGAAGGTGCCCTTCATGGGACCCTCCCAGTGCAGTCCTCTTCCTCCCTGCTCGCTGTCCTGGAAGGCTGACCTTGGACTCCATCAATGCCCTGTGGTTTCTCTGTGGCAGGAAATGGGAGGGAGTAAGGGAGAGAAGGTGGAGAGAGTGTTCTGGGTACTTCTTCCCTTGACCCCTCGCTATGTAGTCCTTAGGTCAGCCCTGTCCCTTGACTTAAGGTCAGTGTTCCTCATGATGATATATTTTCACCATTGTTCTCTGCTGTTAGAATCTTGTTAACCACTGTCTCCTCTCATCCCCCAGGGTTGGGGGGGGAGGGGGGCAACAGCTCTGCCTCACTTGCCCTTGTCCTTGCCTTATCTATGTCTTCGTTAATAGTCCGTTGGATTCCTCTGGTTGGAACGTGTCTGGCGTGACCCTGACCCATACATAGGCCTTCTCTAAGTTGGGCTTCCTAAAAACTGGAGGAGAGAAAGACTTATATCATCATTACTCTTCCTTTAAACCAAGGCAATGTGAACATAGAGCGGTCTGCCTGTTTTCCCCAGAGGCACATTGTTTGTGAGGGCAGAGGCAGAGCAGGCCTCTGGGCTGTCCATGTTTTACTGCTGTACTACCGTACCTAGTTCCCACTTTTCTCAGTAGACCCAAGATACAGGACAAGGGGGAGAATGAGAGGGAGAGAGAGAGGGAGAGGGATAGGGGGAGGGAGAGGGAGAGGGAGAGAAGAAAGGACAAAAGCAGGCTGGGTAGCCTTCTTGGAACCTATTCCCTGACCTGTGTCTTTATCTTGAGACTTCCAGAGCCTCTCACTTAAGGCTGTAGGAAGGCTTCAGTGACCCCAGGCTCTGGGCTCTTTGGGGAACGAACCAGGAAATCCTTGAAGAGGCCATTGCCCTGACGCCACAGCATCTAGCTCTTCAGGTGAACTAAAACTTTATCCTCTATTGTGTTAGGCTCAACAATTGCCTGTGACCTTCAGCCCAAGCTGAAAAAAGTGGCACCTCTGGTGCCCCCTAGAGGCCAGGAGGTGTGAGGCGGAAATTGCAATATCTTAATTGCGCAGTGTGGAGGAGCCCCAGCATCGCAGACGTGGGGAGCACCTGGTGTGGACAGGGCCTGCCCCAGTCCCTCCCCGCATGGCTTTTGTGCTTTGGAAGCACTTGCCCCCAGCCTGGCACCTGCTTCTCTGATGCATTTTGCTGAGCTGTCCTCAAGAGGAGGCGGTCACCACAAGGTGTTTCATTAGGTGTCTTAATAAGCCTTGTATCTGCAGCCTGGCCCAGCTGCTTTCTGCATGAGGCAGGGGAGGGTGGATGGGTCAGACATAATTTGCATTGGCAGCAGAAATATTATTTTTGCATTATAAAGCGCGGTGGGTGACCTTATCAAAGCAGGAGGAGTGAGCAAGCCGCAAAGGAGTGGGCGTCCGCAGTTCCGGGTGACACACAGCAGCTGGTGAGTGGTGGAAGAAGGTTGGGAAGGTGTTAGTTCCCTCGGCAGCTGCCTTGCCCCATCCCCAGGGATTGCACAGTGCTCAGCCTCCCCTGCAGACCCCTGGGTTCTGTCTTCATGTAGACACACCCTGGGCCTGGCAGGTACAGCTGTCTCTGACTGAGGGTGGGATTTCAGTGCCCTTGGGGGACACCCTGGGTTTGAACCTGACCCCTGGCTCAGTAGAAAGACTGGGTCTCCTCCTCTCTTCCTTGTCCTCATTTCCCCGGGTCGTGGGCTGTCTCTGAGGTCCTGAGGTCTTTGGGATAATCTGACCTGCCCTGGCCCCTGTGTCCCACGCATGGCCCCATTTTCTTAGAGCTGACCCCAGAGCTCTGTCGGGGCTTGTCTGGTGTTTCTGTGTGCAGCCCATCTTCCTGAAGTCCTGTGTCAGGCCCCTCTCCCAGGCTTTGATCCATTTCTCATGTGGTAGTGGCTTGCCTGGGTGGACCAGGTGGGTACCCTCTCAGCAAGGAGAATCTGAGATCCTGAGCTGTAAAAAGGACTTTCTGGGGTTTCCACTGCTAATCAAGAGTCAGAATTTTTCACAGACCGAAATGATGCACACATACAGATGCACACACACATGTATGCACACATGCACACACACATGCTTGTCCTTCCATTTATAAGGGGAAGGGAACAGATTTATAGAAAATAAGCCATCAGACATGAAACACACCCCATGGAGCAGCTAACCAGCGCAACTTTTACAGAGGAGGCAGCTGAGATCCAGAAGAGGAAGAACCTTGGCCAATCCCACACACAAAGTTAGTCCTCTCTGCTTTCCCAAGTCTGGACCTCTTTCATGCTCACTAAAGGGATTGTGGTGTAAGGAGAGAGGGGACAGACTGAACAGAATAGCAGGGGACTTGCCACAAGACACTGCTGTGACGGATGGCGTCATCTTGAGAACGTTCACCGACTCAGGCGAGGGACTGGGGGGCTCCTTGCTGAGCAGCATCAGGGGCTTCATCCTTGGGCAGTCCCTCCTCCCCTGGGGGCATCTAATCCTCACCTTCATGGTCACAGGATATGGGAGCTTCAAGGGATGATGCAGGTCAAGCAGGGCACCAGCTGATCCCCACAGGACCGGATCTTGGAGATGCCAACTCAGGCTTCACAGGCACGCTAGGACGTACTGCAAGAGTGTCTGTGTGGAGAGCCTGGCTGGAGAGTAAAGGGAGGGCCTGTAGGGTGTCCTCGGAGTAGAAAGCTCGCACAGTTCCATATTACCTATCTCCTAGCATGGGGTCTGGCCCAACATGGGGGCTCACACTGAGGAATGAATGAATGAGTGAGTGAATGAGTGAGTGAACACCAGAGCAATACTAAGCGGACTGGGTATGTGGGAGGCCCCGAAGGACAGTGTATCTGGGGCATCAGGAGAGGGGAGATGACATGGGAGGGGGAGGTTTACCACCTCCCTAGCACACTGTCGTGAGAGGGACTGATGGGCAGTTTTCAGCATGGACACCCTCCATGCTGGTTCGCACTGGCAACCTGCTGCCCCAGCAGGTGACCAGACGGGTTTTCTGTCAGAGACTTGCTGGACCACGAGGGAAAATGTGCACTGTTGGTGTGTGTTTGAAATCATCGGTCCTGGAGACCTTCTACCTGCCTGCAAGTCATCTGGGCGGGGAGGGAGACTCTTGTAGAAATGGCCTCTTCATTTGCGTAGTAAGGTGGACACCACGTGGCAGGAGCTTTGGCACCAGGCTCCTCTCTAAAGATGTGTCTAACAGTGCTGTCATTTCCTTCTTCATGTCTTTGAATTTCACTTACATCCTACTGTGAACCTGGGCTGTTCTTTCATCACAAAAAAGCCTAAAAGGTTTAAAAATATGATTCTGTTTCTGCTGTGTTTTACCTATTACCATCGCTACTACAACAGCTGCTGAGAGTGAAGTGAAATAATGAATTTAAACTACTGGCTCAGTGCCTGGTACATAGTTGGCACTCAAAAAAAAAAAAAAATCCCCCGTCTTAGGGTCCCCCGCACCAATGCTGTCTCCATGTCCCCGACATGTACACACTTGGCTGTTCCATTTAAAGATCGGTGATTCCCCCATCATCTTGTCTCACTCTGACGCACTCTGTTCGGGTTATTGATCTCACAGTTTTCTTGGCTGAGTTTCCAGGATGTTCCGCGTGGCACATTCACACACATTGCCTTTTCCTGGCCTGTTGCAGAATTCGCTCCCTAAGGAAGGAGATGTGTTGCCCGTGAGGTGACGCTGTGTGCAGGCCTGCACCCCTTCCTTTGTTGAGGCTATGGCATCTGAGGTTAAGCACAGGGACACTTGCTTCCAGTTGGAAAGCCCCATGTGCTCACTGTCCTCCTTGGAACCAAAGCCATGCCCCTCAGGAGTGCTCGATCCACCATCTCTCCCCTCCCGTTACACCTGCCACCTCCTCCAGACTTCTCGGCTTTGGAGTCAGGCCACTGGGGGTTATCACCTATGCCACGATTCTTTGGAAAGGTGACAACACGAGATGCTCCCATCTGCCATGTTTACCTGCATCGCCTCACATTCAGGAGTTTCTGCTTCCAGAAAGAGGTAATTCCTCGGGCTGGGCCCTGACAGGTGCCTGCCTGGTGGCAGCTTCCCAGCAGAGGCCATGGTGGGAACAAACCATCCGTGGGCTGCAAGAACAGAGTCCCCAGGGTGGCGGCAGGAGCCTGCTGATCCCGGGAATCTGTCAGCACGTGAAGGCAGCGTGTTGCGTGCCATGTGCATTGTGTAATTGCTTATTTACCTCCTGCCTGGGTTGCCTATCAGGAGATATCAATAGCTGCAGTTTATTTTCCAGATCTCTTTAGGGAGCCAAAGTTTATCTCAGACGGGAAGGATCCTTTGATAATGGAGTTTTTAAACTGGAAGTTCCTTTGAAAGGCGTCTAATCCACATTGTTTGACAGGTGGGGACTTTGAGATCCAGGGAGTGAATTAACTTATCCGAATCACATTAGGTCTACTAGGTGGCTTTCCTACCCTAACCTGATAGTGTTTCCCTGGGCCACTTCCTTTCAGGGGTGGGCCATGTTTTGTGGCCCCTGGGCTCTTTCCCTGTTTGCATGTCTTCTGTTGTTCTGGGAATGTTCTTTGTACCACCTCCACAAAAACCTCTTCCAGCGTGAGGACCTGAGGATTTGACTCTGGCTGCCTGTTGTGAGACCAGGCTACTGCCGGGAAATATAGGGCTTTTCTGATTCTGAGAACTCTTCAAAAGTGAGTCTTCTTGGAAGAGTGATTTGTGCCAAATCTTAAGAGATGTGGAAATGAGCTAGAATTAAATTAAAATCACTGTAGTGATTGGAATCCG
Source organism: Lepus europaeus (assembly GCF_033115175.1). Taxonomy (NCBI): domain Eukaryota; kingdom Metazoa; phylum Chordata; class Mammalia; order Lagomorpha; family Leporidae; genus Lepus; species Lepus europaeus. The sequence continues at coordinate 109,665,856 of NC_084836.1, read as the reverse complement.
CATGGCTCCTGTCACATGTTGAGCCTCCAGTTTGGGGCTGATGATGAAGTGGAGAGCAGGGTGATGTTGGGGACATTTAGCCACTTGTAATGTGGCAGCTGGAGCCCTTCAGGCCAAATTGCAGTGTTTTAAGGTGGCAAACCTTGGCTTGCATTGGATTGAAGCTTTTTCTCAGTTTCCCAGACTCACAAGTATTTAATTTCTCTGAATGGGCCATCCTACAAGCTGTCTACATGTACATCTCTTGCAGTCCCTCAAGCTCACAAACTAGATTCAGGTCAACCTTCTTTTATACATGGCCCAGAAATCCAAGAATCTATGAAGGCAGTTTTTAGAAGTTAGCAATTAGTTCATTTGACTGCCAAATCTGACCCAAATGGATGCAAACCTGTGTATAATCCATGTTTAACTCACATTATGTGAATTTTTTGTATACCTTGGTGTGGAAATATTTATGTGTTTGAGCCCGGATGTTGCCCTGGGTCCACTGGGAAGGTTATACGTACATCTGTTACCTTTCTGCAAATGGCAGTTGCTCTGAACTCTGAACTGCCCCTTGCCCTGAGAATTTGTCATCTGTGTTTCAAAGTGGGGGTCACAGAGCCACAGAGGAGTTGAGTGCCTTGCCCAATGACACTCGGCTTGTGGATGGCGCAGTAGGATCCCACTAAATGTGGATTGGAATGCACTTTGGCTCTTCAAAGGGGACGATTCCCAGTGAGCAGACTCCCTGATGCTGCGATGCTGTGGCATGGGAGGCAGATGCCAGGCCCACGAGGAGTGTGATGTCTGCCTTGGGGTTAGGCCCCAGTGAGCAGTAGCATTTTGAGGGCAGGACATAGTGTATCTCCTAGAGAGAGGGGGCTTGGGAAGCTTAGCACATGTCAGTAGCCTTGCAAGCAGCCCAAGGTTGAGGACCTAGGAGCCAAGGGCCGACTGACCCAGGGCAGAAGTGTTTGGGTCAGGAGTCACAGACAACTTCATGGCCATTCAGCAGAAAAGCAGAGGCTTTGTGGACAGGAAGACCACGAGAGCTCCCCTAAGTATTTGGGAGGCACTGCGCTTTATCATAGTCTTCAGGCAGCAGAGCTGGTCCACAGCTAAATTGAGGAGGTTGTAGGAGCAGGGACATATACCCATTGTTAGGGCTTAAATCACAGCCCCTTCCCCAAGATGCGCTTTAGTTCTAAACACCAGTGCCTCAGGATATGGTCTTCTTTGCAAATCAGGTCCTTGCAGATCCGAATGGTTGAGTCTTAGTGGAGTAAGTGGGTCCTAACCCCACATGGCTGGTGTCCTCCTGAGAGGGTGGCCGTGAGAAGACAGACCCACAGGATCCCCACTGTGCGCTGGTGAAGGTGGAGACTGGGATTGTGTAGCTGTAACCAAGCCATGCCAAGGATTTCCTGCAAACGTGAGAAGTTAGGAGGAGGCAGAGAAGAGTTCTCCCTCCGGGTTCCAGAGGGAGCATGACCCTGGGGATACCTGGACTCTAGATTCCTGGCTCCCAGAATTGTGAGCTGACAAATTTCTGTTGTTCTGAGTCACCTGGTTTGTTGCGCTTTGCTGTGCAGCCCGAGGAAACCAACACACTCGTGTACATCCTTGAGCAAGGGTGTTCAGCCTTGGCCTTGGGACCTCCAGGGGTTCTTGGATGCAGTGCCAGTGCTGCAGCTACATGCCAGTCTAAATTCACCAGACTCTGGGGGTTGTCCCCAAGCATCAGGGTTTTCAAGGCCCCTGGGAAATTTCAAAATGTGACCAAGTTTGAGAATCGAGGACTCCAGGACGGCTCTTTAGGTCTCCTGAGCAAGGTCCGGTTCCTAGTAGTAACCAGGACCTGAGCAGCCCGATGTCTGCTTGGGGACCTTGTGGCTGGGGGCCATGCCACACTTCCAGGGTGTCCTGGGTCTGTCTTCTTTTTCACTGACATCTTCATCTGCAGTCTTCCCGGCTTCAGCTCCGTCAGTTCAGGGGCATTGCTACTTTCTGTAGCAGTAATGGGCACAGGTGGTGATTCCTAAGGCTTCGCTGGTGTTCTTTCTCAACCCTTTCTCTCTTAATCCTCACTTCTGGAAGGTGACCCCGGGTGGCAGGATTTGATTGTACTGCCTCAAAACACTGTTTCTCTTAATAGTTAAAAACTAGGATTTACTTTCCTTTAATTAAGGTTTTTTCCCCCTTTCCTTCTTTTTCCTTTTCTTTTCTTCTTCTTCTTTTTTTTTTCCATTTCTCTGAGAGTGAGGTCATGTGAAGAAGGCATTTCCCCCCTCTCCTTTATTTTATTGTATTTTTTTTTTAAAGGGAATGAACACAGGGTAAGTGTTACTGCATTTTGGAGTGACATTGAGGTTGCTTTTTCACTCCAGGATTAAATAGAGCCAGGTAGTCCTGCCTACTGTGTGAAGGGCTGGTGGGGGGCCAGGAAGGTCCTAAGGATGGGGAATCCCAGCAGGCATGAGAGAGACGCCCACCTGCCGACACTTGGGCTCTTCTGCCACACTGATCACTCCCTCAGGCCCTCTCCTAGGCCTGGATGAGCACAAAATGGAACCAAATCTAGCCCTGGCCTCTAGGAGCTCTTAATGCAGTGGGCAATGGATGTCTGAAGTCCAGTGCCATCCAGGGACACATGAGGCTGGCTTCCTGGGCCAACCTTAAGGGTGTGTTCTGTTATCCAGAAATCTGTATACATAGAACCATACACTATACAACCTTGGAGCCTGACTTCTTCAGTTAGAATCATGCATTTGAGATTCATTCATATTGTGATATGCACTCCAAGCTCATTCTTTTATGGCTGAATAGTGTTTCTAAGCTGGAGTTTCCAATTTGTTTATGCATTCACCACTTCAAGGACATTTACATTGTTTTTAGTTCTTGATGATTATGAATAAACTGTTAAAACATTAGCATAAATATATTTGTATCAATGTAAGTTTTAATTTCTTTTGGGTAAATACTAGGAATGGAATTGTGGGTTGTATAATGAATGAATACTTAACTTTCTAAGAAACTGCCAATCTGTTTTCCAAAATTATTGTACCAATTTTCATACTAATAGTAACATGTAAACTTTTGTTTTTTTCATATCTTCATCAGCCTTTGGAATTGTTTTTACCTCTTTTTTTAAAAAATATTTATTTATTTGAAACTTGAGTTACAGGGTCGTGTTGGGGAAAGAGATCTTCTAACTGCTGGTTCACTCTCCAGATTGCCACAACAGCCCGGGCTGAGGTAGGCCAAAACCAGGAGCCAGGAGTTTTTTTTTTTTTTCTTTTTTCTTTTTTTCTTTGTGACAGGCAGAGTGGATAGTGAGTGAGAGAGACAGAGAGAAAGGTCTTCCTTTTTGCCGTTGGTTCACCCTCCAATGGCCGCTGTGGCTGGCGCATCTCGCTGATCCAAAGCCAGGAGCCAGATGCCTCTCCTGGTCTCCCATGCGGGTGCAGGGCCCAAGGACTTGGGCCATCCTCCTCTGCACTCCCAGGCCACAGCAGAGAGCTGGCCTGGACGAGGGGCAACCGGGATAGAATCCGGCGCCCCAACCGGGACCAGAAGCCGGTGTGCCAGCGCCACAAGGCGGAGGATTAGCCTGTTAAGCCACAGCGCCGGCCACCAGGAGCTTAATCTGATCCGAGGCAGGGGCACAAACACTTGGACCATCTTTTACTGCTTTCCTGGGCCATTAGCAGGAAAGTGGATTGGAAGTGGAACATCGGGACTCGAACTGTTGCCCATAAAGGTGGCAACTTTACCTGCAATGCCACAATGCCAGCCCAATATTTAGCTGCTCTAATAAACATAGAGAGGCATCTTGTGGTTCTAATGAGTAACGATACTGCACATGTTTTTACATGTTTATTTGCTTTCTGTATATCTTCTTTTTGTAATGCGTTTGTTCAAATCTCTTGGCCATTAAAATTTTTTCTATTACTAATATTTTGTAATTTTTTTATTTGACAGATAGAGTTATAGACAGTGAGAGAGAGAGAGACAGAGAGAGAGAGAGAGAGACAGAGAGAAAGATCTTCCTTCTGTTGGTTCACTCCCCAAATGGCCGCTATGGCTGGCACTGTGCCGATCCGAAGTCAGGATCCAGGAGTTTCTTCCTGGTCTCCCATGCGGGTGCAGGGGCCCAAGCACTTGGGCCATCCTCCACTGCACTCCTGGGCCACAGCAGAGAGCTGGCCTGGAAGAGGAGCAGCAGGGACTAGAACCTGGCACCCATATAGGACACCAGCTCCATAGGCGGGGGATTAACCAAGTGAGCCACAGAGCCGGCCCTCTATTACTAATCTTTAAGAGTTTATGGCACATTCTGAATATGTGGATTTTTTTCAGATACATGATTTGAAAATATCGTCTTCCAGTCTATGGGTTGTCTTTTCATTCTCTTGCCAGTGTCTTCTACACAGAAAAAGCTTTCAATTTTGATAAACTTCACTTATTTTTTTTTTTTTTTATGTATGGCATTTTGATGTCACAGTTGAAATTTCTTAGCCTAATTGAAGTCCAATGAACTTGCTTATGTTTTATGTTTTACATTTAGGTTTATGTTGTATTTTGAGTTATCTTTTATATATGGTGACAAGTAGACACATGAGTCAAGAATCATATATATGCATTTGTACACACATACAATGTCCAATTGTTCTAGCACTGCTTGTTGAAAAGACTCTCCTTTCTCCATTGAATTACTTTGAACCTTGATCAGTCTCTCAGGATTTTGCATATGTGGTTGGATGGTCTTGTGCTGTCCATTCAAAGTTTATAGAAATCTACCATCATTCTGATTTATCCTTTATAAATGATACACATATTTTCTATTGGTAAATCTATAGCAATTTTTAATTCTAGTGTTTTGATATTTTTTGCCTTGGAGAAGGTAGGTAGTGTTTGGCTGTTTGGTTAACATTTTAAAAATTTTTATTAATTTTAAATTTATTAATATGTAGAGAACAGATTGCATGAGTTTCATAGATTCCCAGAATACAATGAAACTTTCCTTCCTCTCTCCCTCCCTCCTCCTTCCTTTCTTTCCTTTTTTATTCTTTTAAGTTTCAATTTTTGCTTTCAATTTACTTTGTATTCACAGGCTCAGTGCTCCTGTAAACAAAGAGCTCTACAAGTAAAGGTAGAGAGTCCACTGTTCTGTAGCGGTGTAGCCAAGGTTTATAGACATCAGTCAAATCACAAGATGTCAGTCTAGCTCAATATACATTTTTTTAATTTTTTGTACTCTACATAGTTAGCTATAACCAATCATGGAAAACACGATATTTGTCTTTTGGAAGTGGCTCATTTCACTAAGCATAATGGTCTGCACTTGCTTACATTTTTTGCAAAAGACAGGATTTCATTCTGTTTAATGGCTGAGTAGTATTTCACTGTGTGTAAGTACCACATTTTCTTTACCTTGTCATCAGTTGATGGATATGTGGGTAGATTCCATATCTTAGCTATTGTGAATTGAGCTGCTGTAAATATGGGGCTACAGATAACTTTCTTATTTATTTATTTATTTTGTTTATTTCTTATTTATTTGTTTATTTGAAAGAGTTACAGAGAGGTGGGGGGGAGGGAGAGAGAGAGGTCTTCCATCCACTGGTTCACTCCCCGGATGGCCACAATGGCTGGAGCTGTGCTGATCCGAAGCCAGGAACTTCTTCCAGGTCTCCGTGAGGGTGCAGGGGCCCAAGGAATTGGGCCATTCTCTACTGCTTTCCCAGGCCATAGCAGAGAGCTGGATTGGAAGTAGAACAGCCGGGACATGAGCTGGTGCCCATATGGGATGCTGGCACTGTGGGCAGTGGCTTTACCTGCTATGCCACAGTGCTGGCCACACAGATAACTTTCATATGCTGCTTTCATTTCTGGTGGGTATGTTCTCAGACGTGGGATTGCCGGATCATATGGTAGATACCTTTTCAGATATCTAAAGAATCTCCACAATTGTTATAGTAGTTTATATTCCCATTAGCAGTGTATTAGGGTATCTTTTTATCCACGTTGTTGTCAGCAGTTGTTATTTTTTGCTTTTTGGATAAAAGCCATTCTAAATAGGGAAATAGGGTGAGATGAAATCACATTGTGTGTGTGTGTGTGTGTGTGTGTTTTTTCCTGGATGGCTAGTGATACTGAGCGTTTCTTATGCATCTGTTGGTTATTTGCATTTCATCCTTTGAGAAAGGCCTGTTCGTGTCCTTTGCCCATTTTTTTCTTAATTTTAAGATTTATTTTATTTATTGGAAAGAGTTACAGAGAGAAGTAGAGACAGAGGGAGAGAGAAAGGTCTTCCATCTACTAGTTTACTGTCCAAATGGGTGCAACTTCCCGAACTGAGCCTATCTGAAGCCAGGAGCCAGGAGCTTCTTCCAGGTCTCCTAGAAGAGTACAGGGGCCCAAGAACTTGGGCCATCCTTCACTGCTTTCCCAGGCACATTGGTAGGTAGCAAAATAGAAAGTGAAGCAGCTGGGGCTTAAACCAACACCTATATGGGATGCTGGCACTGCAGGCTGGGGCTTTAACCTGCTGCACCAGAGAGCAGTTCCCTTTGCCCATTTCTTAACTGGATTATTTTTGTTATTGTTGTTGAGTTTCTTGAGCTCCTTGTATATCCTGGATATTAATCCTTTATCAGATGCATAGTTTGCAAATATTTTATTCTATTCTGTTGGTTGCATCTTTACTTTGTTGAGTCTTTCCTTTGCTGGGCAGAAGCTCCTTAGCTTGATGTAATCCTGTTTGTCTATTTTTGCTTCAACTGTCTGTGCTTTGGAGGGTGGCAGGGTCTAATTCAAGAAGTCTTTTCCTGTGCCAATGTATTTCAGTATTTCACTTATGTTTTCTTCTTGGAAGTTGTTGGTTTCAGGCCTTAGCTTTAGGTTCTTGATGCATTGTGAGTTGATTTTTGTGTAGGATGTAAGGTCTTGTTTCTTATAGCTTAATTATCTTCAATTATAGGAATTTTCTTTGTAACATTTATTTTTTTCTCTCTTTCAAACTACAATTAGTTGTTTTTTTTTTATTTCTAAAGCCACTATTCTAATTTCCTGTCCTTTTTTTTTTAATATTGTTGTTGTTATTGTTCTATTTCCTTATTTTCTTTTGTTCTGTTTTCTCAACAATTTCTTTAACTTTGTCTTCGGTCATTCTTTTGTATTTTGTGCAACTGCTCTCTTATTTTTAACATCTCAGAGTCCTCCTTTGGTTCCCCGAATGTGCCTTTTTAATCGTGCCTTGTTCTTGTTCTCTCGTTACAGTTTTAGAAGGCTTTTTAAATTGTTTCTAGTTTTCTGTACATCCTTTTCCCCTCTCCTTTGTTCCTCTCCCTTTCCTCCATGCTACAGGTTTGTTCAAATGCTGGGACATGAGCTGCCAGGTTCAGTGTAAAGAGGGGCACTTGGTTGTCGAGTGTCTGTAGGGTGGAGGGGACTTGTTCCCTGATGGGCTTGACCGTAGGGAGTCGAGGTAGTAAACTGGTGTTTTCATTGGTGATTTTTAGAATGTTTATACCTACTTAGAGCCTACTGTAGAAGCTCCCTCTAGTCAGAGTGTTGGTTCGGTGGATTACCCCTGAACCATGGTACCCTACTTAACTCTCAGCAGGTGCTACAATGTTCCAAGCTAGATCCTCTCTGCTTGACTTGCTTCAGCGACTAAATCTTCATTTTCATATAGGAATTGAGAGGGGACTGTCATCTGACTGTGTGATGGAGGCATGAGGGAACCTGGGCATTTTAATATATTTTAGGCAGCTTTTCACACGTTCCTATTTTCAGCCCTCCCTGTCCTTAACTGGAGAGAAATATGGTGCCTCCGATTTCTGGATCTCTGTGGTACACGGTGGGTTGGATTAGTTTAATTCTGTTTCTTTCCCTGGTTAACACACTGGCTTTAGTTTTTACTGCTCTGCTTGGTTAGTTAGTAGTTATGCACCTGTTTTTCTTATTCCAAAATTTTGTTGTTATTTTCTGTACCATCGTTTTGGTATATATGCATCTTTTCATTCCTATGCTGTCATTTTAGTGAGAGCTAGAAAATAGAAGTAAATGCACCTGCCGAACCTACTGTAATAGACTGAAAGTTGGTCTCTCTTCAGATCTTTTTTCTATAGAGATGTCTACACACACACACACACACACCATCTGTTTAATATATATATTTATTATATATACATATATTTACAAAATTGGGAGTAAGCTGTAACTACTGTTAGAAAGCTTTTTTTCTCGTTGAAAATTCTGTGACTGGGCTAGCATTGTGGCACAGCATGTTAAGCTGCCGTCTGCAACACCAGCAGCCCATATGAGCACCAGGTTGATTCCCAGCTGCTCCACTTCTGACCCAGGTTCCTGCTAACATGCCTGAGAAGGAAGCATCCTTGGACCCCTGCTACCCTGGATGGAGTTCCAGGCTCCTGACTTCAGCCCAGCCCAGCCCTGACCATTGTGGCTTTTTGAGGAGTGAACTAGTAGAAAGAAGATTGATTTCTGTCTCTCTGTCTCTAACTATGCCTTTCAAATAAATAAATAAATAAATATTTTTAAAAATTCTGTAACTTTATCCAAATGAAATGAAATCAGCATGTGAACGTGTTATCTGTACCCCCATGTTTATAGTAGCTCAATTCATAAAAGCTAAATATGGAATCTACCCAAGTGTCCATCATCTGATGACCTGGTAAACAAATTGTGGTATATGTACACTATGGAGTACTACTCAGCTGTGGAAAAAAGAAGGGGCTGGCACTCTGGTGTAGCAGGTGAGGTCTTCACCTATAGTGCTGGCATCCCGTGTGGGCACTGGTTCGCATCCCGGCTGCTCCACTTCTGATCCAGCTCTCTTCTGTGGCCTGGGAAAGCAGTGGAGGATGCCCCAAGTCCTTGGGCCCCTGCACCTGTGCTGGGTGCCTGGAGGAGGCTCCTGGCTTTGGATCGGTCCAGCTCTACTCACTGTGGCCACTTGAAGAGTGAACCAGCAGATAAACAACTAAACAACATCTCTCTCTCTCTCTCTCTCTCCCCCTCTCTCTCTCCCTCTTCCCCCCCCCCCCCGCCCCATCTCTCTCTCTGTCTCTCTGTAACTCTACCTTTCAAATAAATAAATCTTTAAAAAATGCTGTCTTTTGCAACAAAGTGGATGCAACTGGAAATATTATACTCAGTGAAATAAGCCATTCCCCCAAACACAGATATCAATATGTTTTCCCTCATCTGGGGTAACTAATAGAGTCCCTAAAATGTAACGTATTGGGGTGAAGTGGACATTTTGAGATTTGATGATTGTTTACAGCCTTGTCTCTACTGTTGAGGAGCACTGTTTTTTCTTCATATTATTTGTTGGCTCTCTGCTTAGTGTAGGATTAACCTTTTGAGTTTAAAGTTTGATGAAGTTATTTATTTATTTGAAAGAACAAGAGAGATCAAGCAAGCACTGGGGAGAGAGAAAGAGAGAGATAGAGAGGCACAGGAAGATCTTCTATCCACTTGTTCATTCCCCAAATGCCTGCATCAGCTGGGGTGGGGCCATGCCAAAGCCCAAAGCCCAGCACTCCTTCTAGGTATCCATCATGGGTTGCAGGGACACACGCATCATCACTCACTTTCTCTCTCAGGGTGTGCATCAACAGGAAGCTGGCTCAGAAGCAGAGATAGGATTCAAACCCAGTATAGGACGTGAATGGCCCAAGCAACAGCTTAACTGCTACCCCACAACCCCTGTCCGGAAGTTCTCTTTTAATTCCAGTTTCCATGAACTATCTGAAGTACTCTCATATATTTATAAGTTCTTATGGGGTAAAGGTATTACTCTTTATGCACTGTATGTATTAAAAATATATTTTCTCAGTTCTTATTTGCTTTCAGAATGTTTGTTGTTTCTGATGGATTGTTCTAATTTTTATGTGTCCTTTTTAGAAAACTTTATCTTCTTTTGCTTTGGGGCTTCAAAACTTATTTTTCTATCCCTCAGTGAAAGAGACTTCCTTTATTTTTAAATCTTTAATGACTAGTTGTTTTTTTTTAACATTCTTCTTCATGTTCAACATTTTGTTAATGAGTAATTAAATAATTGATTAATTTTGGGTTCATTATGTGGATAGGACCCTAAGGCTGGCAAAGAATCCCAGAACCCTGAATTCATGGTTAGCCATTCTTCACTCATTTGAGCTGGAGCCTTTCTCACCAAACACATCTTTTTTTCAATTTAAATTTATTTATTTATTTATTTGACGGGTAGAGTTTACAATGAGAGAGAGAGACAGAAAGAAAGGTCTTCCTTCCATTGGTTCACTCTCCAAACGGCTGCCATGGCTGGCGCTGCACCGATCCGAAACCAGGAGCCAGGAGTTTCTTCCTGGTCTCCCATATGGGTGCAGGGGCCCAAGCACTTGGACCATCCTCCACTGCCTTCCCGGGCCACAGCAGAGAGCTGGCCTGGAAGAGTAGTAACCGAGGCTAGAACCCAGCGCCCATATGCGATGCCAGCGTCGCAGGCAGAGGATTAACCTAGTGCGCCATGACGCTAGCCCCAACCAAACACATCTTTCTTAAAAGGTCTGTTGGCATTCTTTTTTATCGGCATCATTAGTCTGAGTTAATGTCAGTGCAACACTCTCAGTTATTGTATTTAACGTGTGCTAGGGCCTCTCACCATCTCTACCTATTGTGACTCCTTTCAGATGATCCTAGAATCAGTTGATCAAGTTCCAAAATATTCCTCTTGAGCTGTTGCTAATTTCAAATATTGTGCCAGTGATTTGTTGTGAAAACTTCACCTTGGCTTTATTGAGTCCTTCGATTCAGAATTGTTACATTTATCTCCGCCTTCTTGAGGGTTCTTTTATGTCCCTTGGTAAAGTTTTATGGGTTTCTTTACCTGGCCCTCACACATCCCTGTTTAAGTTGATTCCTTGTTATTTGCTGCTATTGTGGTTAGTTTATTCCCCATTAGAGATTCCCAGTAGTTATTGCTGCTGTGTAAGAAAGCTGTTGTATTTTACCTGTTTGTTTTTTTTAGCTGCTCACCTTGCTGAAGTCCTTGATCAGTGTTGCAGGTTTTCTGAATGACGCCTGTATTTTCCAGATATTCAGTCATATCACCAATTGTAATTTTCCCTCTCTCCCATCTTCCTTCCCTGCTTCCCTTTTAAATTTTATTATTTAAAATTTGCCAATCATTGTTGAATAATATTGATATAACCTTGTTTCATTCCTGAATGTAGTGGAAATGACTTCAGTATCTGAAGCTCACGCATGCTGTTGTGTTGCAGTTTCAGATGGGCACTCTGGTATTTTCAGGTAGTCTTCTGCTGTGTCTAGAATGCTGACTCTCTTAAAGCCAAGAACATCGGAAAGATTTTGCCAAAAGCCTGTGCAGCAACAATAGATTGAAGATTGTTTTTCTCACTGTCATCCTGCTAAAATGATAACATATACATGCATTTTACATTTCAAGCAGTTTTTCCATTCTTGGAAAAAGCATATTGCCCCTGAATGAATACACATATATTTCTTTTTCATATCATGATTAACTTCATTTGATTCAGGGAGCATTTTTGTGCACACATTTGTGGGTGAGATAGTTCTATAGTTTCATGTTTAATTTTTTGTTCAAAAAATTTAAAAATGTTTGTTAAACTAAAGAACAAACATGGTTAGGATGTCAAACAGCTTGGAAGGGCCCATGCAAAAAAGCCACCATAGGCTGCTTGGCTGTGCCTCCGGGGTCCCACTCTCACAGGCCAGCCCCTGCTATTTCTGCTACTTTGAGTGGTTGTTTCTCTGTGTGTGAGTAATGTGCTTTAGTGCTTTCCTTGACTTATTAACCAATGTTGTCCACTGGCTTTCTGTGGAGGGTAATGAGGATACACCCTGTTAAATCACCCTCCGTCTCCCATTGTAGTTACATTTTTATTTATTTTCATTGTATTTGAAAGGCTGAGAGATGCAGAGAGATCTTCCATGCAGCGATTTATCCCGCAAATGCCTGCAACAGCCCAGATTGGGCCAGGCCGAAGCCAGGAGCCTGAGGCTCAGGCTAGGTCTCCCGTATGAGTGGCAGGGACTTAAGGACTTGAACTGTCATCTACTGACTCCCAGGATACAGATTAGCAGGAAACTGGATTAAAAGTAGAGTAGTTGAGAGCCAGGTACTCTGTTATGGGATGTGAGCATCCCAAGTGGTGAATTAAGCCATTGTGCCAAATGCCTGCCTCTAGGGTTACAGGTTATTTTTTTATGCCTTCTGTGCCTAATCTTCACCATTTTGGACAATATGCTTACACCTGCACTAATTGTCAGAACCATCAGTCGTGTCACCAGTGAAGGTCTCAAGGCTGTTGGTGCTCTCCCTGTCCTCTACTCACCTCCATCCTCTCCTCATTTTTTTATAAGTTTATTTATATGAGGCAGGGGAGCCAGGGAGGGAAAGGATGAATTCCTGTTGTTGGTTTGCTTCCTGAACGCCCACGGTGGCTGGCGCTGAACTGGGCCAAAGCTGGGAACTGAGAACTGATCCTGGATCTTCCACATAGGAGGTAGAGACTCAATTCTTGAGCTAGCTCTGCTGCCTCCCAGGGTATGTGTTAGTATAGGAAGCTGGATTTGCGAGTAGGGCTGGGACTCAAACCCAGGCACTCAGACAGGGGATGTTGGCATCCCAGCCAATGTCTACAGCCATCCACCACTAAACCAAATGCCTGTCACCTCCCCTTCCTTTCCATTGCCAATGCTTTCTTTATTCTGTGACCAAGGTTGCTAATTTCTAGTTTCCTCTATAAATATTCTGGTCTTTCATGATTGGTCAATTTTATGATTCCACAAGTCAAGAACGCATAAATAGCTCATATATGATTCATATTATGACCGTGAAAATGGTTTCACTGCAAAGTCAGAGAGTGTGCTAGGATAACACTTTGTTTTCTGTTAGATACAGGTGCATCTTATATAACTCTCGAGGGAAAATGCATCTTCCTTCAAGATCGCCTCAGTCATCTTTTGGTTATGTTGCACTGTTGATTTCTGTCATACACTTGAACTACCGTCTCCCCTTCTTCTATGAGAGGCCACACTCATTTGTCACCTGTCCTACTGTTCAGGTTTTCACTGGATGTTCTTCATGGCTGTTGTCTGAGATCTCCTTGTACAGTTACTATCACTGGCTTCAACCCAAGCAGGAAGATTTTTTTTTTCTATTATTCCTGTGGCTGGTGGGTTTTGTTGTTGTTGTTGTTGTTTGTTTGATTTTTGTTTGTTTACTTACAAAATAAACTTTGGAAGTTTTCACAAGTCTGGTATTGAAATGAAAGTGAGCATAAAAATTAAATACTTTGCATCTAAATGGAACTACATTCTCATATAACTTCCTAAGAAGGTGTATTGCATAGTATATTTTCTGAGGCCTTTGTAACTCAAAGTATCTGGGTCATGTTTAAATAATAGTTTTTCTGGGCATGCAATTATTGACAGAAACACGTTTCCTCCTACAAACTTGAAGCTATGGTAACATTGCTTTGTGGGATCCAAAGCCATTGATAAGAGGTCCTATCACTGAGAATTTCTCTTGTGCTTGTGTAGTTTTTGTAGCTTAAACACTTAAGAAAATCTACTTATGGTCCTTCCAAAGAGGTGCTAGGCAGTAACTATCAATGATCAGTTTGCTGTTTGGACTGAGAATATTTATTTCATTTTTGTGCCCTCTTTGATTTGCTGTGAACATCAGGCTTGTGTGAGCCCCTACACTGTGTTGAGAGGGGGGTAACAACTTCTAATCTTGGGCCTGGTGCAAGAGTTCTTCCTTGTTGGACTGGAGAGAATGCTGCACACTGACACTGCACCTGCTTCCCTTGCTCATGTGTCAGACTCTCCGATTTCATTCAGGATTCGATTTTGTTTTCTCCCTTGGTGTTGACTATTCCTTAGTTTCAGAGTAGAAATCATTGCTTCTCCATCCACTTATTTGATAAACCCCGAGCCCTCTGCCTTATCCTACCCTGTATCGCATGGGTGGATTTGAACACAGAAAAACATAACTGCCTGTCATGGAAAAATCCAGTGGGCCCGGCTTCCTCTAGTGTCTGCAAGTGCATACTCTATGTCTGCTCTTTCTTTGTGTGGATCCTGAGTGAATTCCCAAGTGCCCGTTCCAGGGATGCTTGCAGGAAAACATCCTGAGTTATGCAGACCTTACTAAATGTTCCTTGTATGAGATGGAGAAAGTGTGCACTTCGGAGAAAACAGCTGAAAATTAATACAGATGTCCATTTTCCTCCTACTTTTGCTTTTATTTACCTCTTCATTTATAGTGCTCAGCAGTTGCTAAAGCTTGCTCTCTATCTTTCCGCTCTCTCCTGTTGCAGCTATGGAAAACAATTTAGCTTTACTCCCAGCTTCTGTTAAGCTGGCATATTTAAACTCATCTTGGCGTTGATCAAAAGAAGGGAACCCTGATTGATAGGGCCTTCCTCCTAAGAAATGAATAGAAATATTTCTTCCTAACCCATGAGGCATCTTATTCTTACGCTTCCTTGTGAATGACATGCTTTTCAGCAGATTACAAACATAGAACTCTCTGCCGCCCACCTCCTCATGAAATATGGCACTGAAGATGGCATTTGTGGCACCTGGTTCCTTATGTCTAAAGTGAAGGGGTAGGCTGCAGGTTCCCTGCAAGTGATGAAATTTTATAATCCTATGAACTAGGTGACCAGGTTCATTACCATATAGTAATAACGCTCATTCTTTCACAACTACATTTATTGAAAACTTACTATTCGCATAAAATTTGAGAGCTTGCAAAGCAATTTACATTTATTATCTTATTTGGTACTTCTAAAAAATCCACGAGTTCAGTATTAGAACTACTATCCATACTTACATGTTGGAAATATGACTCAGAAGTTCAGGTTCAGATCGTTGACAGAGACCATGTTACAGATTCCTCTTGGTCAGTATCTAATACTTGAGTAATACAAAACAAATGGAAACCAAAGTCTGGGAACATAAGAAGGCTTGTTTGGCACAGTGGTTGACTGCCACCTGGAATGTCTACATCTCATGTCAGAAGGCCTGAGATTGAGTTCGGCTGCTCTTCTGACCTAGCTTTCTATAATATATGCCTTGGGAGGCAGTAGCTGATGGCTCAGGGTAGACTCCTACCACCCAATGGGAAACCCAGACAGAGTTCCAGACTCTTGGCTTCCATCTGGCCCAGGCCTGGCTGTTGTAGGCATTTGGAAAGTGAACCAGTGGATGTGTCTTTTTCTCTGTCTCTCTGCTTTTGAAATAAATAAATTAAATATTTTCTACAAACAAGGAAAATAATTGAAATTTAACATACTTTCTTTTTTTATTTTTTTAATTTTTTTTTTTATTTTTTTTGACAGGCAGAGTGGACAGTGAGAGAGAGAGAGAGACAGAGAGAAAGGTCTTCCTTTGCCGTTGGTTCACCCTCTAATGGCCGCCGCGGTAGCGCGCTGCGGCCGGCGCACCGCGCTGTTCCAATGGCAGGAGCCAGGTGCTTATCCTGGTCTCCCATGGGGTGCAGAGCCCAAACACTTGGGCCATCCTCCACTGCACTCCCTGGCCACAGCAGAGAGCTGGCCTGGAAGAGGGGCAACCGGGACAGGATCGGTGCCCCGACCGGGACTAGAACCCGGTGTGCCGGTGCCGCAAGGCGGAGGATTAGCCTGTTGAGCCACGGCGCCGGCTTAACATACTTTCTAAAGAAGGAAAATAAATCAAATAAAGCTTTAAATATTGGTAAGTAAGGAAGTAAACAAAATATTGGAGTGGCATAGAGAAGTATTTCCAGGCTTGTAACCCATTTTCTCCATCCACCAAAAAGAATATCCATAACGAAATCCTGTTTCTCATTAATACACAGACATCTAGAGGAGACCAAATTGACTGGGCAACATTATCCTTGCTCTCAGCTAATCGAAGAAGAGGACCAGTTGGGCAGGGACAGAAGCAGAAACAAGCCAAAGGTGGAAGGTTGGAGTTGGTGAACTCCCTCTGTGGCAGCCAAAGCTTCAGGACTATGTACTAGTTATGAAAAGTCACCTGCATCCTATATGGAGTTCTGGTTCAAATCTGCACTCCCAGGCTTTCCAATCCAGCTTCCTGCTAATGTGCCTGGGAAGGCAATGGACAATGTACCAAGAACTTGTTTAGCTGCCACCTGTGTGGCAGACCCTGATGGAGTCCCTGGCTTCAGTCTGGCCCAGCCTTGGCTATTGCCGACGAGCAGATGGAAGATTGATCTGTTTCTTCTCTCTGTCCCTCTCTCTCTCTCTCTCTCTCTCTCTCTTTTAAGTAAATAAATCCATATATAAAAACAATAGAGAATATCTTTTCATAGAAAGGGTGAATGCCTGCAAGTAAATGGAGTGTTTCTGAGTTCCAGACACTTTACAAAATCTGGGAAGAGGGAGGAGGTGCCCAGTATTCTAACAGTGACCAAGTATCACCTAAGCTGAGCTCTCACTTTGCTTCCTTCTCCACTGTTCCACCAGGTTGCAGAAATCAGGCCGAATAAAGAACACTCAATCTTCAGACTTCAGCTTTAAGGGGAAGGGAAACTGTTCTCTGATACGGTGGGAAGAGAGTCAGGTGTCACCTGTGCTATATATCATGGCAAATCGAGTGTCAGGATAGAGCCACCCAAGCAGAGCCAAGAAGACACGAAGAAATGTCATGGCAACATTAAGGCATACTACAAATAAAAAAAAAAAATCAGTAAAAGGAGAAGGGAAGGAAGAAAGAAAAGGAGGGAAGCAAGCAGGAGGCTTGCAACATGCAAGCACAACGAATCTAGCCTCCCAAGAAATACAAGCTAAGCAACGGAAGTGCATTATTCTCAATTGCTTTACTCTATAGGACAGCTTGATAAGGACATCAAGTCAGTGTAGTGGGAGTTCAAGGATGAGGCAATAAATGAGCAGAATGAGATTAATGGGGACAAAGAGAAACAAATTGAAGCCCAAAATAGCCCTGATAGGATTAAATAGCCCATAAATAAATTAGTAACAGGAAAAAATGGAACTAAATAAAAACAAAATGGAATATATACTGTTGGAACCAAGGATAAAGTCTTGGCAAGCAAGGAATACTGATGAACTACAGTAATGAGAGCAGTCAAGTAACGATGATTAATAAGGACAGTTTAAGGAGGAATATTTTATTCTAAGGTAGATTTAGATAAGTAGACACATCATGTAAAGGTGTGTATACCTACAGCTTTTATTCAAATATATATTCTAACATAGTTTCATTTAATTTAACAGTAATAACAAATCCTTCTTGAGTTTACCAGGAGACATTTTCAGGGGCTTGCCTGTACAGCCACACACAATGTAAGTTATGATGGGTTACATCCTAATTTATGATAGCATTATATCCTGATAAACCTGTCCTACATTGAAAGTATCCTTAAATGCACTTAATATGCCTAACCTATAGAGCATCTAGCTTAGCAGCATAGCATGCTGGAGTGTAGCAGGTGTTTACCTGTGATTAGGGGATTGACTGGAAGCTGCAATCCGCTCAGCTGCCTGGCATCTGAAGCGAATGCCATACTGCACATCACTAGCCTGAGAAAAGACCAACATTCAACAGCTGAAATGCAGTTTCTACTGAATGCATATCACTCACACATCACTAGGAAGTCAGAATAGTCTAAGTTGACCCTTCATAAGTTGGGACCTCTGTATTAATTTTTCATGACAAATTGAGGTCAATACGATTAGTATCCACAATGTATATATGAGGAGATTAAGGCATAGTTCAGTAACTTGACCGAGGTCACAAAGCTAGTATATGAGTATAGCATACTGGAAATCAAAAAAGGAGAATTAGGCTGTTCTGCCTCTGAATAGGAAATAGTTTCTCTTTGGAGTGATGAATAAGTTTTTTTTTTTTTTTTGACAGGCAGAGTGGACAGTGAGAGAGAGAGAGAGAGAGAGAGAGAGAAAGAAAGGTCTTCCTTTTGCCGTTGGTTCACCCTCCAATGGCCGCCGCGGTAGGCGCGCTGCGGCCGGCGCACCACGCTGATCCGATGGCAGGAGCCAGGTGCTTCTCCTGGTCTCCCATGGGGTGCAGGGCCCAAGGACTTGGGCCATTCTCCACTGCACTCCCTGGCCACAGCAGAGAGCTGGCCTGGAAGAGGGGCAACCGGGACAGAATCTGGCGCCCCGACCGGGACTAGAACCCGGTGTGCCAGCGCCGCAAGGCGGAGGATTAGCCTATTGAGCCACGGCGCCGGCCGAATAAGTTTTAAAAATAGATAATGGTGGTGGTTGTGTAATATTGTAAAAAAATTAATGCTATGAATTGCTCACTTACAGTGGTTAAAATGGACATTTTTGTGTTGTGTGTCTTAGTATAATAATAGAAAGTAGTAAATGGAAAGGCAGTGTGTTTCAGGACAATCTGATATGCAGTGCAGGACACTGAAACATGCCGCTGTTAAACCATTAAACCTTGGGAGAAGGAGGCATCCCTCAGACATAAGAACTTAAGACCCTCCTCCGTGAGAGAGAAGACACAGGCTGGCCTCAGACCTCCCCAGCAGCATTCGCTCTCTGAAGACAGAATAATGTCTAACAGATGAGAGGCCAGGAAGACAGCACCTGGGAGTGTCGGGCTGTCAACCCAAAAAGTAACTCAGGCAGTGTGACATCCGGGAGGTCAAGGAAAAACACTTAATCACAAAATCCCACTAAGAGTTAATACAAAGAAAAATGCACAAATCCAGAGCTCAGGGTATGAGGATTGATGATGAGTGGTGCACCTAAATAAGTAGAGAATTGACAGTAAACAACGTGGCCCCTACAACTGTAGATCAGCCTGTGAAGCTTGGAAACTCAGGCAGTATAACAGCTCAGGCACCGAGCATTAAAACAGAGAAATTAGGAGACAGAGGGGAAATTGAGAGGGAGTGTGAGCAGGCTAACGCCATCTTGCACAGCGTGGACTCATTAAATAATGCCAAAATCTAAAATAAATACTTTAAACACAGCATAATTACTCTAGACTCTTAATGTTTTCTTCACAATCTATATTCTTAACCTTAAAGGGATCTCTTGGTCCACAAACATTTTAAGTTTTAGATTTCCTTCAATTTTGTTTTAATTTATCTTTTCTTCTATTAAACATAAGTAAAAGCAAATATCATTTGAGAATTTTTTTTTAACTTTCATTTAATGAATATAAATTTCCAGTGTACAGCTTATGGATTACAATGGCTTCCCCCTCCCATAACTTCCCTCCCACCCGCAACCCTCCCCTCTCCCGCTCCCTCTCCCCTTCCATTTGCATCAAGATTCATTTTCAATTCTCTTTATATACAGAAGATCAATTTAGTATAAAGATTTCAACAGTTTGCACCCACATAGAAACACAAAGTGAAACATACTGTTTGAGTACTAGTTATAGCATTAAATCACAATGTACAGCACATTAAGGACAGAGATCCCACATGAGGAGCAAGTGCACAGTGGCTCCTGTTGTTGACCCAACAAATTGACACTCTAGTTTATGGTGCCAGTAACCATCCTAGGCTGTCGTCAGGAGTTGCCAAGGCTATGGAAGCCTTCCAAGTTTGCCGACTCTGATCATATTTAGACAAGGTCATAAAAGACAGAGTGAAGATAGTAACCAATGATCCTAAGAGTGGCATTTACCAAGTTTGAACAATTATACAGCATTAAGTGGGGAAGAGGACCATCAGTACACACAGGTTGGGAGTAGAGCCATTGGTGGTAGAGTAGAGGTTATGATTACAAAGGAATGAGGCCCATGTGCACTAGACAGGGCCTAGAACAAAGGACAGAGTCATTATTAGAGGAGCTAAGAAAGGTGCTGTCTAAGCTACAAGTAATTTTTCTGATTGAGAGGCAAATAGAACCTGATAGAAGGGGCTTGATAATAATCTGGTGGGCTTTAGACCTTGTAAATTCAGAGGCCCAGGCCTATCTATCTCTTCACATGGGGTATATCCTAAGGGAGGTGTGAACCTCCTAGGGGAAGGCACTCTGTTGACTTTCATTACTTGGCTGGCCTGGGAGGAGAGCTGGCCAGAATTTTTAAATAGGGGCAAGCGTTGTGTGCAGCACCCACATCCCATAGAGTGCCTGGGTTGGATTCTCAGCTCTGCTTCTGATCCATCTTCCTGCTACTGTGCACCCTGGAAGGCAGGAGGTTATGGCTCCAATAGTGGTCCCTGCCACCCACGTGGGAGACCTGGATTGAGTTCCAGATTCTGGCTTTCACTTGGCCAAGCTCCAGCTATTGTGGGCATTTAGGAAGGGAGCCAGCAGATGAAAGATCTTTAGTATCTGCCTTTGTCTCTCTGCCTTTCAAATAAACAAAAATAAATTTTAAATGATATTTAAGTGGCATATATATTCCTACACAGTTGATGGTATCTATTTCCATTTTTCTGTCCACTTAGCCATCCATCATCCATCCATCCATCATTCTCCCACTGTTTTGTCTCTGTGAACTGATGTATCCTAAGAGATGGAAAATGATGTTTTCCATATGTTAATGATAGCTATTTCTGGGTGGTGAGACCTGATTTTTTTTTTAACTGGAATCTTTGTACTTCTTTGCATTTCTTGAATTCTTCAAATGAATATGTATGATTTTCACATAACAATAAAGTGATCTTTCTTTAAAAATAAAGCAGAAAGTACATATGTTAAGATGTAAACAGCAGCTAGTCCTGGGTGGTGGAGCTATGGGTGTTTAGTATTTTATTCTTTGTACGTTTCTCTATTTCTGGACATTCTCATTAAAATTTAAAAAGCACTAAAAAAATGAAGTGCAAGGGGTTAGTCCTAAAGTTCACGGGAAATGATGGGGCTGTGCCTCCAGCAGTGTGGGGAGGACTGGAGCTGTGAGCCGCCCCCCACCCCCACCCCTGCTCCTTCACCAAATGCTCACAACAGCTAGAGCTGGGCCAGGCCAAAGCCAGGAGACTGGAACTCAATCCAGGTCTCCCATGTAGGTGAGCAGGGCCCAACTATCTGAGCTGTATAACCTGTTGCCTCCTCAGGTGCACATTAGCAGGAAGCTGGATCAGAAACAGAGCTAGGGGGCTTGTGTTGTGCTGCACAAGTTAAGCCACCACCTGCAGTGTTGGCATCTCATATGGGCGCTGTTTCAAGTCCTGACTACTGTACTTCCCACTTCTGATCCAGCTCTCTGTTAATGTGCCTGGGAAGACAAAGGAAGATGGCTCAAGTGCTTGGGGCCTTGCCACCCATGTGGGAGGCCCAGAAAAAGCTCCTGGCCCAGCCCTGGCTATTACAGCCATTTGGGGCATTCTATCCCCTCTTCTTCCCTCCCAATCTCTCTGCCTCTGTCTCTGTATCTCTCCTTTTCTCTCTCTAACTGCCTTTTTTTGTAACAGGCAGAGTTAGACAATGAGAGAGAGACAGAGAAAGGTCTTCCTTTTCTGTTGGTTCACCCCCCAAGTGGCCGCTACAGCCAGCGCATTGTGGCCGGCACACTGCGCCGGCTGCAGCGGCCAATGGGGGGTGAACCAACGGAAAAAGGAAGACCTTTCTCTCTGTCTCTCTCTCATTGTCCACTCTGCCTGTCAAAAAACAAACAAACAAACAAAACGGTGTTTAGTTCAGATGACTTCTGGGCCTGTGGCTCTACCAGGTGCCTGCACTTTCTCCATCTTGTGTACTCCTCTCAATGCACAAGCGTGTCACCTGCTCCTCTCCTTATTAGTGTGGATTCAGCTCAAGCATGCGGGTGACATGCACAGAGCCACCCAGTGCACTCCTCCCCCAAATGTGCACAAGTCCTAACTTTGAACCTTTTGTCTATGACATTATTTGGGGAAACAAAATAAGGACTTTGCAGATGTAGTTGAGTAAAGTATCTCAAGATGAGCTCATCCAGAATTTAGGGTCGGCCCTAAATCCAATGACAGGTGTTTCTGTAAAAGCAAGGCAGGTGGAGATGTTTTTTAAATTTATTTTTTATGATTTTATTTATTTTTATTTGAAAGAAAGAGAGAAAGGCTGAGACAGACAGACACATAGAAATCTTCCATCTGCTGGTTTATTCCCCAAATAAACTCAACAGCTGGGGCTGGGCCTGGCTGAAGCCAAGAGCCCAGAGCTCCATCCAGGTCCCCTGTGTGTGTAGCTGGGATCCAAGTAGCCAGCTAGGGACTGGTGGGAAAGGACTCCAAGATAGGGTTTTTGACCTCAGGACTGGCTCTGTCCACTCCATCTGAGAGCCCTTTTTGTCCAAATGCCAGTGAATAAGAGGCAGCCATCCTGAACTGTGGCCAGATTTACCTGTGGCCACACCTGGCAGGTCAAGGCTGTGTCCCTTGCATGCTCTTTAGCTAGCTCCTGTCACTTGTCCTGCTCACTCTCCCTGCCCAGCCTCAGAGCAGATGTGAGAGCCTGAGGCAGGAGAAGGAACTGGGCAGTGATGATACACCACCATCTCTGGCCTGGGCTTCTGCTTCAGAGCTTCAGCTGATGTCCCTGTTTGCAGCCACTTGCTCTGTAATAATCTTACATTTCTCTGGTCCTCAGATAATGCTTGTTGATGCACAGCACCCCAAACTCTCTCCTATGCCAGAGAACATAAAATATGCACACTACCTCCACCAGAGTCCTTATTCCACAGGGTCCCAGTTAGACCCCATCAGTGAGAGATCTGGAGAAAGCTCCTGGCCTCCAACAGCTGAGGGCACGTGTAGGGGGTTGGCCGTTGGTGGCCAGAGGGCTGTGCCTCTGTGGATTGAGCATCTACCTAATTGGCACCCAAGCAATGGAAACCGTGGGCCCTGGCTTTCCTGTGATCTCTGTTCTTAGGGATTTCCTGGGGAGCACCTTCTTGACTGTCTAACCCTAGACTTTCAGTGGTTGTGTGGAGGTTTGGGTCTTTGTATGAACATTCTATCTATTTGTAATTTCCAGAGTGGTTCCTGTTTTCCCAATAGAACTTAGACAGAGACATGGATCTTTTTGCAATGAATATTTGACCGCTTGTCAGAATGTGGCTTTATCTTTGACCTGGGCCTGCACGGTGCCCACATATCAGTCATAGCAGAGTAGATGTGGCTGCATCTCAGCTTATGCTATCTGCCGGGCCTTTCTCTTTTGTTCCTTCAGCCTGAAATGACTGCTCCCTTTCTTCAATCTTCCTACTTGTCTTTTAAGGGCCATTGCAAATGTCACCTCTAGGCTATGAGACAGAGTGATTTGGCGTCCACAGACCCGTTGTTGCAGTTGTGTTCTCTGGGAGGCAGAATCAGAGATGGAGATCAGTGTTTATCAGGGTCTTTATTAGGAAGCCCCTGGGAATAACAGTGTGGAAGGGAAAGGGGGGACACATGGAGGGCAGAGGCAGGAACAGCTGAGATGCAGGCCTGAAGACATCCTTGGCCAAACCAAGTGGAGCTCTGGAACTTTGATGGCCCATCGAAGACTGCAAGGGGCAGGAATGGCTGGTGCTTAAAACCCTTGCCTCAGCCAGTCTTTGGGAATGCAGCACCTCAGGAAAGCCAGGCCTGGGGTGAGGCCACACTGTATAACTGAGACACTTCCTAGGGGGCTACGGGCTGAAGACTGTTTGCCAGGGGTCTCCACCAGCTGGGGCCAAGACCTTACTTCAACAGGAAACTGGGCAGTATACTACAGGATCCAGCCAACGTATTTAGACCAAGATGTCTTTGTGGGAAGCAAACATCTGGTACCATATCCACAATGCTTGATCAGTGAATGTCTGATGGACAGATGAATGAGTCAATAAAAGAATGAACACATGAGTGAATGCATTTAAGGGTATGGAAGAGATTGAAGCCCGAATAAGCTGGGGTTCCTTTCAGGAATTTCTGTGCAAGTTGAGAAGTTTCACCCACACCTCTTGTCTGTGCTTTGGGGCCCTAATATTTGGGAATCTTTAAGAAGTTGTAAGAAATGTGCATAAAGAAAAAGTTGTAGGCTGGTGCCGCGGCTCAATAGGCTAATCCTCTGCCTGCAGCGCCAGCACACCGGGTTCTAGTCCTGGCTGCTCCTCTTCCAGTCCAGCTCTCTGCTGTGTCCCGGAGGTGCAGTGGAGGTTGGCCCAAGTCCGTGGCCCCTGCACCCACATGGGAGACCAGGAGAAGCTCCTGGCTCCTGGCTTTGGATCAGCGTGGTGCACTGGCTGCAGCACGCAGGCCGCAGCGGCCATTGGGGGGTAAACCAACGGAAAAGGAAGATCTTTGTCTCTCTCTCTCACTGTCCACGTATTTCAGAATGTTTTACACAAAAAATAAGCATTGTTTAATTATATTTTCCACAAACTGAGGTATTTTTTGTGCATCAGTTTGGGCCAGGATGAGAGAATCACAACATTGCTTTGACTTTGTGGAGAAGCAGATCAAGGCTGGCTCGACGTGTTTGGAATGGGTCACTGGACGCCACAGAGAGCAGAGGGCCCGGGAACTCTGCATGTTCCGAGTCCATGGTGAAAAAACCAGCCTCTTCCACTCTGCATGAGGATAAGAACAAAGGCAAAAGTGCACAGCCACACTGGACAAAGGACAGGCAGCCCTTAGAACCTGGGAGGATTGTCCCCAGCTCTAAGGCTGATGGGTGTGGCTAAGAAAAACACTAAATCAGACTGCTGTCTGGTGTCCCCAGGAAAAGCCAGATGTGGCTGTAATCCTTCCCTGTCCCTCTGGTAGGAGGAAACCAAGGTCTGCGTCAACCTAAAATGGGACAGACGTCCTGTTACACCCTGACAGGACTCTTTCAGAACTCGAGTTCTGTTGTTTCCCTCCCACCCCTCCTTTCTCCACCTTGGTGAAGGCTGGCACTCACACATGCAAGGCCCAAATCAGCTCAGCGAGACAGTCAAGGCAGCACGTTGCATCCTGGGAGGGGTCGTTTTCACAAGCGGAGTGCTCTAGGTGGGCTGGGAACACCACTTCTGTGGATGGGGCTTGGCACACACACCCTCTGTTCATCGTGTCAGAGAGCCAGACAGGGGCAGAGAGGACCCAGCCACCACCTTCCTGAATCTCATCATAGTTAATAATAGTGATGATAATAATAACAATAAAAGCTATCATGTATTAAGAATTTAGTATTTGCCTGATATGTTTTAAGTCGGGAATTGACAATCTGTGTATAGCTCCTGGGCTGCCTCGGCTGCCTGTTTGTTACACTTTACTGGAACATAATCTCATCCATTCGTTTGCCTGTTATCTATGGTGGCTGTCATGTAGTCATTATGACAAAGACCTTATGTGGCCTGCACAGCCTGAAATATTGACTGCCTGGCCCTTTGTGGAAAAAGTTTGTTAGCTTCTCCTCTGAGCCAGTGCATTCATTTCCAGTCAATTAATCATCATGATGGTCCTGGGAGGTTGGCATTTTTTTTTATTATCCCCATTTTATAGATGGGGAAATAAAGAGAGTCCAAGTGCTTTGCCCAGGGATTCCCTTTAGAAAATGACACAACTGGGATTTGACTTTAAGAGTTTGGCTCCAGAGCCTGCATGTAAATTGTCATGTTGTGCTCCCAAGTATAAACCTATAAAAGAATCTTTTGTGAATTAGGAGTAAGGAAATTTGCCTACCTCCTGTGCCCACCTGTGTATCCAAGAAGAGGCGCTGACAGGCAAGGGCAAGCTGCTCTCCTGTCCTCGTAGCAAAGCCTGGGAAGCTCTGGTCTGTGGTGCTGACAAGGGAATAGGCTGGCCTGCAGCAATGTGCACGCAGCCACGTGTTTTGTGCTGTTAAAGTGAGGCGTTATCAGAAATGCATGGGCTCAGAAAAAGTCTCCTTCACAGATCCCACCTGGGGAAGTAATCATTGCACAGATACTTGAGAGGATCAAGAGATGAGTTAAAAAAAATCAAGAACTCAAAATGGGGAAATCATGGGATAAAAGGCTAGTGAGCGTCCCTGAGGGGCGCCCAGAGGAGCCCTATTCAACTTATGCCAAAGCTCTCGAGGGGGATTTTCATCTCAGCCAAATGTCTCTGATTAGGTACCTCGGCTGCTTTGTTCACAGCTGTGTTCCTGGGGCCTACAACCATGCCTGGTGCACAGCGGGCACCAAATATACATTTGTTGCCGAACAAACCAGCGACATCAATGCACGGGGCTGTGCACTCCTTTTCCAGTGGCCTTTGGGTAGAGCTGCAGTGCACACACTGTACATTGTAGTCCCTCATTAAGGCTCTTCTTTGGGAGGAGTTTACCAAGTGTAGTCACAGCCCAGTGAAATGCCAGAACTCTGTAGAAAGTGCTCACCTGCGCAAGGAAACAGCACTTCAGAAAGGGGATCCTGGAGACGGGTCTGTGGCTGTTGGCACTGGAGGGTGGGTTTTCACCCCTCCTCTCTGGGTGGATTTGCCTCTCTCCTGTCTGCTCTTCTCTCTTCCCTTCACCATTTGATAATTTAAAACAATTGCGCCATGCCTCTCGGAGCTGGACGTTGAGTCACTCAGCAGAAATCCTAAGGACTTCTGGAGGCACATCTCTGGGTTGATGCACACAGTAGGGCTCCAGGAAGCTTGTAAAGGATACAGTTATCTCCCCCTAAATGCTTAGGCTGAAGTCTTAACTGCCAGTGCATCTTATTTGGAAAAAACCATTGCAGTTGTAATTAGTCAAGGTGAGCCCTCCTAGAGTGAGGCGGGCCTCTACTTCAGTGTGCCTGGTGTCTGTCTGTGTACAGAGGAGACCTCTGCAGACAGGTGCAATGGGGAGAACATCGCGTGAACCTGATGGGTGAGATCGGAGTGATGCATTGACAAGCCCAGGAACACCCGCGATTGCCAGCAGCCACGAGGAGCCAGGAGAGGGGCACCGAACACCTTCTCCCTCGCAGCTCTGAATAGGACCCCACCCTCCTGACACCTTGATCTCTGACTTTGAGTCTCCAGGGCTGTGAGACAATCAAATTCTTTTCTTTGAGCTGCTCAGTTTGTGGTAGTTTGCTAAGGGAGGCTCAGGAACTGAATCTAGACCTCTTTGCATATTTGACAGCTTTTGCCACTAAAGCTGCCTCTGCTTCACTGTTTGATCTCATTCTTCCCTGTCTTTTTTAAGATTTATTTTTTCTGTATTTGAAAGGCAGAGAAAGAGAGAGAGAGAAGAGAGAGACAGAGAGAGACAGACAGAGATATCTTCCATCTGTTGCTTCACTCCACAAATGGCCACATCAGCCAGAGTTGGGCCAGGCCAAAGCTGGGAGCCTGGAACCATGTGGGTTTCCCACGTGGGTGCAGGGGCCCGAGGACTTGGGCCATCTTCTGCTGCTTTCCCAAGTGCACTAGCAGGGGTCTGCCTGTCTTCCTGGGTCCAGCTCCTGCTGTGGAGCTGGGTGGAGTCCACAGGGTAGAATGTGCTGGACTGGATGGGGCTTGGCCAGAAAGAGGAAGAGCAGCACTGGGGGGAGGGGTGCTGGGCTCTGCCTTGTGGACAAGTGGGAATGCCTAAAGTGGGCTCTGGTAGAAGAGAGTGGGACAAGGGTGGATGTCTGGGCACAGGTGGCAGGAGAAATCGGGCTGGAATAGGAAACCAGGCCTTCAGCTGGGAGGATTGGGGGCAGGTTGAGGAATGAAAGGTGAGGCGAGGGGAGAGCAGTTCAGGATGAAACACATGAAGAGTGTCCAGGGTTTGAATTCCAGAGGTTCCAGTTAACAGCCGTGGAGATGTTCCGGTGGCTTCCAGGACTCCAGCAGGACGGGGAGACGCCTTGTGGCTCGTTCTCTCCAAGAACCTTGCTCTTCACACACAAAGGCATGCACCATGCCTCTGCAGGCAGGAGTGCCCCCTCCTACCTGGCCACAAGGGGGCGATATAGGAGCCATTCCTAAAAGTGTGAGTGGGGAGGTGATGGTCAAGAACCCAGGCTTTGGACCAGAGCTACAGTGTGTCCTTTCAAGTGGACAAGAGCTGCCGTGAACCCTAGGCTGAGGCTTAGGCAGCCTGGTTGGAAAAAGGTGGTTCTCAAACCGGATAGTACATCAGCATCAACTAGGGGACTTGTGAGAGGCCAGGGGGCTGGGCTCCACCCAGAGTCTCTGATTCAGTCAGTCTAGGTTGGGGCCTGGGGACTTTTTAAAAGATGTATTTATTTATTTGAAAAGCAGAGAGAGATCTTTCATCTTCTGGTTTATTCCCCAGATGGACTCCCTGGCCCAGGCAGAAGCCAGGAACCTGGAACTCCATTCACATCTCCCACATGGGTGCAGGAGCCCAAGGACTCAGGCTACCCTCTGCTGTTTTTCCAGGTGCATTAGCAGGGAGCTAGATCAGAAGTGGAGCAGCCAGGACTTTAACTGGTACCCATATAGGATGCCAGTGTAACAGGCAGTGGCTTAACCTGCTGTGCCACAATGTTGACCCCTGAGGGTTTGCTTTTCTCACAAGTTCTCAGGGGATGCCGGTACAGTCAGCTCAGGGATGACACCTGGAAAATCGCTGGCAGAGAGAGAGATTGCTGAGGGTCAGCTGGGGGTGGGGGTGGGAAGAATGTTCCATGGCTTCCTGGTGCCTCCTGTGACCACTGCCTTTGTGGGCCATGAGACTGGGTCCTGCTGTACCCTGCTGGTTTGTGAGGTTAGCTGTCTATTGTGACCAGGGAGCGACCCCACAAGGGCTCAGGGGTGCTGCTGACAATGATGGCCATGACAGTGAATACTTACACAATCTTATGATATGCCAAAGACTGTTTTAAGCATGTGAGATACACAAACACATTCAGTCCATATAAGAAATGTATGAGGCAGAGCAGGTGCTGGTAGTACCTTCACCATCCCCATTCTACAGATGAGGAAGCTGAGGCCAGCCAAGTTGAGTAGCTTCCCAAAGGCTACAGAACTAGGGTCTGACCTGGCAGTGTGAATCCAGAATCCATGTGCTTACTGGGTATGATTTCATTGACCCAGCAGAAAGAGGAGGCACAGAAGGACCCTAGGGATGTTGGCCAAGTTGTGTGGCCACTCTTAGCTACCATTCACACTCCAGAAAAGAAAATAGCTATTCCCATCTTGGATGAGAGAAGCAACTTTACATTAAAAAAAAAAAGCTGTCAGGATTAATTGGATAACAACAATCAAAGTCTTGAAGCTCCTTAGAGGATGGGAAAAGAGGAGGGATAATTATTGTGCTGTTTCCTATACAGACCCCGGTACATTTGGAATAGACAGTAAGTGCCTAATGATGTTCTTGGTAATGAGCAGTGATGGCAGGGGTCTGCTCAGGTTGGAGGTGAGGATTTGTTGGGTGGGACAGCATCACGAGCCTTTGTGTCTGGTGACCTGGGGCCAGAGACCCCTAGTCCCTAAGCAGGGTGCACCGAGTGTGGCCCAGGGTCGGAGGACATCTCTCTTTTTTTATTTTATCTTATTTTTTAAATTTATTTGAAAGAGTTACAGAGACAAGTAGAGACAGAGAGAGAGGTCTTCCATCTGTTGGTTCACTCCCCAATTGGCCACAATGGCCGGAGCTGAGCCGATCTGAAGGCAGGAGCCTGGAGCTTCTTCTTGGTCTCCCACATGGGTGCAAGGGCCCAAGAACCTGGACCATCTTCTGCTGCTTTCTCAGGCATGTTAGCAGGGAGCTGCTTTGGAAATGGAGCAGCTGGGACTCAAACCGGAACCCATATGGGATTCCAGTGCTGCAGACTGGGGCTTTAACCTGCTGCGCCACAGAGCTGGCCCCAAGGGCATCTCTTGAAGCTGGGTAGTAGCCCATGACCCAGGGAGGAGAGCGGGGGCAATGCCACTTGACCCCTTCCCTCCCAATTTTATGATTAGAGGTTGGAAAACCCAGGGATTCTCAAAGTGTGGCCCCTCTGTCATCAGTGTTCACTTCACTTAGAAGCTTGCTGAAGTGCAGATTGTTAGATTCCCTTCTCTACCTGTTGGAGGTGGGGCCTGACATGAGCAAGATTTCCAGGGGCTTCTGATGCATGCCAGAACTTTGGAACCACAGTTTTAGAGGGAATGGATCTGACCCTGGAGTCCGACACACCTTAGTATGACTGTTGGCAGTGTCACCACCACCTGGCTGTGTGACACTGAACAAATCACTGTACCTCTCTGAACAGCAAGTTTCTCATCTGGAACCCGAGCGCTGGGAGATTTGAGAGGTGCTGTGTATTTCCAGTTCCTTCCGACCCTCCCTTAGGGCAGAGGCTGTCTTGTTTCTTGTTTTTTTTTCTTTTAATGATTTATTTATTTATTTATTTGAAAGGCAGAGTTACAGAGAGAAGTAGAGACAGAGAGAGAGAGAGGTCTTCCATCCACTGGTTCACTCCCCAAATGGCTGCAATGACCAGAGCTGAGCCAGGCCGAAGCCAGGAGCCAGGAGCTTCTTCTGGGTCTCCCACATGGGTGCAGGGGCCCAAGGACTTGGGCTGTCTTCTGCTGCTTTCCTTGGCCATAGCAGAGAGCTGGATCGAAAGTGGAGCAGCCAGGACTCAAACTGGTACCCATATGGGATGCGGGCACTGCAGGCCGGGGCTTTAAAACCCCCTACTCCACAGCGCCAGCCCCTGCTTCTCGGCTTTGACACAGGCTTTTCATCTGATAAGCACTCTTTGTGTTCCCTCTTCCCCTGTCTGACACCTCCATAGCCAGAGACTTCAGCATAGAATTTGTTGGTTTTAGCAAGTTTTTATTTTCTTTTAATACTTCCCCATCTCACCCCCAGATCAAGTCTGGGTTAGTTACCTCTCTGTGCACATACTTGTCTGAAAATCTCCTGCATTCTTAAACATTTATTTATTTATTTAAATTTAAATTTAAATTTAAAAGATAGAGTTGCAGACAGCAATCTTCCATCCACTGGTTCACTCCCCAATTAGCTGCAACAGGACTGGGTCGAGCGAAAGCCAAGTGCTCAGAACCCCATCCGGCTCTCCCACATGGGTATAGTAACCCGAGGACTTGGCCATCTTCTGCTGCTTTTTCAGGCACAGGAGCAGGGAACTGGATTGGAAGGGGAGCAGCCGACCGAGACATGAACCAGTGCCCTTACGGGATGCTGGCATTGCCGGTGGTAGCTTAACCTGTTGCATTCTTAAAATTGCCTCTTCCTTGTCTGTACTCTTCAAAAAAGCAAAAACTCTGATGCTTGTCTGCTGTTGCTCTGGAGTGTCAGACACACAGTAGGTGCGTAGGTGAGTATAGCACAAATCCTGATTCCACTGGATTTTGTGAGAAGCTAGTGTAGGGAATGGCCTTCATGTGTGGGGCCGCTTGGGGGAAACAGAGGCTTAGGGGCAGCAGCTGACCTAGGGATGGCTGCAGGGAGGAGGCAGTGGAAGAAGAAAGTGCTGGCAGCTGAGGACTGGAGGGGCGTGTGCCATGGAATTGGGGGATGGCTGATCTTGGCAGAGCTCCATGGGACCAAGGGGCCCATCTTATGTAAGCGTGAGATAATGTGCTGCACTCACATTGTCTGCTAATGAAGAACAATGTGGTGTGGTGGCATCCAGCCAGCACTCAGGGTGGGAAGTTCATTCTAGCATCACCAGGGCAGGCGATTTGCAAAGCTCAGAGCAGCTCTTAGCATCTATCCATCTATCTGTCCATCTAGGACAGAGTCATGGACCTCTTGGATAAATGGATGCTCTTCCCAGAAAACAAAACCACCCAGAGACACAAACATCCCCCACTGTGGATGTTACCACTCACTGGGTGCGTGACCAGTGAGTGATTGCAGGGGAGCTAAAAGCATCAGGTGAGCAGGAAGGCAGACCATAATACCTTGTGTCTCTCCAAGCTCTGGCATTTTAAAGCTTGGCAAATAATAGCATTGACCCAATTTAGTAATGCAGAGACAAGACAGCACTATTTTAACAGGCTTAGTCATCTCTTCGGCTTGCTTTTTTTTCCTCCCCCTTTCCATTTGAGTCTTTTCTCATTGCAAATATACGAGGTAATAATCCAGTATTTTCTATGGAGCATGGCAAACATGCTATATATAAGACACAGTTGAACATTCTGTGAGTGTAATTGGAGCATAAATGTAACTAATCAAAATATTATCATGCCAACGGATGTGTGAAGAGTTTGGAGGTTTTTAAAAATATATTTTTTAGTTCCATGTCAGTTCAGTTTGGCGCTGCAGAAGCCGAGGACTGAGCCCAATGAATGTCAGGGACAATTTGGGGTCTGACACTGTCCCCAGCAGCCCTGCTGCTCACTGTACCGCCAGCTCATTTGGTGCCATTGCTTCTCTTCTATTTTTTACCCTCTTTCTACTTGAACACAGATCTCTGGGGGAAAGGCCAGCTAACTCCAGAGAGTCCGTCGTCACTCTCTGCTAGCAGAGAGAATGTGCCTGCTGGTGGCATGGGGCTAGCGCTGTGTGATGGTTAGAACTTGCTCCATTTGAATCCTGGTTCTGTGACCAGCAGTGTGGCCTGAAGGAAGTTCCTTTACCTCTTTGTGCCCCATTTTCCCCCTCATTTGTAAGAGAAGGATAATAATAGTGGAGTAAACAAATGAATATAATATGTTTGAGTACATATTTGCTGTTGTTGCTGTTATCATTAAGAACAGGAATAATTCATGAGAGAAAGGAATTCTTCAGTTAAAGGGAAAAGTACCACACTTCTCCAGGAACAAGACCCAAGGAGAAAGGTCTCTCCTCTCCACTGTTTCGAGATTTATTTATTCACCTGAAAGAGTGACTGGAGAGTGAGAGAATGAATGAGAATCTTCCATCCACTGATTCATTCCTCAAACGGCCACAAAGCCTGGGGCTCATCCAGGCTGATGCGAGGGGCCTGGAATTCTGTGCTGTGTGGATGCAGAGGCCCAAGCACTTGGACCATCTTCTGCTTCTCCAGGCACATTAGCAGGGAGCTGGATGGGAAGTGGAGCACTCAGGACATGAACTGGTGCTCTGTTATGAGAGGCTGGCATTACAAGTGGCTGCTTAGCCCACTGCACCACCATGCCGGCCCCACTCCCCACTGTTTGTTCAGAGGGAACCCATGTAGAACATCCATGCCCACCCTGGGCCCTTGCTAATCCGTCATGTCCCTGTGAAGTCTGGAGCCATACAGACTTCTATAGCTGGAAGGCACTGCAGAAATCTACCTGTGCACCTGTTGCACAGGTGAAAAGGGGGGGAGGGAATTCTTGCTTCCCGGGGGCACCGTGTAACTATAGTGGCTTCACAGGACAGTGGCAGGGGGTCAGAGAGGAGAGTGACATTATCTGACCTTCAGTTTTGTCTTGACCTTTACCAAAATCAAAGAGTAAATCAAACAAGGTCTTCTGTTGCACAGTTGGTGTAGCCGAATTGTCATCTTGGTGCGTTTTGGATTCCATTGTTTTTCTCCTCCTGGGGTGCTGAGCTCTTACTTTAAGGAGGCACGTTATGAACTCACAGAGGGTGGAAACACGGGGCCTGGTAAGCCCTGCGATATTTTCCTGGTTGTGTTTTCATCTTGAGATCGTTGTAAGGACCCTAAGGAACACCGGGTGGAAAGCCTCTGTGAAATTGGGAGGGTGCAAGATGGGGGAAGGGTTGTGTGCGGTTTCGATTTTGTTCTGCTTCACCCCGGAATCTTCCTCCTCTCCTTGCCCAGCCTGCTTTTCCTGCCCTGCGTTCCGTTCCTTAGCCTCGCTCCCTCCCTTTTCCACTTCCCCTGTCCTCTTCTCCGTGTGTCCCCTCTCGCATCTCCCCTCCTCTTCTCTCTTGGTCTGTTTTCTCCCCTTGCCCTGTGTCCTCCTCTTCCTCTCCCCTTCTTCTCTTTCCTCAAGAAGGGAAGGGAGAGCAGGAGGCGCAGGTATCTGATGTTTGGGAGAAGCAAGCCCGTGGACAGGGGCTGGGGCATTGAACGTGGTGACATGGAGCCTTGTCCACTAAGGCATTCAGATCCAATCACCTGAGTTTCATTCTGTTTTAAAACTACATTATCCTCACCTCCATGGATGATCAGATAACTGTTTCTTGGGAAATTGCCTTAACAAATTTGCATATGAAATGCTTAAACCTCAACTTATTGGTCTCAATGAATGATTATAGAAATGCATATTGCTTGTTCCAACAAACTGACTTTTCCTTTGAAACTTCAGGATGTATCTTCCTTGTTTTAAATAGATATTATGTATCCATTAAGCTGTAATTAACATTACAACTCCCCTCCCCATTTTCTGGTGTCTTAGAAAAGAAGCAGATTTCTTTCCCCCCTTTTTTTTTTTCGACACATGATAATTATATTGCTTTAACAGATAATCTGGGTAATGTTGAATGATATGTTTTGACCGTGACTATTGGTTTATTGCTGTGTTTGTGATCGGCTTAATGATTATCAGTTTCCATGGTAATAAGGTTGCACCCAGTGCTTCTTTTGACACATGCGTTTTCTTCCGTTAACAATTCTTTGTGCCTTTGGCTGTTTTTGTGTCCCTTGTCCTTTTTCTTGTGACCAGGCAGATTCATTTCATCATTATGGACTTAAATGAGTTCTTGTCCAAGATCGCTATACTTGAAGTCTGCACCATGAGCTATGGGGACAGCAATGCAGAAATAACTGTTCTCTGGGCGCTGGCGACAGCCATGCAGAGTTAACGGCATTTACGGAGTTTCAGGAGGCAGCGGGGCGGGGCACGGATTTCAGGGAAGGGGTCACCCTAAAAGCTCAGGCCGGCACTGTGGCTTAACAGGCTAATCCTCCGCCTTGCAGTGCCGGCACACCGGGTTCTAGCCCGGGAAGGCAGTGGAGGATGGCCCAAGTCCTTGGGCCCTGCACCCACATGGGAGACCAGGAGAAGCACTTGGCTCCTGGCTTGGGATCAGCAAGATGCGCCGGCCGCAGCGGCCATTGGAGGGTGAACCAACTGCAAAAAGGAAGACCTTTCTCTCTGTCTCTCTCTCTCTCACTATCCACTCTGCCTGTCATTAAAAAAAAAAAAAAAAAAAAAAAAGCTCAGTAGCAGTGGGGGCAGAGGATGCTTGGGGGATGTCTTGTTTCTTACTGCTGCTGTGATAAATGACACTCAGGCAGTGACTAAAAACGACACACTTTGATTATCTTTCAGCTTGGGAGGTCAGACATCCTAAAAGTGCCCCAGTGCATGGAACTCGGGTGTCCTCAGGGCGGAGCCGCGTTGTGAGTGCTCTCGGGAGAGCTTGTGGTCTTGTGTTTTCTAGTTTGGTGCCCCCTGCACTCTTTGGCTCACAGCCCCTTCCTCTGTCCTCTGTCCTCTGTCCTCAGAGTAGGGAGCTTAGCACCTGGTAATGAACCTTTCGCTCTGCTTCTCCAGCTTGCATATCTACTGTTAAAGGCCCTTTTGATTGTAGTGCAACCACCTAGAAAATACAGAATAACTTCTCCGTCTCAAGGTTACCTGATTCACAACCTTAATTCTCTTGTGCCATGTGAGGTGACATCTTCAGAGGTTCTGGAGATTGGAACGTGGCTGTCTTTGCGGAGTGGGGGGATTCCAACAGGTGGATGGGGGCTGTGTCCGTGTGGGGAGGGCCTCTATATACAGAACAGGCAGATGGGGGCTGGGAGGTGGGGGATCCACCTGCCCCCACGCAGACTGCAGAGAAAGCAGGAGTTTCCTGTGGAGGATGACTTTGTTAGAAGCAGAGGCCCCATCGCTGACAGTTTTGTGTCTCAGGAAGATGGGGCTGATGGCTGTTGTATTGGGTGTGAGAGAGTCAGAGGCTAGGCTGGGTGTGAAGTTGCTGTAAAAGTCCGTGATGCAAATACCATGGACCTGAAGCAGATGGGAGGGCGGAGGAAGGTGACTGGGAAATGGGCAGAGGGGCCGTCCCCACAGCGCGGTACCAGATCAGTTGTAGGGCTGACGCATGGGTAGCAGTTTTTATTCCACTTCTCAGTGAATCCTGGTCTATTGAGTTCTCTCCAGAATATTGGAGAAAAACTTTGCAGGTCCAGGGAAGATAGGAAAGAAGAACCTATAAGGAAGCGATCCTTGGGCACTTTACAAACAGTATCTCGTTTAACCTTTGTGACTACGGCGGCCACGAGATGGGTTCCTATGGCCATTTTTGCAGCAGAGAAAACTGAGGGTGGGAGATCTTGAGTAAGTGGCCTGAGTTCATCCAGGGAGCAGAAGTGAATCTGCGATCCAGTCCAGGGCGGGTAGCTCCATGCCAGCATGCTGGAAGGCCCCAGGGCTAGGGACTGAGCCCGTGGTTGTGGATGTGGATGTCCGTGTCAGAGCTGAGGATCTGAAAGCTCCTGGTGTGTGCCCCTGCTTCCTGTGCAAGTCATCTCACACCCCTCTGCTTCCTGGGGGAGCAGCCTGGTTTCCTGAAGAGCTCCCTGGGGAGCCATTGCTCTGTGAGGGTCCAGCTCAGACGAGGAGGGGCACGGTCGTCTCCAGTGGGAACCGAAGACAGAGCCCGGGAATCTCAGCCTAAATCCCGATGGAGTTTTGTGGCCCTAGGCAAGTGGTTGGCGCACCCCCTTTGGAGTCTGAAAAGTAGGTTGGGTTACTAGAGCTTCTGGACCTCATCCTGGTGCGGTTTGTTAAGCTCTGATGAGTAATCCATAGCTCCTGGACCAGCACCGCCTAGCAGAACTGTCCATGACAATGGAAATAGCCTATATTGGCACTGACTACTGTAGTAGCCCCTGGCCATGTGACTGTCTGAAATATGACTACGGAAATGTTTTTAAAAATGCTAATTTTAATTAATTTAAATTGAAATAGGTATGAGTTGCTATTAGCTGCTCCCTTTGGAGAGTGTATTCCTAGACCCCGCATCTCTGCTTGCTGAGCAGGGGTAATTGGTTTGAGTTTTTATCACTTTCTGGCTGTGTGGCCTTGGGAAAATGACTTTGCTTCTCTGTTCTTCAGTATCTCTGGCTTTAAATACAGGTGGCCTGGCACTGCCTCTTAGGCATGGAAAGAATCCTAGGATCCATGCCTGGCAAGGCAGCAAACTATCAATAAACCTGAACTGTTATAAATTGCGTTAGGCCCAATATTATCTGCTACTGGCTGCTTAGTACAAAATTCAAGTTTATTGAATTTAGAACTGTGTTTCATTTAATATTCACTGAAACAGACTAAAAAAAAAAAAACCCCAAACCCACAACCATGGTGGTTTCATTTTGTCCCATTTAGTGGATGAGAACATTGAGGCCCAGGGAGTTTGACTGACTTGCTCACAATCACACAACCAAGAAACGACGGAAGTGAGATCGAAACGCAGGGTTCTCCACTGAAGATCCGGTGCTCGCCCCGAGCCTCCACAGCTGCTTGGCCTTGGGCACCACGTGGGCCTTCACCATCATCCACATCTCCTCCCGTCCTGTAGGTGCTGCCGCTGGAAGCTGCCAGGGCTGCCTGTCCGCCGGGCCCGCTCAGGCTCTCGAAGCTGCAGGCCCTCAGCTGCCAGTCACCAAGCACATTCATGTAATCTTAATGAACAATGTGCAAAGCCATTAAAAACTCAATTAGGACTTTCTTTTTACTGCCGACGTGAGGCAGTGCAATCCTGAGGTGCTCATGTGTAAACACAATAGCTGCCATCTGCTACGGAAGAGCGTTTTGCCTCCAAAAAGGGGATCTGTGTTGCAGACACATCAATAACGGGGCGCTTATCAAGACGTTATTATGCACGGAGGGGAAACATGCAAAACGTATGGCCAGCCAGAGAGTACTTCCTGCTTTAATTCCACAGTTTTCGGTGCTGTGTGTAACAACCATGAGGAAACTAATGCTGTTTTATGTTCCTTATCACGTTAGTGGATTTTTTTTTTTTTTTCTTTTTAAGGGAGAAGGGAGAAGAATGTATTTACAGTCTCCCTCCTTCATGTTTCTGACTGAGCTGGGCATAATGACTGGTGCAGTTTTGATCTCCAGGAAACTGACAGCCTCAGGATGGTATTACTTATGCCAACCTGTTGATCAAAGGGGGCCCTACTGCGCTGCTCCTAAGCTTGAGCCTTCGCGGGGCCGTCTCTAAGATGGCAGCCTGGGCTCCATGCAGATGTCGCTTGCTTCCGCTCTGACGGCTGTCTCTGACCTCTGTGAGGAGGACTGGCTGTGAGGGAGCTACAGGTGGTCAGGTCCCACCTCCCCCAGGGCCCTACAGGTGCACTGCTGGGTGCTGTGGCTTCCTGCCTCTGTGACTCTGCACCTGCTGATTTCTCCATTCCACGTCCCCTCGTGCATTGCTACCCCCATTCCTGCTGTGGGTGATGTCCCCATGTAGAGTCCCCTGCAACTTTGCTAGTGGCTGTCGTTTCCCATCTTCTCCCCTTGAATAAATGGGCTTGGAGCACATAGACATCCTACTGGGATGCCAAAATAATATGGCAATGCTGGCTGTGGAAATTGTTAAATTTCAAAATTTCAGTTGCTTAAAATCAGCTACTAGTTTATTCCTCCTTTGCGTAAAGTCCAAAAATGAGTGTTCCCAATAGGTGGGTGGCCTTTGGTATGGTCCTTGACACTGGAGGAACTTGGCTCCTTTTTAAAATTATTATTGTTTTAAAATATTTACTTTCATTTGTCTTAAAGACAGAGTTAGAGCAGGAGTAAGGGAGAGAGAGAGAGAGAATCTTCCATTTGCTAATTCTCTCCTCAAATGGCTTCAATGGCCAGGCCAAAGCCAGGAGCCAGAAGCTTTTTCCAGGTCTCCCACATGGGTGTAGAGGCCCGAACACTTGGGCCATCTTCCACTGCTTTCCCAGGTGCATAAGCAGGAAGCTGGATCAGAAGTGGGGCAGCCAGGACTCGAATAGGCACCAATCTGGGATGCTAGTGTAACTGGTGGAGGCTTTTGCACTATGCTAGCCCCTATTATTATTTTTTAATTTAAGAGGCAACAAGACACAAGCAAACAGAGTAGGGAAAGAGCTCTAATCTGCTGGCTCACTCCCCAAATGCCTGTAACAGCTAGGGTTGAGCCACAGCCCAGGCTTGGAGCCTGCAGCTGAATCCAGGTCCTCCACCCAGGTGGCAAGAACTCAATTACTTGAGCTATCACTGCTGTCTCCCAAGGCCTGTACGGGCAGGAAGCTGGATTGAGGAGTGAGAGCTGGGCCTCACATCTGGGCACTGCATTGTGGGATGTTGGCATCTTCATCAGTGTCTTAAGTGTGAGGTCAAACACCTGCCCTCTGGTCCCTTTTAATGTGGCTCTGCCCTCTCCTAGTCTCTTGAAATCCCAAGCATTCATCTGGCAGCTGGGAAAAGAGAATGGGCTAGTGATCCTCATCCCACAGTGTGTGTGCAGATCACCCGGCTTCCTGATAAAATGCAGACTCAGGCCTGCGGGGGGCCCGAGATGCCCATTTCTTACGAGTTCCCAAGGTGGTGCTGAAGCTGACAGTCTGACAGCCACCCTTTGAGAGACAAGATGACGGAGGGTGGAGATATGGGGGTAGGAGGGAGGTGGTTCTTGTGGACCAGGCATCACATTCATGCCCCATTGACTAGAACTCAGGGGTGTGGCCCTACCAAATGACAAAGGGAGGCTGGGGAAAGCACTTAGCCATGTATCTAGGGCCATGTTACAGGGCACTACTGCGTGACGGCACGTGAAGCAGAGTAGCCTGCACCTTCTCAGTGAGCATGCCCTGTTCCTGAGGCTAGGGTGAAAAACAGGGAACAAGAGCTGGGGAAAGAAGGCCTTCCTGGCTCTGTTCTGTGGACGGTCAGGAGCCAGAATCACGTGTATATCTGGTGTGAGTTGGCAGGGGAACAGGGAACGAGATGCCTGTGGGAGCACCATGGGACCCAGGGTGGAGAAAGTCAGACACACCTTGCGTCTAAAGCGGCCTCCCCTACTGGGCGATGTGGTAGGGGACGTGTGCATTATTACTCATCTGTCCGAGGAAACCTCTGGAACCCCGTGGGGTGGGGGACAGCAGGGAGACATGGAAATGGAGACTGGCTCAGTATTTTCTCTGAGTTTCAATTCATTCCCCCCACTGTTGCCTTAGTGGTTTCTTCCTTGCTGCCTTGCTGGGAGTTTATGGTAATAAGATAACACATCTGAGAAGGAGCCGTCTCTTCACTTACTCTGTTACTGCCAGGCCATATACCAAGAGATTGCTCTCTGGGAAACACCATAAAGATAGCATCTTTGCTCTGCTCCCAGTGGCTCTCATCCCCAAGAGGTGGGTGGATTTTCTGATTGGTAGAATGTAAAAAACATCTGGTAACTATGAGTGCAGGTTTCTCTGTCCTTGTCTTCTTGCTCCTTGTTGATACAAACTCACCCAATTGCCTGAAGTGGTCTTTCCACTAGGGCAGCTCTGGCTGTAGGTATCAGAGCCAACTTTGGAAGGGAACAGTCTGTGGTCACCCAGCTGTTCTGTGTGCAGGTTCAGGGGAGGAATTTCGGGCAGCCTAATTTGGCCTCAAGTCCAAGATGTTCTCTCTAACACAGCGTTGTGAGCAGTAAAATAGGGGCTTGAAATTCTGTCTCTTTCCTGTCTCTGTTCTTAAGTGTACTCAGAACCCCAAGGGTATAGGGTATGTATTATTGGAACCTCCTAGAACCTCAATAAGATAAGAATTGCCCAACACTTACTTAACTGGCAGCTATTGGTGTTTCTCGCATTGGGGTGAACAAATGAGGCAATTTACTGCTACTGAAGTGGCTTGTCTTGTCTGAAGAGTCCATTCTGACTTGAAGATCTTCATGATTAAAATAAAATTCCAAAGCAACCGTGATTTTCTAGGTGAAAATATTCATCCCAGAGTCATCTGAGTTTATCTACTGTGTTTTATGATGCAGTTTATTTCATAGAATCATACGGCTCTGAGTCCCAGAGTTCAGCGCTCTAAGTTGATTGTGAAATTTCCTTTGATAACTCCTCCACTTGTCCGGGCTTTATTTAACCACATGTGGTGATGGGAAACTCATTTTGTCTCTGTGCAGTCAATCCCATTTTGCTCCTGCTTTCCTTGGTAGAAAGAAAGCCCTTTGCGTGTTGAATTGAAATGTGCCTCCTTGTGGTTTCTTTCATCAGTCTGCCCTTTCAAGCAGCTCTATTAATTACCTATTGCCAAGGCAGTGCTGCACAGCGAGCCAAGAGGAAACAATGACAAACAGCAATAACCATTTAGTCTGGTACCCAGGGGGCCGCGCATCGTTTGTGGGTTGGAGGGCCTAGGTTGAACGTGGTGGCCCCGTGGCTATGTTTCTCACTACCGCGGTGGCAGCGTTGGTTCTTCGCTCTCAGTTGAGCTCCACTCTCTTTCATGGATGTTTGTCCTTTGTGCCCAGCTGAACGGGATCACACTACGTGCCCCCTTCTTCTTCTCGTAAAAGATGGCAGTGGTGTAAGAGGACAAGCCCAGCGAGGAAGCATGTTTTAAGCCTCTGCTTGAATCCATCTCTTAACACCCTGTTGGTCAAAGCAAGTTCTATGGTAGAGCCCAGAACCTGGGGAGGAGGACTTACTCTGCTTCTTCTGAGAACTGCCTGTCAGTGGCAAAGGACTTGGGTCCACAGAGGGTTGAAGAACTGGGAACAACCATTTAATCTGTCAGAGTGACTCAAAAGAGGTTCACTTACTTCCTCTGAGGGGGCTTTTTTTAATGCTTGGAGGTGGTAGCTATGCATTCTAAAAATAGTACTGGTAGCACAACCTTTGACTGTGGAGGGAAAAGGGGAAGTCCTTCAGTCTTGGAGTAAAATAAAAATTCCCTATCTCCCAGGGTCAATGTGAAGATTAAATTGAATAATAAATGAATATGTTAACCATTCATTTATTCATTTGTATGTGTGTGTAAGATATCTAACATTAACGCTACTCAACTTACTCCAGTGCTTAGCAAGTGTCATTTACCTCCCATGCCACCTTCCAGTGGGTTCTCACACTTCCCCAGGGGTCTCCCTGTCTTACTTCGGTATATTCTGCTTTAATGTGTTCCCTTTTAACTGATGGTTCCCTGTTCTGAATACAAGACTTCAGGTAGAATACGTTGGAGCGATGAAACCTCTTGTGTCATAGAGACTTTGCCTCCATTCAAACAGCTCAAGTTCACATGTGGTTATATTTCACCTAATGGCACCTACAGAGGTTGCAGGCAACTAGATTCCTGGCTTTTTGTTA
This sequence comes from Lepus europaeus, assembly GCF_033115175.1. Taxonomy (NCBI): domain Eukaryota; kingdom Metazoa; phylum Chordata; class Mammalia; order Lagomorpha; family Leporidae; genus Lepus; species Lepus europaeus. The sequence continues at coordinate 109,623,787 of NC_084836.1, read as the reverse complement.
TATGTTTCCTTCAAGAGCTGCTGGCTGTAGTGTTTCTTCTGTAACTGTAGACTGTCTACCTTGTAGAAGTCCTTCACACATGTCACCGCCTCTGACTTCATTGAGCCACTTTGTTGAGTACGGTATTTCATCCCCATTTATAGATGAGGGGTACTCATGTTTAGAGAAGAGATGTGGTCCCTTAGGGTCTACCAGACCCCCTCCCCTAGAGTGACACAACCTCGGGCCACGCCTCTGGCCGCAGTGTTTATGGATGCAGCTGATTTTCATTCTCTCTTCTTGTCTGTACTTCCAACTCCCTTTGGGGGTCTTCAGGATCCTTCATGATGGTGAACAGCTCTGGGAGAGCCTCTGGCCAGAAGGCCCACCTTCTCCTGCCCACCCTGAAGGAGAATGACACCCACTGCATCGATTTCCATTACTACTTCTCCAGCCGGGACAGATCCAGCCCAGGGGCCCTGAACGTCTACGTGAAGGTGAACGGCGGGCCTCAGGGGAACCCCGTCTGGAATGTGTCCGGGGTCGTCACCGAGGGCTGGGTGAAGGCAGAGCTCGCCATCAGCACCTTCTGGCCGCATTTCTATCAGGTATGGATGGCATTTTACCATGGTCTGATTTTTGAGAAACCATGATGAATCTGGGTGCCTCTTGCCCTCTATAACCTTGATAGGTCTGGAAAGGACTTCGTTTATTTAGTCAATCATTCAACCTTACTGGGCTTCTCATCCTAGCTGGGCCTTGTGGAGGCAGTCCCTGTCTCCCTGGAGGCAGGGTCTTAGGGAGGAGACTGATAGGTAAATGAATAATCCTAGTGTAGCAGGGTGTGTGGGGCTCGCTAGGACACTGGGTGAACACAGCACCAAACTAATGCCTGCAACTGTTACTCTCCCTGTTTTACAAGTGGAAAGCTTGGCATTCAGAGGAGAGAGATAGCCAAAGATCACTGCTGGAAGGCAATTAGGGTGACTTCTAAAGAGAAATGGTGGCTTGGCTGAGTCTTGAAGGGTGCGTAAAAATGATTGGGAAAGGCATTTGAGTTGTCAGGGACAGCAGGGACCATGGTCTGAAGAAGTGAGTGAGAGAGTCTGGCAGAGCCCGGAAGCTCTGAGCTGTTGAGGGTCAAGTTGCAAAGGGGATAGGCAGGGAGAAAGCCTGCAAAGTGGGGTAGGTAGGTCATAGGGATGTTCAGTCTAGAGCAGTGCACAAACTATCTGTGGTGAAAGCCACTTCCCCCTGGCAGCCCCGACTTAATGGAGATCAGTGTGTTGCTAAACCAAAGAAGGAAAAATAAAGTCACAATAATGCCCAGTTTCTGGATCAGTTTCTGAACATGGCCCTTCCTTGCCCTGTTTATCTCGTTATGAACTGAAGGCACATAGTATGCAGACCCCCACCAGCCCACAGGGCACACTTGAGAAACACAGTTCCAGGTCATCTTAGTCTGGGACTTTTGAAAAAAAGACTTTAATATCATGAAGATTGAACTTACATGTCCTAGGACCCACTTGTTTGAACTGCGCAACCCTGTGATTTTTAGTCACGTTACAGAGTTGTGCAACCATCAGTATAAACCAGTTGTGGAACATTTTTAGCATCCCGTTGAGGTCACTTTTGCCCATTTGCAGTCAATCCTCATTTGCACTTTTGAAAGTTTTTTCATAAGAAAGTGCTATAGTCAAGATGTGCATTTTGGGGACATTTCTCTAGCAACTGATGGTGCATCTGAGGGTGAGAAGATTAGTGACTGAAGCCTTCTTGGACATCTTCCTGTTCTACATCCATGGTGCAGTCCTTCCTGAGGTTAGTGTTAGGAATACATTTATCTACTGAGATCGCTTGTGTTCGTATCTGTGAGACGATTCAAGCCTTATTTCCCCTTTGCCTGGATAGCTAGAAATCAGAACTTAATACTAACTTATCCTCATTACTTAGCCTGGATTTTGCCATACTGATTTCCATTTTATTTTCAATGGGTTGTTATTTCTCTTTAATTTCATTGTCCCTTTTTTGTGTATTTCCTGAAATTCTTTTAGCAGCAGGAGAAAGAGGATGATGTTGGTTATAGTAAGATGTGGTGCTGATGAGACCTGTCATTTGTTGTCTATCATATTCCAGACATAGGACAAATTTTTGTTGTTGTTGTTGTTGACAGGCAGAGTTAGACAGTGAGAGAGAGAGACAAAGGTCTTCCTTCCGTTGGTTCACCCCTCAAATGGCTGCTAGTGCTGGCGCGTTGTACCAATCCGAAGCCAGGAGCCAGGTGCTTCCTCCTGGTTTCCCATGTGGGTACATGGCCCAAGCACTTAGGCCATCCTCCACTGCCTTCCCGGGCCACAGCAGAGAGCTGGACTGGAAGAGGGGCAACCAGGACAGAATCCAGTGCCCCATCCGGGACTAGAACACAGGGTGCCAGCGCTGCAGGCAGAGGATTAGCCTAGTGAGCCATGGCGCCGGCTGGACAAATGTTTTTATATATATTAGCTTGCTTAGTTTTCAGATGGATTTGTTGAGGCTGGTGCTGTTATGTCCATTTTATAGATGGTGACATTAAAGAACAGAAATGGCGCCGGCACACCGGGTTCTAGTCCCGGTCGGGGCACCGATCCTGTCCCGGTTGCCCCTCTTCCAGGCCAGCTCTCTGCTGTGGCCAGGGAGTGCAGTGGAGGATGGCCCAAGTGCTTGGGCCCTGCACCCCATGGGAGACCAGGAGAAGCACCTGGCTCCTGCCATCGGAACAGCGCGGTGCGCCGGCCGCAGCGCGCTACCGCGGCGGCCATTGGAGGGTGAACCAACGGCAAAAGGAAGACCTTTCTCTCTGTCTCTCTCTCACTGTCCACTCTGCCTGTCAAAAATAAAAAAAAGAAAAAAAAAAGAACAGAAATGATGATAATATAAACTCACATGGAGGTAGAAACTCACTTCATGCTCACTCTGTTGGAGGCTATAGCCTAAGTTAGTATAGCCGAATACATAAATGTGTGCTACATACATAATTTATAAAGTTGTAATAGGCACATTAAAAATAGAAAAGAAGCTGGTATAATCAATTTATTAAAGATTTATTTATTTATTTGAAAGTCAGAGTTACACAGAGAGACAAGGAGAGGCAGAGAGAGAGAGAGAGAGAGAGAGAGAGAGAGGTCTTCCATCCACTGGTTCACTTCCAATTTGACTGCAACGGCTGGAGCTGCATCAATCCAAAACCAGGAGCCTTGAGCTTCTTCCGAGTCTCCTACATAGGTGCAGGGCCCAAGGACTCGGGCCATCTTCCACTAATTTCCCAAGCCATAGTAGAGAGCTGGATCGGAAGTGGAGCAGCCAGGTCTTGAATCGGTGCCCATATAGGATGCTGGCACTGAAGGCAGTAGCTTTACACACTACGCCACAGCACTGGCTCCATGGTATAATTAATTTTAATAACATGTTTTACTTAGTCCAGTATAGCTGAAATGTTATTTCAACAAGTCATCAACCTAAACAAATACTAGTGAGATATTTTACATTCTTCATAATTCCTTACAATGTGTATATTTTATGCTTTCAACAAGTCTTGATTTGAATGCTGGATTGGCATTGGGAATACTAGTCTGCATTTATATTTTATAAAAGGTACAGTTGAAGAAGTGGATTCATAACATGAGTTTTCCAATACTGAATTACCAGCTTCTGAAATGTGAACTTAAAGTAATTAAAATGAAATAACTCATTTTCTCAGTCTCACTGGCCCCATTTCTGTAGTTATAAATGAATGCTCCGTGACTTCCGTATCAGGCAGCACAGACTGAAACCCTAACCACACAGCCACACGGCTTCCTCTAGTGGAGTTCTTGGAACAGTTGGCCTTGCCTGGCTCCCCTGACAGGGGGAGAGGAAGGTGTGACTATGAACTGGGCTCTTAGAAGACATGTGGCCTTCAGGCAGGTGTAAGCGTTGCATGAATTGTCGCACTCCATCATGTCAGAATCCTACAGCTCCTCTGGCGGGCCCTGGACTTGGGTCTGAGGGTTTGGAGTCCTTGGTCAGGAGAATTATGGGAGTGAGTTACAAGAAGGTATTTGAAGCAGCAATCATCAAGCTGTGCAGATTACCCCCAGGGACCCAGAGAACTGGCGAGGGGCAGGGTCTTAATAATAATGTTTGCGACCCTGCTGCCTTTGGTTCTCCCCTGTCCTCATCTCCCCCGTCCACCCATGGGGTGGCCAGGAAAGAGAGGCAGAGAGCAAGGAAAGTTAGGAAAAGAAAGGAGAGAAGAGAGGAGGTGAGAAAGGGAAGAGGAGAGAAAATCCTCAGAAGAACTCATTTTAAGTTTCATGTGGATGGCAGAGCGGTTATCTAAATGTTTTCCTAAACTGTTGCTCAGTCACTCACTCAATTTACTTGTCCATCACTTAGCAAGCATCCTGTCTGAGCCTGGCTGGTGCAGATATCCATAATGCACAGGTGAGCCAGGCAAAGCCTTGTGATGGTCAGCGTGGACTGTCTGCATTTTATGTCAGGCTAGGCCCTCGCTCGTTCCTTTAGAACAGCAATAACCTGTCAATAAAAGTGGCTAAAAGCAGAGTCCTTTCATTTTAGCATGTGGGTCGCTAACAGTGCGATATTCTCTCCTAGAGGTTTCAAGACAAATCGAGCACCTTTGGCCTCATTTTTGTATCTCCTCTTTCCCCTTGTGCAGGGTGTTTTAACTGGTTTGCCAGGCCTGCAAACTTTTATCTGAAACTCTGGTGTCACGGATGTTTCAGAACTCAGAATATTTGAATTTAAAAGTTAGTCTATCTGCATACCCTGCAAGCTTTATAACACCTCTATGAGGCTCCACAGCAGCACGCCATAGTCAAATATACAAATTTTCCTACAGCCAGACTCCGGCAGGTTCACAAGAAATGGAATGAATGAAGACCACTGTGTCAGAGTGTGGCTTGGCTCAGGTGTCACCATTGAGTCACTTTATGTGACACTTAGGTGCAAGGCCTTGTGTTCAGAGTATCTAGGGCTTCAGAATTGCACTGAATTCTATATGGATCTCGGGAAGGGTTTGTGCCCGTGTGGCTTGTGGAGTGAGGACAGCTGTTCCTTGGGAAAGAATGAGGTGGCTGAGGTCACAGCATATGGGGACACAGTCAGCTAAGTCAGGATTCTCCAGGGTCAGGAAGAAACCAGGCCACGGGTGTTTAACATTCAGCCTCCTGTCTTGGTGGGCCTTGACCTCTTTTTGTCCTGTGACTGTCTGTGGAGGTGCCGTATGTGTCTGCTTGCCTGGGACATGCCTGACCAGCCTGTGTTGTCCTGGTGAGGTTGTTGACAGTGTCTGTTTCCTGAGGCGGCCCAATTTGGATGATAAATTATGCAGGCTCCCTGTCCGTGGAGATTGACAGGCCGCATACTGGCACGTGCAGCTTTGATTCATCCTTGTATCAGACATCATACAGGAATTTTCTACAAAGAGCCAGGTAGTAAACATTTGAGTCTGTGGGCCGTCCAGTCTCTCTTGTAATCTCCCAGCTCTGCCATCGCCTCAGATACCGTGTAAATGACTGAATGTGCAAAAACAGGTGGTGGGTCCCTATTTAGGTTTGAGGCCACGGTTTACTGAACCCTAATGTAGGTCATAAACTTAGGCCAAGAGCTGGATAGTGGATTCCAAAGTATATAGCATATTGTTGACAAAGCTGGGACCACCAGAGCTCCAGTGCCTTGGTGCTTAGAATGAGCCTGGTTCTTGCCCGTGTGACTTGTGGAGTGAAGACTGGTGGGCGTTTTCCTCTGAGGTGTTCCCTGGGAAAGAATGAGGGGGCTGAGGCCACAGCATGTGGGGGAAATTTCAGGAGACACAGTCAGCCAAGTCGGGATTCTCAGGAGTATCAGTGTAGCCAGCAGATGTCTGTACACGCTCATGGACACCCCTAAGGAGGCCTTAGCAAGCCCATTAGAAATCTTTTTGTGAGGACCTGGTGCAAGTGAGTCTGGGATAAAGCCCCAGGTTGGAGTGCCAAGAGCAGGAAAATTGTCCCATGAGGAGAGCCTCACCATCGGCCACACTTTTTGATGGAGAGTTGTGTGTGTGTGGGGGGGGGTCCTTCAGCACTCCCTAGACCTGACCCTGTGCTGGACACAACTGCCTCACCTTTATCTGTACAGTGACCCTCTGTATTCCGTGGCCATAGGCCGTCTCTTTCAGAGTGGGAGGGGTTACAGGGAAATTGAAATCCCCCAGGATCCTGCCTAGGTCCTCTGGCTGCAAGCCCAGCGCCTGGCCTTTCAGAATAGCTGGGCTGTTTTGAGAATCTTCCGTGCCATAGCCGTGCGATGTGTGATGTTAGCTGTACCCCATCATCATTCGGAATCAATTTGCTTGTAAAAGGCAGTGAGTAATAGGAGGTACGGTGAAGGGTCCTTCTGTGATTTCAGATAGATAACCCACGTAGCATCATGTCAGCCCTGCAGTGGGTCTGGGCAGTTGTTGCAAGGGAGGGAATCGGAGGAAAAGGGGAAGGAGGGGAGGGCACCTTCATTAACAAAACGCCCACCATAGTTTAGCCCGGTCTCGGTCACCTCTCTGCCGGCCCCGTGATGAGCAGCCACGTCTGGAGAATTTTCTGATTCCACGTGGCTGGGTAGAGCGTCCTTACGTTCCCTCTGTTCTGCACTGTACGTTGAGAAAGCAGTGTGGAACAGACACGTGTCTCTGTCATACACACGGCCACCAGTGGAGACCCACGTGGCCACAAACACAGTAGCATGGACACACGTCTCCCACACTCGCAACATGCTCGCGCATGTGTGCACACACAAGGGGAGGTGGCAAGAAAAGCGAGTGTACCTGGAGTCTCCGAGACAGGAGTGACACAGGTGTGGGCATTCCCAGACCTCAATCTTCGCCTTGAGGATTCTGTGGAGCGAACACAAGTGAGGTTTCCAGTACTGCCAGGCTTTAGACCCCATGATGCGTGCATTAACAGCCCTTGACTCCTGGCTGGGTCACAAGCATGGGGTTTCCATCCTTTTTCTGAGTGGGCTTTGTGGCACCAGGTCTTCAGGGGGTCCCGGGCGGGGCTCTTCCCTCTTTAGCCCACCCCTGCCTCCTCTCGGGAGAGCAGGTGCCTGGTAGATGTTGTCAGCTGTGTGCTTCAGATCATGACCTGTGTCCATGGGAGATTCTTTCCATGTCTTGTTTTTAATGATTCTGAACTTTTCTTTTTAGAAAAACAAAGGACTTGTGTCCATCTTTGAGCCACCTGCTTGCTCTGTTCTCCCTTGCCTCCCTTGGTCAGATGACCTTTTGTTCCACACTGGAAACTGCTGTGCAGATCACTGAAATTAAGGACTCATTTGACTTTGATTCAACTGGACCTGAAACTCAGTTCTACTTCCTGGAACTCCATGGGCATCCAGCACTTTTTTTTTTTTTTTTTTAATTTTTGACAGGCAGAGTGGACAGTGAGAGAGACACAGAGAGAAAGGTCTTCCTTTTGCCGTTGGTTCACCCTCCAATGGCCGCCGCAGTAGGCGTGCTGCGGCCGGCGCACCGCGCTGTTCCGATGGCAGGAGCCAGGTGCTTCTCCTGCCGGCCGGCATCCAGCACTTTAAATCTTATAACTTTGCTCACAGTTTAGGAGGGCCTGTCACAGGGAGAGGCCCACCCTTGGAACCCTACCTCCCTGGTCTCTCCTCCCTCCCCCACTCCATCCCTCTCCCCTGGACAGTAGATCTTCCTCCGTGTCTTACAAAGGCCTCCTTAGACTGGTGTGGGAAATAGAATCTCTTAGTTTTATCCTAGGCCATCTCTCCTTGGGAAAACATGCAGGGCCGTGGTCGTCTTCTTCAGCAGAGTCCTGAGGATCCTGTTTTTATCTCCTTTAAGGAAACTTTTGCTGTACATCCTCTGCTCAAGGACTGTGAAAGGTCCTCAAACTCCCAGTTCCCCTGAAGCGTGGCCTCACAGATGCAGCACCCTCACGCAGGCACACGGGCTGCTCTTGGCAGGACTAGGGCGTGACTCATCTCTGAGCCTCTCTTGGGAAGTCATTTCCTGGCTCTGCCCAACTCCCTAAACTCAGGGCGAGGTCTTCACCTTTACACACAAGCTCTGGCTCCCTGACACCCTGCACCAGGGGGTTTCCAGTAAGGATCTGTGGGCCGGGGCATGTGCATTCCACATGGCGGCCTTAGAGTTGGAGAACACTGGGCAGAGAAGTTGGGGTTCCCAGCCCAGGCCTCTGCTCTGGTCCCTGCACTCAGTCTCTGCCTCCTTGCACTGACATGAGGCCCCTCCCGTGGCCTGCTTCTGCCCTTACCTACCACTTCCCTCCATCTGGAGGCAGACAGCCCTGGAGTGGTCTCCAGACTTCTCTGCCCTCTGCTCTGGCTCTGGTCACATTTGCTGACTTCTGACACTAGGGGCCTGGATTTGAGTTCCCTGTGAGTGTGCCTGGCTGTGGAGGGCTGATCTCTCGCTCCTGAGAATACCTGGGTGGCTGTTTCCACCTCAGGGGCCTGGTAACCTCCTGTTTCTTTGTGCTGTCTCTTCCCAGGAGCTGGAGCAGGCTGGGTCCTGGAAGGGCCGTCCTGTGGTCAGAGCCCCACACCCAGGCACCCTGCCGGGGTGATTATCTCCACCCAATTGTGCAGGGTCTCCTGGGGGAACTGCTGACATCTCCAGCCCCATTTAAAAACTTTGGCATCCAGGGCTTATTACCATTCCAACTTCATCCTTTGACTTGCCTGCTGAAATTGTTGTTTGGAAGGTTGACTACTTTTGTTGATTCTCAATCGTGTTTTACACAGAAAATGCTGTTTTCCTGTTAATGGGCCTATGTACTACAGGTATTGTTCTCAGCTTATCACTTGACTTGTGTTCTAGACTTTTGTTGACATACTAAGCATATCCTGACATCATAGTTATTAAGAAGGTTTTATATAACTTTTAAGAAATTGATTTTTTAAGACTTTGTCATTAATTTCTAGTTTTAGTAAATTTAGTTAGAAAATACATAGAACCAAATTATGCACTTTCTTGTTTGAAGATATTCTCATATAATCCCTGAACACTTAAACAGAAAGTTTCATTCAATTGGTTCTCATTAGCATATGTATAATATAAAGTTATTATTTGTATTTTGTATGTACTCAATACCTTTGCTTTTTCCTGTTTGATAGTTACAGTCTAAGACATAGGTTTAAGTCTCTAGATATTATTTCCCATCATTTTCTCTTTCAAGTTTTGATTCATGTATTTTTTAAAATTAAAATACACTTAATGGTTTATATTTTGTTTAAAATTCTACTTTGATGCATTCATATTATTTTCAACAACTGTCTTATTTATTTGCATTTCCTTATTATGTCTTTGTTCAACTTGTTCTTTTTAAGGTTATGGAGTCATTCTGTTTTAAGTGTTTAATCTTACAGTATACAATTAGGCTTTGATTATTTAGACAGTGGGAGAGCATTCCTCTATTTTAGCCCATTTATATTTATTGTCACAACAGACTTTTTTCCTTACTTTTGTCATTTTTGTTATACAGTTTGAATGCTTTCATGCTATTTCTTTTTAAATGTACTTACTTTGTACATTCCATTTTCTTTTGATTTTTTTTCTATGAACTTTTAGTTTCTTTTGAGTTATTTTTTAAAAATAATTAGACATGTGATTTTTTTTAAAAAAAGATTTATTTGAAAGTGAAAGTAACACAGAGAGAGGGAGACAGAGAGAGATCACACGCGCGCGTGAGAGAGGAAGAGACCTTCCATCTGCTAGTTGACTGCTCGCATGGCTGCAGCAGTCAAGGCTAAGCCAAGCCAAAGCCAGGAGCTTCATCCGGATCTCCCACATGGATTCAGAGGCCCAAACGCTTGGGCCATCTTCTGCTGCTTTTCCCAGGCCATTAGCAGGAAGATGGATCGGAAGTGGAGCACCTGGGACTCAAACCAGCTCCCACATAGGATGCCAGCACTGCAGGCAGCGGCTTTTCTGCAATGTGTGATTTTTAAAGAAAGGCTCTCTGTTCACTTGGCCTTGCAGGATGAAGTCGCTGTCACCCTTATAGATTTGCAGACCTTTCTGTCCTGTCCTGCACACTGTTAAACCTCTCTGAGAGGCTGTGTTGTCCCAGCGCACTGCTCTGGAAGCATGGTTGTCATGCCGGTGCAGTGGCTCTGTGTCTGGTGTGATCACTGTCCCCAAATCAGCTTACGTAGCTCCCAGGCAGCCATTAGCCATTTGATGCTTTACTGCCATTGCCACCTGTGCCACCAGTGCCCTCCTCTCCCTTGTTGTAGCTCCAGGCCCCAAAGAGAGAGTACTGGCCTTGACTTTGGCTGGCCTGGAGTGACCACGTGGACCACTGAGAAGTTTCCTCTTCATCTCCTTACCCACCTACTGTCTATCTACTGGCTTGAACCGAGGAGTGAAAGATGGGACAGGGTCCACTTTGGAGGTTGTCAAGTGGATAGAGGTTAAAACATGATGCTGGATTGGACCAGTGTGGTACACTGATGCTTTCCTACAAAAACAGCCTCTGGGACCAGCGCTGTGGCATGGTAGGTTTAGCCTCCATCTGTGGTTGTGGCGTTTAAGTGGGCGCTGGTTTGTGTCCTGGCTGCTCCTCTTCTGATCCAGCTCCCTGCTAATGGCTTGGGAAGGTTGTGGAAGATGGCCCAAGTTCTTGGGCCCTTGGCACCCAGGTGGGAGAACTGGAGGAAGCTCCTGGCTTCAGATTGGCGCAGCTCCAGCTGCATTTGGGAAGTGAACCAGCAGATGGAAGACCTCTCTCTCTCTCTCACTCTCTCTCTCTCTCTCTGTAACTTTGCCCCCAAATACATAAATAAATCTTTAAAGACATAAACAAAAATGGCTTCTTCCTTTAGTGCATCCTAATAGTAGAGATGGGAGAGAATGGACAAATTTCAGACATCCAGTGAGGTAGACTCAAAAAAAAGAAAGAGAGAAAGGGAGAAAGGGAGAAGGAGAGAAGGAGAAGCCCAGACAGAAGCCCAGATCTTCAGCTTGGATGGAGCTGGTGGCACCACCCATGAGTTCCACAGTTCAGGAGGGTGACCCCTGGGTGAGGGTGAAGATTGCGTTTGCGGCACTGATGTGATACCAAGGTGGAAACACAGAGCTGTGAGCTGGATGAGTGAACTGCTTGCTGTTCAGGTGAAAAGTCTGAGAGTAGAGATGCTGGCCTGGGAGCTGGCAGTGAATGGTGGAGGTTAAAGAGAGCGTGCATGGGAAAGCAATGAGTAGAGGAAGTCCATGTTTGAAGAGCAGATGGAGGAGGAGGCATACCTGCTAATGCACCCCCAGAATAGCCCCAGATTGATGAGAAAAACCATGAGTGATGTAGTCTCAGTACCTAAATAGAAGAGACCAGAAAAAGAGAGCTATGAGTACTGATAGTTATAGAAGAATGGTCAGGCAGTAATAATAATTGTAGCAAACATTTATTGAGAGCCTATCATGTGCCGTAGAGTGTTCTAAGTAGGATATGGACTGAAAAACTACCCTATCCAGTGAGGTAAATGCTGTAATTGTAGGTGCAGAAACCAAGGCACAGAGCAGCAAGTACCTTGCTCAGGGTCACACCCCAGTAAGTGGCAGAGCCAGACTTGAACCAGGCATTCTGACCCAGAGCTCATGTACTACACCACCCTCCTCTGTAAAAGTACCCACTGGATTTAGCAATCAGGTGACTGCTAGTGTCTGCCATGAAAACAGCTTTTGAGAGAGTGTTACAGATGAGATCTAGAGTACAACAGGTTGGGGTTTTGAAGTAGAAAGTAAGGAAGTATTGGGCATGAGTAAAGATAAAATTATGGAGACGTTCCAGTGTGATTGAAACAACTATGCGGTAACAGGGGTGAAACGGCTGCTGAAGGGTTGTTTGTCAGTGGAGAAGCCCAAGCGTTTCCATAAGTCAGGGTTAGGAGTAAGAGGGAGGGTCTGGGCTACAGGATAGAAAGTTGAGCAGAACCAGAACCAGGAGGGTAGACAATGCAGCAGGGGTCAGGGTCAAGAGCACTGGCATTTCCTGCAGAGAAGACCGTGGGGGGTGTGCATGTAGACCAGGTCAGCGGGTTAGAGGTCAGCAAGCAGCCTTCTCTTCCCTCCTGCCGGTGTGTGTGTCTCCTGGGACTGGACGGAGTCTGTTGAAGGGAAAACTCGTGTGTGTGGTACAGGAATGACGGAAGGCAGGTTCATGACAGGCGTGGCAAGGTTGAGCTGAAGATGCAGAGGGAACTGTCTGGTGATTAGGCCACGTGGTGAGGTGAACTTGGGCTGCTTGAGAATGCAGGGGAGTCCAGGCAGGTGCACTGACTGCCCAGAAGCAGAGGCCCAGATGGCAGGAACGAGGGCAGTGACCTGGCAGAGTGCTGCGGGGGAGGGGATTGTGCCCAAGTGCAGGGAAACGGGGATTTTCTGAAGTGAAGAAAGCCGAGAGTGAGCGTGAGCTGAGGCATTGGCATCGGGGAGGTCAGAGGTGCTGCGCAGGTTGTCCACACAGACGCTCACATGACCTTGGTGGAGACAGGGGTTGGGGGACGAGGGAAGTTGTTATCCGAACTCTAACAGCTTAAGCATACATGCACTTTGTGGAAATAAACAATTCAGGTGGTAGTTACACGAGGAAATCCAAAGAACACATTGCCCTCTGTTCTCAGATACGAGCAGCTAGGTTGTTGCTTATTTTTAAGAGGTATTATTAAGAGCTTCAGATGGACCTTATTTCATCTGAGTGCAGGATCCAATCAGGGGAAACCCTCCTTGGCTTATTTGAGCTTCCAAGGTAAGCGTGTCTCTCACCCTTCCTAGGAGAGTTGAGGTGTTGGCCGGCAGGAGGGGGGCAGGTAGATAGGAAGGAAGGCAGACAGGCAGGCAGGGAGGCCGGCTAGAAGGGAGGGAGAGAGGCCATTCTTCCCTGGGTGTCGCTGAAACCACAGCGAGCAAGGTGCAGATTGGAGTCCTCGGGCCACATTTGATTGTTTTTCCTATTTTGTGTCTGAAATCCATTAAAAATGTTCCATGTGGCTGACTGTTCTTCTGCCAGTCTGCAGACGGTGGCCTTTTTACCTTGTTTGGAGAACCCGAGTCCATTGCCAGGGTGTAGTGTGCTGTCCTAATGTAAGGTCTCTTTGCCTGGCTCTGATGGGAGGCTTCCTGTGATGAACGCCTACAACCGCCTGTGTGAAATTGACTCCCGCCTTGTGTGTTGCAGGTGATATTTGAATCTGTCTCTCTGAAGGGTCATCCTGGCTACATCGCTGTGGACGAGGTCCGGGTCCTCGCTCATCCGTGCAGTAAGTCTGCCCTCCTCCCAACACTGCTCCATGCAGACCGGGTATTTCTGAGGCTGCAAATCCCCCTTCATTCAGCTCACAAACATCTCTCACTCTCTCTCTTTTAATCCTTCAAAAATGCTTACATACGCAATGCAATCAGTCCTGAATAAATCCATAATTTTGCTGGCCTGTTCAACAGGCAGCACCTCCAGGAATTTGCAGAGAGTAGCAAAACATCTTCGTTTGAATCTCCTGCCATTATTAAGGGAGTCTAAAGTCCTGATTGTTTATTAGTGGGATTCAGACCACTGAAGTGGAAGAATTAGAGGGCTTTGGATGGAATCTTGTGCAATTGTCTTAAAAAAAGAAAACCAGCAACACCAAAACATGGAGCAAATTAGCTCACTGTTCACTCACAGGGAAAAGTACCCCAGAGCTATTAATTCTTTAAAAATAATCTTAAATATGCTCATCAACTCTGTGTAGGGGTAGGCAGAGATTTCTCTTGGTGGTTAGTGGTCACGGTATGGTGTCAGGAGTCCTTGGCGCACTCCGCTCCGCCACACCCATCCATTCTCCCGGAAATTGCCCTCCCTTCGCTGTATTTAGTGTAAGGCACGTGAATGGGTTTCAGCAGGAAGATGTGGTTTCTGGGCTCACAAAACCTCTGAGGGCCAAGTCTTGGATGCAGGTTGTTGCGCACAGATGATACTTGGGTAGGGGTTCTGAAATTAAAACAAACAAAAAAGGTATGGGAGTTGGGGCAGCCCCGGGTGGGATGGCTGAGATGCCAGTCCCACAGATTTGTTGGTTCTCTGCTAATCAAAGATCCCCATTAATTTCTTGGCAGTCGTCCAGTTGGAAGCAGCCCTGCAGCGGGCCTCTCTCCATTCCCCCCAGCTGGCTGTGAGTCATGCTCTGGGCTGTGCCTTGCAGTCCTGCCACTTAGGACTGCTCTCATTTCAGCCTCATCCACACTGCTCTCAGTGAGACCACTCTCTCTACCTCTGCAGTGAACTTGTGAGGCCCTGGATCATCACTTTATTCCCTCTTCCTGGTGCTGGAATGCCATTGTGTGACTCATGGCCTTAGGGCACCATCACTGGAGGAATCTGGGACAACTCCCAAGTTCCAGACTTATTCGGGGGAGCTGTGTTTGGCGTCTGTGCAGGAGAGACCCTCCTTCCGTCCACATCTTGGGAGTGTGGAGATCCGACTCAGACTCCATTCCTCTGGCTTAAGGTCCCTACTCCCTGGGTCGCTTCCTGATCTTTTCAGATTTTCTCAGATCGGCCTGTCCATTCTGCCGTGCCTAGGAAATGCTTGTGTTGAACCAGACCTCATGTGTAGAGGATCCCAGTGGGTGTGCAGGTGAGTCCCTCACCAGAATGGAGTCTTCCCCTTGCTTGAGTCCCGAGAGTCAGCATCCACGGCCCAATGCTGAATGATATTTGGGCTGAGACTGAGCAGGTGTGTTGGGAGGAGATGGCCTTACCCGTAGTCCATTTAGCTGCACACACGTAACCCCGAATAGCTAGCAGACTTCTGTCTTTCTCAAATCCTGCACAATCCCATCCTTAGTACTTTCACAATTGCGGCATCTACCTGCATTCCTGTCTCTTTCCTTGGGCTGAAAGCTTGGACTTGGTCTTGTAGTTGACACCGGCTCTTCCCAAGAGAGTACTGCATGGCTGTCTCTCTTCCTGGATCCCACAACTCTGTGTTCTCATAGGAATTTTCACCTCCACCGTGAAGCCCTATCTGGACACCTGTTTCTTGTTGCACACTCAACCACCTTTAAGGCCAGATTGGGCGAAGTTCTGCCCTTCTCCAAGCACTTTCTGTGGCTGTGGTCATGGAAAATGTTTCTTTCTGGTACATCTCCATTGGAGAATGTTCTTGGGAAGGCATTTGAATGCCTTTCCACCCCTAAATCTCACGACTGCTCTTGGAGCTTTCCTCTCCTTGGGCTGCTCCTGGATTTAGGACTCTCCTGACACCCTCATCCTTTTCCTGCTGAGGAGTGTGGACTGTTGCATTATGGAATTGATGAGAGCCACTTATACAGCAAATGGGCCATGGCTTGTATCTTGGCAAGACGTGACCCTGGCTTTATTTGTTGGAATGTGCTTCAGTGAGTTCAACCTCAGTACTTAGGTGGCTTCAGCATAAACTTCCCAGAAACTGCAACGAGGGGATCCATGAGAGTGACTGGAATGGGAAAAATCCCATTTCAGTTCAGGTACAAATGCTGGTAGAGTATCTAGTCGTCTGATCTAGCTATTGCTCATGAATCACATGAACTTGATTTGGGTCTAGCCAAGGCTGCTTCCCAAGGACCCACACTGAATCCAAACACAGCCTAGGATTTGATCCATCCATTCATTGTACAATTAAATATTCAACAGTTAAACAATCAGCTTTGTGTTCAGAGCATTGCTGGGTACAGGAGATACTTAAGTGACTAAGGTTAAACCCTTGCCCTCATGGTGTTTATCTAGAAGGGGCACAGGAGGAGGAATGACTTTAAATAACTCATCATTTCAGATAGTAGTAAGTGCTGTAGACTGTGGTAGATTTGAGTGACAGGGGTATGAGAGGGCTCCTCACACAGAACGCTGAGGGGCGGGGTCTTTGTAGAGGTGCTCTGAGCTTGGGCTGGAATCATTGGGAGGCGTTTGCTGTGTGATGATCTGAGGGAAGGACATTCTGGGCAGAGGAGACAGCAGGTGCAGGATCCTGCAAGAGGTCAGCTGTGTGCTGCCAGCGCGTCCTGGAGCACAAGAGGAAGCAGAGTGGATGTTGGGGGAGAGCTGGGCCTGCTCATGGTGGGCCTCACACATCCTCGCGAGCAAAAAAGGTCTTCTAAATACAGAGCGGCAGTGTGGGATAGACCCATGCTGGGTAGCAGTGGGGCC
This sequence comes from Lepus europaeus, assembly GCF_033115175.1. Classification (NCBI taxonomy): domain Eukaryota; kingdom Metazoa; phylum Chordata; class Mammalia; order Lagomorpha; family Leporidae; genus Lepus; species Lepus europaeus. Next base: position 109,607,591 of record NC_084836.1, on the reverse strand, counting down.
TCGCTTCATGGAATCCCACAGGCAGCTCATGGAGAAAGCTAAAGGGCCATAGAGAGGAAGTGAGGGGACCTATTAGGAAGAGAGTTCTGGAGCCATGCCAGAGTCATTGGTGTCCTGGACTAGGGTGGTGGAGAGACATCCAAGAAGTGTTTACTGAGTGAAGACTCCATGCCAGGTGCTATTCTGGGATTATAGGAGTGACAGGCTCATGAGCTTCCATTTAAGCGAAAGAGACTGAAAATAAAACAAATAATGAGGTAATTAGGGTATGTAACAGATGGCGCGTTCGTTTGCTAGGGTTGCCTGCCTTCACCACACACCACAGGCTGGGGGGCTTCAGTGGTAGAGATGTACTCTCCTACAGTCACGGAGCCTGGGACTCTGAGGTCAAGGCGTCAGCAGGCTAGCAACCTTTCCTGGGCTTGCAGATGGCCACCGTCTGTACATGGTCTCTCCTCTCTGCCCCACACTCCTGGTGTCTCTCTAAGTTCAACTTTCCTTTTCTTAAGAAAAATAAGAAAAAAAAAATAAGGGAGAGGGAGGGTGGGAGCAAGGGAGGAAGGGAGGATAGGGTGGGAAGCTTCATTATGTTCTTTGTTTAAAAGAGTCATTTATTTATTTGTGCAGCAGAGTTACACACAGAGGGAGGGAGAGACAGAGAGAAGTCTTCCATCTGCTGGTTCACTCCCCAAATGGCCGCAATGGCAAGGGCTGAGCTGATCCTAAGCCAGGAGCCAGGAGCTTCTTCTGAGTCTCCCATGCAGGTGCAGGGGCCCAAGTGCTTGGGCCATCTTCTACTGCTTTCCCAGGCACATTAGCAAGGAGCTGGAATGGAAGACAAGCAGCCGGGACTCAGACAGGTGTCCATATGGGATGCAGGCACCGCAGGTAGAGGCTTAACCTACTACACCGCAGCGCTGGCCCCTCATTATGTTCTTAAAACTGTTTATATGAAATACAAGATTTGTTCCCTTTTTAGAAATAAGAAAAGGAATGCCACCAGGCAGGAGGACTTGGAGCCCACCCTCATGGCCTCCTATCACCTGGCTGGCTTCTCGAACCAGTGCCCACATGGGATACCAGTACTGCAGGTGGCGGCTTTACCCACTGCACCACAGCTCCGGCCCCCACCTGAATGGCTTCTTTAAGCCCACTCTCCAAATCCAGTCACACACTGAGTCACTAAGGGGTCAGTGCCTCAATGCCTGTGGTTTAGGGGAACACAGACCAGTCCATGGCAAGCAGTTCAAGGAAGACACAGAATGTGGAGTTGAGCGGGTAGGGAGATTAGTGGTGGAACCAGCTGGGTATTACCTGATGGATCGGAATGGGAGACAGAGGCGTTGAAGCGGACCTGTTCCCAGTCTTCCGGCTTCAGCAAGGTGCTGTGGGTGTGGGGAGAGCTGAGTGCTTCCCACGATGCTGGTGGCTGCTTCTGGGAGTTTATGTCACGTCGTCAGATAGAGCTTCTGAACTGGCCTTTGGACTGAAAGTGCTTTCCCCAGATTTTAATGCATTGATTATTTTACTTATAGATCAGTAAAAATGTAACTCTACTAAGAAATATACCTTCCTTTTATATCTTGCAGCTTTTATATCCTCCAGTTTTCTCTTGACACATGGGGAGAGTTTACCAATAAGCGATTCCACTAATTATTCCAGGGGGTTAGTGCTTGACTTGGAATTATGCCCTCCATGGATTGGAGCTGAAATTATGTCTGATTGATTGATTTATTGGAAAGGTAGAGTTAGAAGGAGAGCAAGAGTGAGAGTGAGAGAGCAGGAGAGAGAGAGAAACAGAGACAGAGACAGAGACAGAGAGAAATCTTTCTCCTACTGATTCACTCCCCAAATAGCTATAATAGCTAGGGCTGAGCCATGCTGAAGCCAAGAACATTGAATTCCATCTGGGTCTCCCATGTGGGTGCAGGGGCCCAAACACTTGGACTCTCCTTCACTGCTCTCCTAGGTACATTAGCAAGGAGCTGGATTGGAAGTGAAGCACCCCCAACGCAAACTGGTGCCCATAGGGGTTGTCAGTGTCACAGGCAGTGGCGCTACCTGCAGCCCTACAACACTGGGTCCCTGATGTCCTTACTCTAAGGAAGTTCCTCACAGTTTTCCAAGCAGTGACCTAAAGTTTGGCATAACACTCAAAGGAGAGGGGCCAGCACCGTGGCTTAACAGGCTAATCCTCCGCCTTGTGGCGCCGGCACACTAGGTTCTAGTCCCGGTCGGGGTGCCGGATTCTATCCCGGTTGCCCCTCTTCCAGGCCAGCTCTCTGCTGTGGCCCAGGAGGGCAGTGGAGGATGGCCCAAGTGCTTGGGCCCTGCACCCGCATGGGAGACCAGGAGAAGCACCTGGCTCCTGGCTTCGGATCAGTGAGGTGTGCCGGCCGCAGCGGCCATTGGAGGGTGAACCAACGGCAAAAAGGAAGACCTTTCTCTCTGTCTCTCTCTCACTATCCACTCTGCCTGTCAAAAAAAAAACAAAAAAACAAAAAACCAAAAAAAAAAACCAAAAAAAAAAAAACACCACTCAAAGGAACTCATTTTCTCCTACTCACTGAAACCTCTCGCCTGTATTTTATAGCCCATTTAACATTTTTGTGTTATTCTGAATGTACCTTAGCCATACTTACCTTGTGCTGCTATTTCTCAGTGTTAGCCATTAGCAGGGCTGGGCCTGATAAATGTCAGCACAATATTCTCCTTGGTTTCAAAGTTTCTAACTCGTAAGTTGACTTTTAGAATTTTTCAAACCTTTTTTTTTTTTTTTACCCATCACAACCTTGCTGGGCCGTGTCCCTGAGCCCGCAGAGCGTCGGCAGCACGCCTCTAATGTGTGTATTGAGCTTTCTTTCCAATTGTGTGGCTTCCTACTGAGCACTGTTGGGTTTAAAGAGCGAGATAAAGGGCACAATAATATGTCTTCAGATGCTGCACTGACATCTGCAGGAGTTTAAATGTCACCAGCATCAAGGCACGTTGCCCCAGACGTACAGCCAGTTTTCTGCTAACCCCATTCACTGGAAGCCCATCTTTGGGGGCTGGGTCTCTGTGGTTCAGTAGAGGGGGATGCTTAAAGCCATGAGCCTATGGCTGGCCCAGGGCCGGAGTTGGTGCTGGTGGGTTATTTTCTCTCCCAGAGCTCCCAAGGAAGGCAGAGCAGCTGTTGATGGAGTGGAGTGTACAGCTGAACAAGAGACTGCAATGAGAACCTGGGAGAAAGAGGGCTGGGGAGGCAGGAGCCCAGAGACTGAAGCAGAGGACCAAGCATGTCCCGAGCACCTGGAGAAGCCCCAGAGAGTTCAGGGAAGAGCCAGGCCCTCAGGGAGCAGTGATGAGAGGGAGGCCAGATGGAGGAAATGCTGGGCAAGCAAGGGCTGTTGGGGCAGGTTCCTGTGACCCAGGGCTAGCGCCCCCTGCCTCCCCACAGTGCAGTGCGTGGAGGGCATCGCTGGTTATAGGACCAGACAAGGTGAGAGTTCCCAGGTGACTCACGCAAGAACAGCATATCCAAGACCACAAGCTGATACAGCCCGCTTGTCGGCATCTTTTGTGAAATCTGTGCAGGTTTTCTTTTTGCTTCTTATTTGAAAGGTAGAGCAACAGAGAAGGAGAGACAGAAAGAACTCTTCCATCTTCTGGTTCATTCTTCAAATGGCCACAGCAGCCAGATCTGAGCCAGGCCAAAGGCAACAGCCAGGAACTCCATCCTGGTCCCCGACAAGTGCAGGGCCCCAAGCCCTTGGTCCATCTTCTACTGCCTGCCCTGGCACATTAGCAGGGAGCTGGATCAGAAGCTGGGCACCCAGGACCAACACCAATGCTCCAGTATCGGATGCTGGCATTGCAAGCAGCGTCTCAGGCCTCTGCACTGTGGTATAGGCCTCCTATACAGAATTTTAGTAGAGATGCTGTCAGTGAATGGGAGATTTTATAAAATCTGGATTTTTTTTTAATTTTCCTTGAGAAATCACTTGAGTCACCACTCTGAGGAAAGCAGTCTCACGTGTTTCCTTCGGCCGGGTTTCAGTAGCATCTCCCCTTCACGGGCCCAGGGTCTCTCACCCATTCCCCTGAATCCATACCGCGCCATACTTTCTCCCCAGTGCTGAGGCTGGCCTCAGATCCGGGTTATGGTTGTGCTTACGTGGTGCCTTATTTTGGTAGAGATGTCTTTATTCTACCCAGATTCTATCAAAGGTGGGGAAATGACAGAGAGGACATGGAGGTGTTTTGTTTGTTTTATTTTATAACTAAGCCACTTTATTAACTTAAATAACTGTTGAGCTCCTGCAGGCCCATGGTTTTTACATCTCTGCTGTAAGAAGCTGGGGTTTCTCCAGCATTCTAACACCAGGGCCCAATAACTATCTAAATTCTGAACCTAGAAAGGAGATAAGAGGGATTGAAGGTGAAAGAAACAAAGAGATCGGTTGTTGAGAAGGGAGAAGAGGGGGAAGGAGGAGTCTCAAGCAAGTGGGAGGCATGGATCCAGAGGAGACAGACACATAACTTCCAGTCCCCAGAGTTGAAGCTGTCTTCCCTGTGTCCCAAAGTGTAGGGGGAGAGCTTCCCTCTGTAAAACCCAACACAGAGTTCCCAACCCTGGAGCTGAGAGTCAGCACGTGGACCCTGTCCCCGCCCTTGAACCTGTGACATAAACAGACTCACCCGGTTCACTATCTTCCTTCTTGAAGAATTGACTTGAACTGATGCTCCCAAAATATATTTTGCCAAATCGTACAGGAGAGCCCAAAGGAAATGATTTCAGATGATCAGAGCCGTGTGACATTTGTCAGGTTGACTGGGTGCAGGAATCTTAAAGTCTGACAAGCCCACAAGAAGGGGTCTTGCCTGGGCCTTGCACCCTGGATGCCCCCTAGCTGTGAGGTCCTGGAGATGGAGTGAGGGTTCTCTGCCCTGTTGTTGTTGGTTTCAGAGCCTGAGCAGAAGGGCTGTGTTTTCTGCCAGCAAGGCTGCCTGTTTGGGCTTTTGCTGAGCCTTGCAAACAGTGACACGGTTTGGTAGACAAGGGGGAAGAAGAGAGGAAGGGATCATCTGCAAAGGTTAAGGAGCAGTGAGAGGATCCTGGAGACAAAGCACAGCTCTGCCCGGGAGTCCTTTTCCTGGACCCTGGCCTCTGTCTGGCGACACCATCTTCCTTCCCAGTGCCAGGGTGACAAAGGAACCTGCTAGTTAAATACCAAGTTTGGGCAAAACTGGGCCTGAACTGAATTCTGTTGCATGTCTTGCTCTGGGCACATTGAACTCCTTGAGTGTTGGCTTCTGCCTCTGTAACACAGAAATGACAGCAGTGACTGCTTGCAGGTACATCAAGAAGTCAAATTAGATGAAAAGATGCAAGACGTGTATCACGATACCCGTCACTGAAGGAACTTTGGATCAGTGACATCGTTGCTACTGTTGGTCTGCCCTTGTACTCGACTCTCTGGAAAGCAGCTCTGAGGCCTCTGTTGAACCTCCTTGGACCTTTGGGAGTTTTCCATTGGCCCCTTTCTGGGGTGGTCCATGCTCAGCTCTTCACTGGTTTGGTTGGTTTTGTCGATGGTGGTAGAGATCCTTACTGTGCCTCAGTGAAGAAATTCATTATTCTAGATACAGGTTGCCCGCCCAGGGAATGTGGATTTTGCTGCTCTTTGGAGAACCATACAGATGGGAACTTGTCTGCATAGGAACCTGGGCAAGGTGTATAGGTTCTCCGCACCTCAGTTCGTTCACGGCAGAGAGAATCCGGCCACCTGCTGTGTGGGATTACAGCATTGTCCTGTGTGGTACGGATCCCACGGAAGCACTGAGGAATGGGAGCTGTTTGTCTTCTCTTGGTGGTGGTGGTGGTGGGGACATTGGCACAGCAGTTAAGATACCCACAGCCCATATCGTAGTGTGCAGGCTCCTTCTCTTCCTCTCCATCAGCATCAGCAGCCTTGTCGCTAAGGCCGAGCGTGCAGGTCTGCGGCCGGAGGTGTTCAGTTCAGCTTTCTTCCCTCTGCTCGCCCAGGCCGTAAGACAACTGTCCTCCCCCCAGCCCCAGCTACAGTTTTTCTTCCTCCTAGGTTTCAGTGCCGGGGTCCTGCCTGTCAGCCCCTGTCAGTCCCCAGGGCCACGTTCTTGGGATGGTTGTGCTGGTGCCACAGGGTGACAGCTCTTGACAGGAATGTTGGGGTCTCACAGATCTCCACGTGTATCTTGGTCCCCCCACTGTCTGGGTATCTCCCTGCACCAGACTATATAACCCCTATGAAGTGGGGATGTTGCCTACCTAATGGGTTTTGTGAGGTTTAAGTGAGAGAATATGAGAGCAAAGCTCCTAGAACAGGGCGTGGGTCCATGACCTCTTCACTGGGTGGGGCCTCTTCCCTGGCACAGCCCCCCCCCCCCCTGCCGTGCCCCCCTGAGCTGTCATCCACTCCGGGGAGCAGGGGGGTCTGTATCATCCTGTGCTCATGTGCTCTTCGGTTTCTCTCCTAGGAAAAGCACCGCATTTTCTACGCCTGCAAAATGTCGAGGTGAATGTGGGGCAGAACGCAACGTTTCAGTGCATTGCTGGCGGGAAGTGGTCTCAGCATGACAAACTTTGGCTCCAGGTGAGAAAGGGGAAACTCCTGTTCACTGTGGCCCATCCCTAGGTATGGGAAGAAGGTGTGTGTGAGATGAATGGTTTGGTATGTAAGAGGAGGAGGTATTTTCTAAACCTGTGTTCCTTGGATGGTATGCCGCATCCATGATCTTGCTAAGTCTTAACTATGAGTCTGTGAGGTCAACAAATAGGGAATACCCATTGTACAGAAGGAGAAACTGAGTTTGGAACCTAAAAGTTGCAAAAGTAGACTTTGTGACTGTGACCTTCAGTGACTATCCTCTAACAATTTTTGTGTTTTAAGCTCAGATTACCAGGGCTAAGGGAAACAATATTTTAGGTTCTGGGTGTGTGGCATTATGGAACCTCAGTTGGAGGGTTTTGAATATTGAGGGGTGCACCGGTGCATCTGGGTAAAATCAAAGTCACTCTTAGAATCTTTTAGAACATAGAACACTTAGAAGAGGTTGCTAAGATGAGAAATCTTTGTGTTGTCTGGTGAAACAATTCCATCGGGGGTGGGCTTTGAGCTTGGAGCTCTGTTTCTGTTATTTCTGTTCACTGATGCTGCTTCCCCTGCAAGATGAAAAAGGCTCTGTTTGGTGGGGACAAGGCAGCAGAGGAGGGCAGAGGCCTGGAAGTCAGGTAGTTATGAGGTTGGTACACGCTGGCCTCTCTGTCCCCGGTTTGATGTTCTGAGTCAGCCCAGAAGTGAGACCTGTGATGTCCATTGCTGCAGCCCCAAGGCACACGTGGCTGCAGCTGCTTTGTTCTTAAACTATTTTTGAACAGTGTTGTTGAGTTACAATGGAGAGAGCACCCATAACATGTACCACTGGATCAGTCGTGATACATGTTCATGTGCGAAACCATTACCTGCATGGAGACATTGGACGCATGGATCATCCCCAAGTTCCTTTGTCCCCGTTTGTGTTTCCTTTCTCCTGCTCTTCCCACCCACTGTGTAACGTGGAGCCAGGGATTGGCTTTCAGACGCTATGTGCAGGCCAGGAATCTCTAAACAGAGAGTCTGGGGTCTAGAATGCCCCCAAATCCGGAACTTTTTGAGCACTGACATTATGCCATGGATGGAAAATTCTACCTTCAATCTCATATGTCAGATCACAAAACACAGGAGCAGTAAAAATACTAAATAAAATTATCTTCAGGCCAGTGTATCAGATAAATATGAAATGTAAGTGAATTCTGTGTTTACACTTGGGTTCCATCCCCAAGATATCTCATTATATGTGTGCAAATATTCCAAAATCCAAAAAAACAGAGAAACAAAGGAGGAAACCTGAAGCATTCCTGATCCCATACATTTCAGGTGAGAGCACACTCAATTTGTATTAGTTTGTATGTTCTAGAATTTTATATAAATGAAATCACATAGTAGATACTCTGCTTTCACTCAGCATAATTATTCAGAGGCTCGTCTATATTGTTGTGGTTGCCAGTAGTTTATGTATCTGTGTATGCTTTGGTGATAAACAGCCTACTATGCTTCATTTATCCACTCAGCTGTTTATGGAGACCTGTGGGGTAGTTCTTGGTTTCTGACCATTACAAAACAAGGTGCTGTGTCCTTTCGTTTCTCATGGGTAAATACCCGGAATGGGTGTGCTGGGTCATCCTGCAGATGTATGTGTAGCTTGTTAAAGAGCAACGACCTGTTTTGAGAAATGGTTGCACCATTTTACAGTCTTTCCAGGAGTCTTTGGAAGTTCTAGTTGCTCTCCATGGTCACCGACAGTCGGTATGCTCAGGCTTCTTAATGTCGGCCTTCTGAGTGGGTGTGCAGTGGTACCTCGTTGTGGTTTTCAGTTCCATGTCCTGTGTGCCCATTTGCCCGGTCGTCCCTCTCGACCCTTTGCTGGGAGTTGAGACTGAAACTTCTCTTCATCTGCAGCGGTAGGAAACCCTGTGGTCAGAAAGATCCCATCGAGGGTCTGACAGTTCTCCCTTGCTACTCAGCAGCACCACAGGACAAAGATAACAGTAACGCCTGCCTCTGCTGCCTCCCTCAGCTGCCCGCAGACCACAGGAGAACCTAATAAACTTCCACATGTCACTCCAGTAAAAGTGGAATTAGGATGAAAATACATCGGCATTGCCTTATCTGGGCCCTACGAATGAGAGGGGAGGGGCGAGGACAAGATTTTCAGCAAGTTTATTTGGGTTTTCCAATTATTTTATGATGGTCATTGCTGCAGTTCTGAGTGGCCTGCCCTACATGCTGGGCCTGTTCTGGACGATATTGAAGCAGAACTACTTACTTGTTATTTATTTATCTACTTTTTACTGTAAACCAAATCTTATTCCACAGAACAGTTTTCCTGTGGCTTGCAATGGGACATAAAACATGACAAGATAGCATAAATTAAAGGGAGGCGGCACAGATAGGAGAAAAAGCATATACTGTATCTGGTGATAGTGCTAAAGTGCATTGGTGCGCACCTGCTGCTCACTGGTGGGTCACAAGCAGAGTCCACAGCACCGTGGCTGCTCCTAGAATAAAGAAAATTTGTCAGATATACAGTTTCTGATGTCTGCGTGATAAACACAAAGCAGTTGTTCAGGAAAATTCTAAGTGTTGTTCACACTGAGGCCAGACAGGAATTGTTCCCAGGAGTCCTCATAAAGAAAACACCATGTGATGTAATGAACAGCTTTCTCCAGCCCAGGCTTATCGAGGCGCCCAAGCAAATGTCTCAGGCCTGTTTCCCATAACGATGCTCTGTGTTCCAGCAATGTGGGAGGGTGGAGGAAGGGGAGGAGGATGTGGCGGGCAGTGCCCAGCGGCGGAGTTCACCAGCTCTCTGCGCATCCCGCTCTGCCCTGGGATGCTCCAAGCTTCTCTGGCAGGTGCACAGATTCAGTAACTGTTTCTCCAAGGAGATCTCCCTAAGTAACGTCTCCCTCGTCCACATTTCAGGAAATACTGGCAGGCAGATGACGTACATGGTGCTTGCTGGCAAATGCCTGGGAGGCTAGTTAAGTCCGGGCTGTTATGCCACGGTGTACACTTGGCTCTCTGGATGTGTGAGTTCTGCATCTACAGGGTCAACCAGATGTGGACCAAAATGTCCAGAAGAACAAATTGTGTCTATCCTGAATGTGTATGGCCTGATTCTTCTTGTCACTGTCCCCTGAACAGTGTGACAGCTATTACATAGCACTGATACCACCATAATCCAGAGATGACTAAAAGTACATGAGAGGATGTGTATGCATTGTGTACAGATCCATCTGTCATCAGGAAATCGGTGTCATGGATTTTGTCTAGGTTGAGGGACCCAATCCGCCATGGAAACCATGGAACTACTCTAGTTGGAAGTAGTTCGTATTAGTGAAAGTTCTCCAGAGAGAGAGATCCAAGCTGGTGCAGTGGTTAAGTCCTGTGATGTGCTGTCTGCAAGCTCGAAGCCCAGGAAAGCTTGTTCAGTAACACCCAAATCCCAAGGCTTGGTAACCGTGGGAGCTGATGGCGCACATCTCAGCCCAGGGGCTGGAGAAGGGCAGATGCTCGCTGAGGCTGACGGGCAGGAAGCAGAATGGGCAAACTCCCCCTTATCTTCCTATTTGACTCAGGCCTTCCCCAGACTGGGTGATTCCCACCCACATGGGAAGGGCCAGCTACTTAACTGGGCCCGAAAGTTCAAATGCTCATCTCATCCATAAACATATTCACACACACACACACACACAGAATTCATGTTTAATCTGGGCACCCAGTGGCCCAGTCAAGTTGATACCTAAAATTAACTGTCACACAGGTGAACATCTTTCTACAAAATAGAACCTGTAAGTCACTAACCCCTTAGGAGATGTTGGCAACCCTGATGTGAGACAGGCCCCTATGTTTGGATTTCTTGTGAGGCATTGCTCTCAGTCTGGTCAACAGCTAGAGGAGGATCCAGCAGACTTACCAGGGTTCTATTCCACAGAACAGAGCTGGGGTGTGTTGGCTGGAGAATACCCAGAGCAAATGAGACAGGTACAGGTGTGAAAAAAGTCTTCATTAAATGCCTACAGCAGGTCTGTCTTTCAACAGCAGTATTTTCTGATATAGCTTCCACGATAAGTTGAGGAATTTCACTACATTGCCAAAGGTGATAACTTTTTAAAATGCCACTACTACCCAAAGTGACCTACAGATTCAATGCAATCCCTAGCAAAATACCAATGTCATTCTTTACAGACTAGAAAAAGCATTGCTGTAAGTCATATGGAACCAAATGGCTGACGTGATCTTGAACAAAAAGAACAAAGCAGGGTTCATTGTATTACCTGACTTAAAATATACTACAAAGTTACATTAATCAAAAGGCATAGTATTATCATGAAAACAGACTGGTAAAATAGAACAGAGATTCTAGAAGCAAACCTATGCTTTTTTTTTTTTTTATAACTGATCTTTGACAAAAGCAAAAGAACTTACACAGGGGAAGAACAGTCTCTTCAATAATTGGCACTTGGAAAATTGGATATCCAAACGCAGAAGAATGAAACTAGACCCTTATTTCTCACCATATAAAAAATCAACTCAAAATGCATTAGTGACTTCAGTGTTAGGACCTGTAACCAGGCAGGCATTTGGCATGGGGGTCAAGATGCCGATCAGGATGCCTGCATTCGTTTGGAGTGCCTGGGTTTGACTCCCAGCCTGGCTCCCCATTGTAGCTCCCACCAGTGCAGTCTCTGGGAGGCAGCAAGTGATGGCTCAAGGATTTGGGTTCCTGCCACCCATATGGGAGACCCTGACTGAGTTCCCAGGTCTCTGCCTTCATCCTGGCCCAGCCCCAACTATGGCAGGCATTTAGGGAGTGAATCAGTGGAAAGTCAGTCTCTGTCCCTCTCTTTCAAATAACTCAACTTATTTGAGATTAAAAGGAAGGAGCAGCCCACACTCGTGATGTGCACCCTTCTAGAAACAGCGTGTACTTTTCCAGAAGCCACATCCTCTGGTGGTAGCTATCCTGGAATTACAGTGCGAGTTCTATATAAGAATCCGTGGGTAGGACCTAGGCAGAAATACCTGTATCTGAGCCTAAAATAAATCTAGGGCTTCAAGGCAAAGGTTGATAAAAGGACAGTGAAAAATTACAAACAAGATTTTCTTGGGATGATTTCTCTTTGTGATGAGTATAGAATTGGTCCAGTGTAAACTTGGGTTCAGCATTTGTAGCTTCAACCAACTGCTGATCAAAAATATTCAGAAAAACATTGCATCTGTACTGAACATGTGCAGACTTTTTCTTGTTATCACCTGAGCTACACAGTGTAGCAACTAATTACATAACATTTACATCACATGCAATATTATAAGTAATGTGGAGCTCATTTAAAGTATATATGTGGGAGAACAGGGATAGGTTGTATGTAAATACTGTGCCATTTCATATAAGGGACTGGAGCATCTATAGATTTTTGTGTCTGTGGAGGTTATTGGAAGCAATTCTCTGCAGATCCTGAGGGATGGCTGTAATGCCACGGTCTGTGGTCGAAGGGCCTCATTCATAAATTGCTCATTTCTTGTTTGATACAATGGCCTGAGGAATCCAAACTTGTAATTTCTCAGGCAGTTTAAAAGCAAGTGAATGGTGTTCATTTTTGTGGAATTTCTAGGAAGCAAAGTGATCTGCAGTTTTGGGGAGCCCTTATGAAAAGTACACACACACACTGCAGAAAGGTGGGAACACACTGGCAGCATTATCAGTGTAGCACAGTGAAAAATGTAACAGGTACATGTTTTCTGGAAGGTGACTTGGCAATTGACATCTAAAGCCTAAAATGCACACATTTTTCCAATGAGTAATTTTATGTATGGGAGTTTACATAAAGAAATAACCAGAGATAGAGACAAAAATGTATCTACAGGCATGTTCAACAGGAGAAAGAATTAGAAACTAAATTGTCCAGCAGGAGACTACTTAAAGAAAGGCTAGAATGTAATAATTAAATATCAGATTATAGAAGAATAGTTAATATCATTTTCACAATATGTAATTAGGTGAAAAAGAACAAGTTAGAAAACAATTAATACATCCAATATATAAAGTTTTACAATAAAAACCCATATACACACATATATAATACACATATACACACATATAATATGCACATATATGTATAATACACACACATATAATACACACCCATATACCCACACACACAAGTTGGCCCTCTTTATCTGTGGGTTCCTTACGCATAGGTTTACCCAACTTCAGACAGGAAATATTTGGCAAAAAGTTAGCTTCTGCACTGAACATGCAAGTGTTTTATTCTTGTCATTACTTGATGAACAATTTAGCAGCTACTTACATGGCACTTATATTGCAGTAGGTAGTATAAGTAATCAGAGGTGATTCAAAGTACATGGGCAGATGTGGGTGGGTTATATGCAAATACTGTGCCATTTTATGGAAGAGACTTGAGCATCTCTGGAATTTGAAATCCAAGGGACCCTCGTCAACACTGAGGCTGACCACACACCCAAGGATGTCCATTCGTGTGTATGCTTCTATGTAGCACTACATGCACACATCAGGTGTTTCACAATTGATGGTGATGCAAGATCACGTATGATTTTTATTTTCATGTCTATTCTTTCATTCAGATACTATAAAATGAATATAGGGAACTGATTTAAACAGAAGAGATGCTATCACCAAAGAGAGAGATGATGACTTTTGCCTAGACTCAGAGTGTTCTCAGCAGGGTGGGGAGCCTTGGCCGGGCGTGGCACAGCTCATGCCAGCAGATGTGCCAGCCCCACGGAGCACACTGGTCAGCTTCTCTCAGGTTTCCCCATGCCTCCATCGTTGCCACTAGGTGCTCCTCCTATGGGAGGCACTTAGGGATGGCTCAGGTGTTTGTCAAGCAGCATGGCAGAGGGGGCTCCATCCCCAGACTCCTCTGGGACTCCAGGGCAGCCGGAGTCAGCCCCCCTTGGAACAGACTTCCAGGCCTCATTACAAAGGCTTTGCTCCAGTGGGAGTTTGTACAATAAATAACATTTGGAGAGTCTCAGAAATGAGGCCATGTGTCCAAACACTCTGCACAGATCCCAGTACGGGTGGTGTATGTGTTTCGACAAATCACACGCATTGGAGCAGGAGCAGATCTGAGCATGGCATGGAAAGGCCCCTGCCCTGTGAGCCCTTCGGGCCGAGAGGAGACGGCGCAGCCACCCATCCTGGCAGTAATTCATCTCCTCGCTCCTGAGGGGCTGCCGCGGGCTCCCAGAGCTCTGAGTATTCTGGGCAGCAGCTCCTCCCACCACGTGCCTGTGTCTGCACCAGGCATCGCTTCTGTGCGGGGTTCCTGATGAAAGCCTCGGGCCACACTGCAACTGAATAATGAAGGTGAAGCGATGATGCCACCTCCTAACAGCTGTTGTCCATCCGAGTGCTTGAACACAGCATCCGTTTAATTTTCACGGCGAGCCTTTCAGATGGATGTCATTGTAGCTGCATTTTATGGACGAGGAGACAGAGCAGTAGGGAGGTAAATGGGATCTTCAGGATTGCACAGGTGGTGGAGGGCGGAGGCCGGAAGTGAACATAGGTGTGAATCATATTCTAAGTCCTGAGCTTGCCCTTGTGTGCCTATCCTGTGGCCCCATTACCTTGTGTTACCACCCTGGCCTTTCCTTCTTTGCAGCTGGTTTCCTATTAAAAATTTCTTCAGCACATACAAGAGTAACTCACATAGTTTCTGGAAATCAAATTAAAAGATAAGTTATTTCAGTACAAAATGTTTTGAAATCTGTGCATAGTGCTTTTATAACAATGAACCTTTTGAGGACCTCTTGAATGTGCGGATTTCAAAATTTTTGCACCAAAATAAACTGAATTCCGATTTCCATGAACTTTTTGAAGTGTCCTTGTATTTATAAATCGCTTAATTTATTGGCCACTGTGGAAAATATTTCAGAATATTTGAGTTTCTCAAATTTGCAAATGAGATCAATGAAATAGCAATGTCCTTGATTTTTTTTTTTTTAATCAAATTGCCCGCTCTAGTTTTCTTTGAACTTCTCCTTTTCCCTTCTTAGCTGTGTTCCTTACGTGGATGTCTGCACGTGAGATGCAGTTTCAGTGAACTCCTGCCTCTTCTCGGGCGTGGCCTGAGTGACTGTCACCAGGAGCTTCCTGTTAAAGCCAAGGGATGGGTAACAGGCCCGAGCGTGGCTTCCGGCTCTGCACATGGTGGTGCTGGCTGTTGGCTCCGTGAACCTGTTCCTGCCGTTTCGGCTCACTGAGACCCTGGGTCTGTACTGGGTCTGTACTGGGTCTGAGATTTCATCGGGTCTGCAGGCTGACAGGCATCCTGCTGCAGGTCCACGGGCGAGAGCAGAAGAGGGCAATCACTCAGCACACAGTGGCCATCCTGTTTGTGTCTGTCTCCCATGTTCTTCGTGGAGATGACCAGACATTTGCACACAATAGGTCTGGTCACGGCTGAGTAACGTCACGCTTAGCAAATCCCAATTTCTTATTAATACTTTAATCGAGATACTAACCTCACAACTTGATAGGTTAAATGGATTTGCATTTTTTTTAAAAAAAGATTTATTTTATTTATTTGACAAGCAGAGTTACAGAGAGAGGTAGAGACAGGGAGAGAGGTCCTCCATCCACTGGTTCACTCCCAAGATGGCCGCAACGGCCAGAGCTGTGCTGATCTGAAGCCAGGAGCCAGGAGCCTCCTCTGGGTCTCCCACCTGGGTGCAGGGGCCCAAGGACTTGGGTCATCTTCTACTGCTTTCCCAGGCCATAGCAGAGAGACGGATTAGAAGTGGAGCAGCTGGGATACTAACCGTCCATATGGGATGCGGGCACTATGGGCTGAGGCTTAGCCCACTAAGCACAGCACTGGCCTTGGACTTCTGCATTTTTATGAAGTGGCACTGTGATCTCTTTATTTTTGCCCTCCCTTCATCCCTCCCTCTCATCTTCCTCCTTCCTTCCTTTCTTATTTTTTCTTTTAATTTTTACAATGACAACTTTGAATTTATAATCACAAGCGTAACCCTCCACTAAATCAAGAATTCAACAACTCTCTTTTGTCTTTACTACTTTTCACCCAAAGGGAAACGCAGGTGAACAAACAGCTTCTTCAGGGTGACCCAAAGAATGAACATCCAGCTGGGCTTGGGAACCTGCAGACGGGGCTGTGTTCTCTTGATTTAGTCTGCACCTGTTGCATGGGTGTCTTCCGTCGCTATGCTGTACAGACCCCTGGAGGACCCAGCCGACTGGAACGCGGAAATTGCCCCTCACTCTTGTTCTTTTTCATTGTTTTTCCTTCTGGTGCCTTCTCCCAGCCCATGCTCAGTTTACACCCTTTGGGGTCTGATCTCAGGGTCACTCCTTCCTGCTTTGTCCTAGGAGCGGGCAGAGCATGGGAAGCAGGTGGACGTGCTCTCGTCCACACGAGCTCCTCTCCGGTGGCAGAGATGGATGCCGAGCAGCTAATCCCAGAGTCAGCTACTTTATCACAGTGTGACAAGACTGCCGCGGGGACAGATGACGGCTGGTGGGGACAGAGAGGGAAGGCGTGAGGATTGCATAATCGGAGCTACACCGGTGGGCTCCGAGGCCTGCTGGTGGAGCTCTGAGAGGTGACCAGGCATAGGCAAGAGGAGGTATCACTGTGCCGGGAGGTGACACGTGTGCAGGCCCTTCCCCACCTGCTCACCCTCTCTGCTCAGGGCTGATAGCCAGCTCCCTGTGGGGCTTGTGCCAGGCCCCTCCTGGCTCTCTGGAGGAGCTCTGCTCCCAGACATGACCCCCGCAGGAGCACTTGGCTGTGCCTGCCATAGGCCTCCACGTGGGTTTCAGCACAGCTAATCAAACATGATTTATGTCTACTTCCATTCCTTTTAACTTTTAATAAAGAATAATCACAAGCTATTCTTTAGAGACTGCCAAAAAGGAACAAATAGGGTCTTAGGAGAATCAATGGACGAGATTTTAGCAAGTTTCCAAATGTCATGCTGTTGCAATGCTGTTGCAGCGGTGTGGCTAGAAGTGAAAAGAATATTCGTTAGAGATGAATTGTAGGAGCTTTATCTAAATATTTTCTGGCCCAGGGATTCCTGGAGCCATCTGAACAATTTTCAGCTGGAAGTACTGGGCCTGATTTCCTTTTCCTTATTTATTTATTTTTAAAACCAAAAGCTCAGAGCAGACTTTGTATTAGAATATTTCCTATAAACCAGGCCTAGTATGTGTTGTGTGAAACCAGACACCATTTCCTTTTATTAAAGACAGTAATGTTTCCACTTCTGCCAATTACAAATCAATTGCAAGGCTGTCTGCTCTCTGAAATAATGACATCCATCTTTGCAGGCTGTGTGTCTCTTTGTGAAGGGAATAACGCCGGGACACCAGAGGAGACTGGGTGGGGATTACGAAATGGCGAGGCCGTCGAGATACCTTGATTGATAATCAGGGAGCAGGAAAGCGGCACACTCTGCTGCATTAGGGGCTGTCCTTGTCCTCTCCTGGGGCTTCCTGAAGATAAAAGTCTTGCCTGGGGCAGAAGGACGCCCATGTGCTGGGGACAGCAATATTAAAGTGTGGGTATTTACAGCCCTGCCTTTTGCAAGGAGTGTGGGCTCTCCGCTCAAGCAGACTTATCCACACAAAACAAAGGCAGCTCAGAAGAGGTGGAAGTTGAGTTGTTTTTACAGAGCAAGAGAAGCAGAGGAAAGGGGAAAAGAGGGAAGAGAGAGAGATTCCAAAGGCAATGATGGCCACGGTGAGAAAGACGTGGGCGGGTGTGAGTGGGATTAAGCAGCACTTCAGATTAGGCTGCACAATGCCTTGGTTTAATTTAGACCAAATCTGCCGCTCAGGATGGGTTCATTGGCCAAAGGGGTTCACCCTCCAGGCAGCTGCAGCTGCAGGAGCCTCCACATTGATAGGCAGACACAGCTTGTGGGCAAAGAAAGAGGGCAGCCTTCTTCTCAGGGGGCTCAGTCAAAACCCGTGGTCAGGACCCAGGGTTTTGCCCATGGAGCACAGCATGGGTTTTGGTGCACACTCAGCATAGTGACCCATTGCTCACCCTCAGGAAGTGGTCTTAGGTTTAAGGGATTTTCTGTTTACACATTCTGTGGCATTATTTGGTCCCTTGCTTTCCTCCTGAGGGCCTGAAGAAGGCATTGACCTTGAAGTTCTTGAAACCTAGGACAAGGTCAGCAGTCTCAGCATCACCTGATAGGGTTTGTTTAAAGGAAGAAGGCCCAGGTGTAGAGGGTGAAGCCGCTAACTGTGACACCAGTTTGTGTTCCGACTACTGCACTTCTGATCCAACTCCCTGCTAATGGTCTGGGAAAGCAGCAGAGGATAGCCCAAGTCCTTGAGCCCCTGCGCTCACGTGGGAGACCACAAAGAAGCTTCTGGCTTTGGCCTGGGCCAGCCCTGGCTTTTGCAACCACTTGGGGAGTGCAACAGTGGATGGAAGATCTCTCTCCCTCTCTTCTTCTCTCCCTATAATTCTGACTTTTAAATAAATATGTACATTTTAAAAAGAAAAAGGGAAGAAGGCCCACCCCACCCCAGAGGTGCTGATTTGTTAGGTCTCAGGGGTTGTAGAAGTCATGTTTCTAACAGGCTCCCAGCGATGCTCATGCAGCTGACTTGGGGACCACTGAGACCCACAGCTTTCGGTTGCTCTGCGAGTGTTGCTCTTTCCTCGCGAGCCCTGTTTCCTCCGTGACGTGTACTGTTTCAGCCCTTGCCTTTCTGTTTTACTTATTTTTTTTTCTGTTGTGTTGGAAACCCAGCCTGTAAATTCCTCTGGGCAGAAATTATACCTTGCACACTCCACACTGTCTCATTTCTGTTTTGTAAAATAATGAGTACATTTCCAATGTGATTAATAATAGAATAGGGAAAGGGGGGAAAAACTCAGACTAGCAGCCCCAATAAACAACATCTACAAATGGATATCAGCCCTGGGATTCTCTTAAAAACTTTTATTTCTAACAAGTTCCCAGGTCATACTGGTGAGGCTGCTGTGGTCCAGGGCCACCCATTGAGAGGAATTTGCACAGGGATTTTCAGAGGATTAAGTGTTACATAAGCCAGTAAGCACAGGGCCTAGCACCAAGCACACCTCAAGAATGCTGCTGTCACTCTCAAGGTAATCAACACCTGGACAGGGGCAGGCATTCAGCCGAGCGATGAAGCCACTGCTTGGGATACCTCCATCCCGTGTAGGAGAAACTGGGTTGGAGTTCCACCTCTGCACCTGATTCCAGCTGCCTGCTAATGTGCACACTGGGAGGCAGCAGGTGGATGGCGTCAGTGGCTGGGTCCCTGCCATCCACATGGGAGGCCTGGGGTGAGTTCCTGGCTCCCCACTTTGGCCTGGCCCCGCCTCAGCCATTGCAGTGGGTAGGACTCTCCTTACCTGCCAGCCTGCCTGCCTCTCTGACTCTTTTTCTGTATCTGTCTGCCTCTCAGATAAATGAAAAACAAATAGAACTCGCCAAAAAATAAATGCTCAGACAAATCCTGTCAAGTCGAACAACATATTTATCATACTCGGTGATGGAGCGCTTCACTCCTGGGGAATGTATTGCCGTTTCATGGGCAGTGGGGCTTCTTGCAGGGTGCTCCAGCCTTGCAGAGTGGCTGGTGCACTCCAGAGCCCAGTCCTCAGCCCCCTTAATAAAAAGAGACTCGGGAACTCAACCCCAGCAAGTTGCAGGGCAGCAGCTGGTTGGATTTCAGGAACCATCAGGTTTTAGTAGATGTAGGACAAGGTAGGGGTAGGAAAGAAAAGACAGGTACAGGGGATGCTGTTAGCATCCTCGATAGATCCCGTTTCCAGGCCAGTGTCCCCAGTCCCAAAGCTTTGTGCATGGTGGTTGCGAAAGGCTCACAGCTCTCCCTTCCCCCCGAGAACCTGTCCTCAGTCAGATGGGAAGTTCCCTTTTCCCTAGCTCCACGGCCAGTGCCTGCTGGGCATGGTGGGATAGATGCAGGCCTCTGGACCTCAAGGTTGCATCAACCTGAGGGTGTGCACCAGAGCTCCCTGTGGGATCAGGCTGAAGCATGCCTCCAGTTTTGTCTTAGCCCCTTTCTTTTCCTTTCTCCTGAGAGCACTCCATAAATCACCATGTCTCCAACTAGGCTTTGAGGCCACCCACCCTAAAACGCAGCTTGGCGGCGTCCACTGGGAAATGTATTCGATTGTCTTATAAAATGTGAAAGCCTCAAAGAGGATTGTGCTTCTGGAGAGGAGACATACAGGCTTGAAGAACTCACGAGAACAGGAAAAGAGTAAGCCCCGCGATTTCAGAGGAAGGAAGTCCACGCGTCTGAAAAATGCTAGAGGAGCTGGAAGAGTTCATAGGAGTCCGAGTGGAGGACACCAGCTGGATGTGACAGCCTCTTTCCTGGGATTCCGTGGGCATTCATCCGTGCCAGGCTTTTCTTTGGCTTTTCCCAGGACTTCGACATTCCTTCATCGCCCTGGTCCTCATTCCCAGCGTCCCAGAACTTGTAGCCGTGTGCATTTATAGGCTACTTGCTGTCTTGGTTGGGAGTCTTTACTTTCCTGCCTCCTGCTTGTGGTCCATTTCAGGCTCCCTGCATTCCTGTCCCTCTCCAGTCCTGCTGGGAGCATTGCTGAGCCCTTAGCTGTTGTGTAAAACGTCTCCTTACATCTCCTCTTCTGCCTCCACCTGGGGCTGAGACCGGCTTCTTACAGGTTGCCTCCTCCAGGCGGCCACAGCATTCTGGCCACTGAGACCCTCACCGCCTGCGCATCATCTCTGCGGTCCTTTAGTTTTGCCTGGATTTCTGTTGCTGGATTCTTGCTCACTGGCCTTGACCTTCAGCACTCGTCTGCCTTTCCTGCCTCGTCTTGACCCGTCATACTCAGGATCCGCTCCCATCTGGGCTCATCTCCCTGAACCTAACCTCCATTTCTCCTTGCCCATGGTCCATCACTGTGCTGTTTGCTCTCATGAATCTGGGCCTTCGAGCTCATGCCTGCCCTGCTGGTGCCTGCCTGCCCCCAATATGACAAGTGTGATTATCAAAAGGCCTATTTTCCAGAAATTCATAAGACAACCTGCAATTTCCTATCCTTCAGTGGGCAAGAGTGCTCAGGAGCTAAACAGAACAGCGTGACTGGTTCAGGGGTGTGAGCATAATCCTCCCTGGTTCTGCTGGAATCCGACACCATTAAGAAGAAAAGTAAATAACGCCCGGGGCTGCACTGAAATAAAACTTAGAGTACATGTGAAAAATGAATGCTGCGCACTTAATCAGCCTTTTTGTCATTGTGTTAGTCGTTCCTGCTACAGTGATAAGTTCCACAAGTTAATGGTTTTGAAACAAAACAAATGTGTTTCCCTAGAGCTATGGATCTGAGAAGTCTGGGTTCACTGGGCTAAAATCAAGGTACAGGTGGGCTGTGTTCCTTCTGCAGGGACTCAGGGAGAATCTGTCCCCCTCCTCTTCCCAGCATTCCTTGGCTCCTGGCACCCTTCTCCATCTTCAAGGCAGCAGTCCCTTCGCTCTGCACTCTGCTTCAGACCAATGCCTTTCTGAGATGGTGATGCACCTGCTCCTTCTCTCACACGTGGGGGCTCCTGTGGGCTCATTGGGCCTGGCTGGATCATCCAAAATCATCTCCTGATCTCAAGATCCTTCACTTAACAACATCTTTAAAATCTCTTCGGTGAGATACGATAACGTTCAGAGACTCTGGGGATTCGGATGTCAGCGTCATTGGAGCAGCTGTTATCCTGACTACCACACCTTTCGTGGTTCAGTTAGAAATCTCTGCTGACCCCAAGCTTTGCCATCCTGTGCTGAGGGTTTTGTTTTTTTTATTTTTTTTATATGCAGTCTCATTTGTTCCTCACAATAATTCTGTAAAGTGGGTATAATGATCAAAATCCTAACATGTATGATGAAACTGAAGCTCACAGATGAAATTGCCTACCCAAGGGTGCACAAATTGGGCACTTGCTTTCATTCATTTTATTAGCTCCATCCTGTTCTCTTATAAACAGTAAGTACAGCCTCCTAAGGGCCCATCTGGGACCACTGATGGACCAATCACTGCTGATGGGTGCTGTCTTGACTTTGAAAACAATTGCAGGTGAGGAGGTTTTTATACCAGCTGGGCTTAAGTGGTTTTTTTTTTCTTTGTACTTGATTTTTTTTCTGCCTAGATTTTATTTCTTTACTCTTAACAGCTAATATTTTTATTAACCTCCACTCTTTTGTTTTTCTAAAAAATGTATCAAGTAGAGGGTATTCCATTCAGTCTGAAGATTCTGGTCTTAATTCAGGAAACAGACCTGGACTAATGTGATTTCTGTGGTAGTTGTCTGTTTTCTGTATCAGTTTGTCTCTCTCCATTCTCTCTCTCTCTCTCTCTCTCTCTCTCTCTCTCTCTCTCTTTTGCTCTCTGGGTTGTGTTGTCAGGCCTGTCTTCCAGGCTGGCACTTTTCTGCAGTGTTGATTTCTATTTTTTTTCCAAGGCCATGTTGAATTCTTCAAAGGGTATTGTTTGTTTTCAGGAATTCTCTCCTTGGCTCCTCTGGGTTCATTTTCCTTCTTAGGGCTTTTCCTTAGCCACTCACCTCTTAGCTCATGTTTTGTAGATCCTGGATGTTGACACTGTTCTCAGTCTCTCCTTTGCAACCCATCCGATTTCTAGGCTGTTCACAACACTCATGTCTGAGCCAAGGCCTATGTCTCATAGGCTGTTTGGATGGTGCTCACTTTCGTTTATTTCCCCCTACCTTTTATACAGGATTTCTACACTCACTTCCTGCCTTTGTGATTTTGCTGTTGTTATTGGCTAAGAAGTTGATGACAAATAGGTGGATTGTAGACTCATACCTGTTGCTTGTACTCTCCCACATTTGGAAGTGGGGGTGTGGTGGGGGAGTAGTCCCACATCAGAGCAAACACATGGGGTTTTTTATGAGTAGGCTCTGAAGCCAGGTGCCCTGCATTCAAATTCTAGCTCTACAGTTTATAACCTGGGAGATCTGGGACAGGTGATTTTGCTTCTTTGGATTTCAGCTTCCTCATGTGTATGGTGAAGATAAGATACCTGCCTAAGCTTATGGGTTATAAATTAGAATGCATATAACAGTTGGCACTTACTGTTTGAATATAATTTGGCCCCTGAACATATGTAGATATTTAAGCCCAACTTCTTAAGTTGCCGGCACTAAGAGGATGGAAACTTAACCCCGTTATGGTGTTGAGGAGATGGGTCTAGTGGGCAGTCCATGGTCATTAGGTTTAAGCTCAGAACAGTTCTTGAGAGGACTGATTACAAAGCCTGCATTGGACCCAGCTACTCTCTGCATCCTGGCTTGCTTTTTGGTCCCCCTTCTACACACACTGTGCCCTTGTCACTGTCTTCTGCCACCCTCATCAGAAGCCAAACCAATGGGATGCCTGGTCTTGGACTTCATTGAACCACCAAAATTGTGAGCTAAATAAACAAATTATGTGTGCATTATCACCCAAGGAGTCCATTGTGTGATGGAGAGACCGTCCATCTGTTGGTTCACCCCCTCTCCCCCGGAAAATACCTGCAAAAGCCAGGAGCCTGAAGATGAGTCTGGGTCTCCCACGTCGGTGGCAGGGATGCAAGAACTTGAGCCATCACCTGCTGCCTCCCAGGGGGTGCACTACCAGGTTGCTGGATCCGAAGTGGAGGCGAGTCTCAAACCCAGGCTCTCCCACTTGAGATGCAGGCATCTCGAGTGGCGACTTAACCACTGTGCCATTTCCCACCTCAATTTCACTTTTAGAATTTTTTTTTTTTAAATTAAGGCAGACAGTGAGGAAAAGATCTTAGAAAAAGAATGTTTAGGTTGATGTTGGAAAGCCTGGATAAGGGACGTATTTGCTCTGCATATTTACTTATCCTCTTTGACACTTGAATTCTTCTTCTGAGCAAAGCAGCAATGATGCAAAACTCAAACAGGGCTGTGGCGATTAACGAGGAGATTTATAGAAAAGTCCCCAGCTCGGGGTCGGGCACATACTGAGACCGCATCTACATGTGTGTGCTGTATGGGTTATGCATGTGCCTTTGGGGTTACCATAACTTGTGCCGGTCGGTAAGGGGTCGAAGACTCAAACTCCCACCTAAAACTCAGGATACTAAAAATAAAAACCTGTGTGTATTTACCTGTGTTCTAAAAATGTATAGCCCACTGAGGCAAGATGCTGGAGATGAATAAAGAAAAGTCTTGCCTTCAGGGTGCTCCCAGTCTGAAGTAGGACGTTGTGTGGAAAGTTTGATCACACAAAGCCTGACTGGTCCCCGGAAGCCGGTGCATCTGTCAGGGCGAGAACTGATTGGGGGAAAGGATGGGGAGTGCTCCCAGGGAGTCAGGACATGCCAGGCAGAGGAAAGTGCACAAGCCTAGGAAGAGCAGAGCTGAAAAGCCCTCGTCCACATGTCCACACCCTCTCCACCTTAATAGCCTGGTTCAGGTGGGGCTCAGGCCAAGGGCATGGCGCATCCAGCCATCAGCTCCGGGACTAGAACCTGAAGCGTTTATTACCATGCCCCGTGCACTGAGATTTCACGATGGAACACAGCTATGTCTTTGGTGGACACTGTGGTTTTGCTTAAGGGATGAAGGTAGGAAGGAGGCAGGCTAAGGGGCCACAGCCCAGTCCCAAGTGCAGGCTGAGGAAGGACCCAGGTGTTTAGGGTGTCTCGTCACTTTTCTGACCACCAGGTGTCCCTCCTCTCGACCATCTTTAGCAGAGTTTGTTCAGTTAAATCACTAGCGCACACCAGCCTCATCATGGTGGGGGGTCCTGGCCCTCAGGTGTGGGGATGGGCGGAGCCTCCGTGATGGAGTTCACCTGGGAGCCCTTGCTGCTATAATTTCTCCTCCCCTCTCTCCTCTGCCCTACAGCAATGGAATGGCAGGGACACGGCCCTCATGGTCACTCGTGTAGTCAACCACAGACGCTTCTCGGCCACTGTGAGTGTGGCGGACACCGCCCAGCGCAGCGTCAGCAAGTACCGCTGTGTGATCCGCTCGGATGGGGGGTCCGGCGTGTCCAACTACGCAGAGCTGATTGTGAAAGGTGAGTGCCTCCAGCCTGAGCCTCTTTCTCCCTGTGCCCGGAGCTGCTGGGGTCCCGTGCCCAGTCCCGCACAGGATGGCCTTGCTGGGAGCAGTTAAACCCCTGTTTCTTATCTGCTGCTCTCCCATGCTCCCATTTCATAGAAGGAGGCCCACATTTCCACTTACCCCACCTTTCTGCCCCCTCCCCCCCTAAAGAGGGGAACCTTGTAAAATCGGGCGACGTTGTGTTGTTACTCCAAGGCGAACCTCACTTGCCGGCCCATACCTGTGGAAGACTGGGGGAAACATAACACAGATGGCATCGCGGCATCTGGCTTTGTTTTGTGTGTTCGGATACAAGGCACAAATGTCCCTGTGCTGTGGGGGAGAGCTATGGCCATGGGCATGTCATGTTGCTTCTGAGGAATTTGTAATTGAAAACTTGATGCAGTGACAATACTTGGAAGTACTTCTGAGCTGGGTAACTCCCCATCCCCCAGCCTTGGTTCTCTTCTTTTCCGTTGTCATCTTGGTCACCTTGAGCTACCAGTTACTAGTTTTCCCTTGAAATATGTGTGTTGTTCCCTTTACTGCTTCTTTCGAAAACCTAGACATCCCGTTTATTTCTGAAACTCCATGTTGTCTGTGTTCTCACACTTAATGGGCATATACTGTTTCCTCAGGTGAGTCATCTGATCCTTAAAAATCCCCCCATTTGTAGCCATTTAAGTAATTCCAGGTGTTGTTTTTTTCTTTGCTTTGGGTGCACAACAATTAACACTGCAATGGAGTTCTTCTGAAGAGAAGGCTTTTATCCTATTGAACCAGATTACTTCTCTAGGATAAATTCCCCAGAGGTAGAGTGGGTAGGCCAAAGAAAATGAGCATCTTTATGGATTTTTCCTTTGTGTTGCAATATTGCTTTTGCAAAAGAAACAATTTGACAATTTGCACTGGCAACAGCAGTCTATGGTTGTACTCGTTTAGCCCATGTTAGGTTCACCGATTAAAATTTCAATATAGCATAATTTAGTGAATGAAATATTGAAGCTGTTCATATCATGCCAGCTGTAGAATGAAGCTGGTGTGTTGGAAGGGAAAAAAAAACATGGATCAACTCCCAGAAGGCTTCCGAGTAGATCTCCTTGGTCAAGGCATGTGTTGGTGTGGAAACCTTGACCTCTCTTTGCTGCCCCTGGCGTAAGGCAGCCTGAATCGGACCAGACTGGGGGATCCTACAGCCTGCAATTCTGTGTGCTGGTCCATCATGACCCCTTCATGGGTGGGGAACCTTTTTGTTTTTTCTGCCAAGGACCCTTTGGATATTTATAACAATATGCACAGGCCATACAATATTTATCAACTTAAAAATTAGCCTGCTACAGATTGATTGAACTTTGAGTCCAGCCAGCCATGGGGTAGGGCCAGACCTCATGATTCAGTGGGCCCTCTGCTGCCCGAGGCTAGATCGTCTCCTCCCTCAACATCACCCCATTCACAGAGCTGACAATGCACTGTCATTGGGGTCTCCACTTAGTTGTAATCCTGTCCGATCCTCCCAGAGAACTTCCCTGTCCCCCACCCAAGGTAGCTACACTCTGACATCACCCTGTTTAATTCGCTGCTTCACCCTGGTTGCCCTTCACAGTGGTAGCTTATTTACTTGGTGATTTCCATCTCCCCTTGTAGGATGTGTCGGCCCTGTAAGCAGGGGGCCACCATCTGTGTGGCTGTGAGTTCCTACACGTAGCATAGGGCCTGGCACCAGTTGCAAGTAGGGGGCACCCTGGGGGAACCCTATAGAATTGTCCTCAGTCCACCTGTTTTGACCTGCACAGTTAGTCATTTCATACAGCTCAACCTGTAAGTACTTGTGGAATGATGGATGACTGAGTGTGGTGTTGGCTTCTGCAGGAATTGATTTCATTACCCTAGTGCCATGAACACTTAAGCCAAAGATCAACAAATTAGGCAGTCAGGAACAAAACAACTAATGGGGAAAAATCATCTCTAAATTGGTTTACATTGAGTGCATTAATACATGAAAGCGCATCGCTTTGTCCACGTTAGACTCGTGTCTTTTGCTCTTCTGGTGCCCAAAGGCTGAGTGGCGTGACACAGTGGCCTTTGTAGTTTCTGGGCTGTTCCCTGCAATGCTCATTGTACTTTTTTTAAAATTTTTTTGAAAGGCAGAGTTAGAAGCAGAGAGAAGTCTTCCATCTGCTGGTTCACTCCCCAGATGCCCACAATTGCCAGAGCTGGGCCAATCCGCAGCCAGGAGCTTCTTCCAGGTCTCCATGCAGGTGCAGGGGCCCAAGCACTTGGGCCATCTTCCACTGCCTTCCCAGGCCTTAGCAGAGAGCTGTATCGGAAGTGGAGCAGCCAGGACTCAAACCAGCGCCTGTGTGGGCTTACCCGCTATGCCACAGAGCCATCCTCTCATTGTACTTCTTGTATGAGTGACCTCCTGCACTAGATTGGAAGCCCCATGAGAATTCATGCTCTCCACTGTCTTTCCAGCTTAATGTAAAGCTAGTGATGAGAGAACAGGGTGAGTGACTATGGGAGCCAGTGTAGGAACCTCAACTTTCCATGCACAGATAAATGGAGCCAGGCAACATGTAGTTTATTAGTCTATTCTTTGTGTGTGCCTGCCAGTCTGCGGCAGGGAGGGCAGGTGTGGGAAGAAACTCCAGAGGCTGCTAGGGCACAGAATGGAAGCATGATTGCTTGCCTTTAGAGAAGTGGCTACAGTGTGCTGGGATGGACAGTGACTTCTCCTTTGCTGGCTGTGCATCCTGGGCCAGAGCTGAGGGGGAGGGGCTGGTGCTGCTGGGGGCCCCAGGTGCACCAGTGTGGCCAGCTAGTAAGATGCAGGTGGCAGGTGCTGCTGCTGCTTAGAGACCCCTCACCAGCAGCCCCTGCTGCTCCAGTTGAAGAGATTGACTGGGTGGTCCCAGGCTTTGTGCACAGCAGGTGGTGGAGGGTTGGAGCTCTCTGTGGTCTGGTCCCATCAATGAAATTCGCCCATAATTTTGGTCTGGAATCACACTTGCTTTAGTGTCGATTTCCCCCTCATTTTTAATATTCAGTTGGTGGTAAGTCAAGCACTTGAATGTAGCAAAGCCCCTTCACATAAGTTATCTCATTGTTTTCCTAATTGCAGTTCTGCATGTTGGTTTTATTTCATTTCGCTTTATGGCTGGGAGGACAGGCAGCCAGGTTGGGAGAGGGTCGGCCTAAGTGGCAGAGCCGGGGTCTGATGTGGGTCTACCCCATGCTGCTTTGGCCACAGCAGGAACCCCTGGGAAGCATGGCCTTGGTGGCACTTAGTATCACAGTGTCCGCATCAGTACCTGGGGGTCCAGGTATCGGGTGAGCAGGTAAGGCAGGAGTGGCTGGGCCTGTGGCACTCACATGTCAGTTCCTGCATGTCCCCTCCTCACTGCCTACTAACTTCCAGCTTCCTGGAGAAACACATTTAACCTTTCCCTACCCACACTCCTAAAGAGCTCATGGTATCCAAGGAAACAAAAGGCGGGGACATCCAAAGGCAGAGGGAACCAGGGGACAGTTGTCTCCCTGAGGTGTGAGGTCAGGAGCCATTTGCAGGTGGCCACTTGGCGCACTGGGCGGAAACTGTCTTAGGAAGAATGACTCGTTCCTCCTTAAGGGCCCTTTGCCTCTGCTGAGCCAGGATGCTTAAGTACTTCAATACTGGAGTACTAGCACTCATGAAAAAGACTGAAGGAAAAATACTAATCTTTGTTCTCTGAGGGAAAGGGAAAATCTGAAAATCAGAACCCCCAAAAAAAGGATCCTCATGGCCAAAGTGCTGGTATGGGGCATGGCTCTCTGGCCTGGATTTCCTCTCCTGGGTGAAGATTGGCACCTCCCACAGACAGTGTGGGCCAAGGGGCTGAAAGTCCTGCCTGAGCCTGAGACCTCGGAGAGGAAAGCATCCCAGTGTGGCTCTCTTCCTCCCAGGATTCCTCCATCTGCTTCCAGTTCAGGGGCAGGAGGCGACTCTAGAGCTGGAAGGCCAGGTGTGAATCCCAGCCCCATCTGGTCCCAGCTCTGTGACCTTGAACATGGCTTAAGCCTCTTGTAGCTGAGCTGGCTCATCTGGGAACAGAGGGTATGACTACCTCCTTCAGAGGACATTGTAAGAATTAAATGGGATAAATGGATGTAGGCGTTCTTGGAAGTGTCTGGTACATGTGCTCTAATGTGGTTGCTCAGTTATGGAAATCAATGTCCCATGAAGGTGGGCTTTCCCAGATAAAGAGGAGGTGAAGGACTCTGGGTAGGATAGGATACCTGACCCAGGTGCTGATTGGATTAGCACCTCTATGGCCTTGGAGAAACTGTTCAAGGTCTATGTAAAGTGGGGTCAGAGCCCTTGCCCTGCCCGGTGAAGGAAAGACTGGGCTTGGAAGCACCTGGGTCATAGGGGCCTGTGCAGGTTGGAGTTCTGTGGTCCCCTCCTGTGTTGCTGGAGAATCTGGAAAGCTCTGTAGCTGCAGTGGCATGGTCCTGCCTCCCTCCCCCTGCGGTTGTGCAGAGCTCTGGCCTGCTGTGGTTGGGAGGTCCCAGGGGAGATGGAGACCCTGGAGTGGCTTCCTCAGCTTGTGTTGACAGTGAGCTGGGAGGCTGGGCCTCTTTCCCCTTTGCAGACGTGTTTGTGGCTGGCTGGCTGGCCCATGTGCCAGCCAGGCTTGGTGAAGATCAGCATTTGGACAGACGCAGCCTGATTTGAGTGTAGCTAATATCAAATTCTCGGGGCGACACATAGACCCGAATGAAAGCAAATTGGAATTACTTAATTCTGAAGAGCTGTTTATTGAGTTGTGATAATGTACCTGGGTATACATTAGATTACTCTGTAATTGAGATTTTGCTCAATTGACAATCCAGCCCCTCAACCGACCTGTTCCAGACCAGTGCTCGTAAATGCACTCATTCTCTGCCCGTCTCCGGTGTTCTGAGTGTCTTCAATTTCAAGGTGTTTTAGCTTAACTCAAGGACGTGAGCATCCTCAGCCAAAGTTATTCAGATGTATCCTGATGAAAACTTCTAATTCATAAAAAGTTGATTGTCAGTGGTGCTTTTAAAACCAATCTACCACATGCTCAAACACTGAGCAATATGGAGTTGGTGCCCAGAAGAAAAACCACACCAGTGCTGATAGAGGTTCCAACGGACATCCGTGTGTGCCTTCCTACAAACTGAGATAATTCCTACAAAGGCACCTTGTCAGGGTCACGTGTGGGGTTGTGGCTCTAGGTCCTCCTGAATTTCTGTCTTAGTCCTGGCCCCGGCTGGCCCCGGCTGCCTGTGTGACTTCGCTGGGCCTTGGTTTTCTTATCTGTATGGTGGACTGAGTACATCTAATTGTGTCCTTGTGAGAGGGGGACAGGATAACATGAGGGGACTTCAGAAGTTTGCGGAATAATGGAATTCAGAGACAATGCAAGGGGCAGACGCTGTCACATGGTGGCACCCAGAATGAGTTGCCACTTGGAACACCCGCTCCCGTGTTGGAGTGCCTGTTTGAATCTCAGCTGCCCCACACTTCCTGTCCAGCTTCCTGTACATCCTGGGAGGCCGCAGATGATGGCCTGGGTGCTTGGGTTCCGGACACCAGCGTGGGAGACCTGGGTGGAGATCCTGGCTCCTGACTTTTGCCTGGTCTGGCCTCTGCTGTTGTGTGCATTTGGGGACTGAACTAGAGGATGGAAAATCTGTTTCCTCCTCCCTGTCTGTTATTCTTCCTTTCAAATAAACCAATCTTTGGAGATCCATGTGGTTGGTGAAATAAGTCGATCACAAAAAGGCAAATATACATTCTGATTTAGAATTCCAAAAAGAGTAATGTATGAGTGAAATTGACATCTTGATCTGATCATTATTCCTAGCCTTCCTCTGTATCCTGAGGATCAGCGTGGTCTTTCTACTTGTTTAATCCTCCACTAAATAAAAAATTAAACTTGTGATTATAAAGTAAATTGAAAGTATGATATCACAAAAACTAAAAGTAAAATAAGATTGGAAGTGGGAGGGAGGGTAGGGAGTACTGTTTTCTTAAACCTCTACATATGAAATATATCAAACTTGTTCTATATAAATTTACAAAAACTTTTCATACACTTTAAAGCCTCCTTAAATGTATTCATCCTAGTACTACGTAGGAACCCACAAAAATATGCCCGTTACTACCAATAACCATATTTTTACTACTCAGATGTTGCCCAAAGACATTGTTCATTTCTGTTTTTGGCTTTAAAGGATGCCATCCTGGCTCTATGGAAATGCAAGTCAGGATCATCTTCAGGCCTCCTTCTGAAACGACATTGAGATAATCAAATCCAGTCCACTGGTGCCAGTTGCACATGTGGTTCACCTATAGTGTGATGTCTTTTTTTTTTTTTTTTTTTTTTTTTTTTAGAAAAGGAAAACTTTTATTGAAATTGAATCAGGTTTAATTCCAAGGAGCTGGCTTCCTGGAATGGCTACCATGGGCTATACCATTCCGGAGGCATCTGCTCCCTGACTGAAGGCTATCCCAACTTGGTCTGTTGGACTCATTAGTCTGGTTCCTATAGTGATTGGAGTTTATAGCCTCTGGCTGGAAGATGGCTTGGATGGAGTCCCTGACCTCCTGTATTCATTTGCATAATAAAGGTTTGCTGATGTCAGGTACAGTGATAAGCTGATGGCCTAGCAGGAAGAATCCTCCAGACCTATAATAGACACCATGTAGTTTGTGTGAGGCACCCACCAGGCAGTCCTACTAATCCTCACCAAAGGGCTGGGATGTAAAGTCTGGTAGTATCCCCATTTTACAAATCGGAGCAGGAAAACCCAGAAGGGCTGCAGAACTTCCCCAAGGTCACACTGCTTGCAAGTGGCAGAGGTAGGCCTGCCTGTGCCTCAGCCCAGGCTCGTCCTCTATCCCACATGCATGCAGTCCTTTTGTGCTACATACATGTATTTCTATGTATGGACAGCCTCTCTGGATGTTCTCGGGAAGGCCAGCAATGCAGAAGATGGAATGATTTAATACAGTATGGAAAATTCCAAGAGGGCTTCTCAAGGTCGTTCTAGCTGAGCTGGCAGGTTCATGAGCAGGGTCAGCCACTGTCAGTAGCACACACACACTCATGAGCTAGGGTCTCAGCACCCAGTGCAAAACCAGTGTTGGGCAGCTGGCTAAGGCCACGGGCATAGCCTGCATTTAAAGATAAGAGGTGTATGGAGTTGGAACGCCTAGAAGCAGACTGGAGTAAGGATAAAGGCAATAGATTGATTTGGGATGTAGAAAGATGATGGCCAATAAAGCAGGCGTTTTTGAGAAAGTGACCATTGTGGACATTTGGGGCCGGATCCTGGGGAATTCTGGATTCCTTGAACTCCTGTGGTGTACAGGCTTTGGGGTATTTGCTCCCTAAGCACACTGTTCATTCACTGAGGGCTGCTCCTGGGCTGTTAACTTCCTGCCATTACTGTCCTGTTGCACATGGTGTCTGGGGTCTCCCGGGGTTTTGGGGAAAGCCCACAGCCACCGAGATGCAGACTGGATAGCTGGAAGTTGTCCTGCACACGCTGAAACCCTGAGGCCTGAGAGATGGGGCTGGGACACAGCAGCTGCTGCTCCGGAGATCCTGCAGCATCCACCGTCTTTCCAGGTGGCCGGGGTTGCAGGCTGCTCCCCCCCTGCCTCACACGGGAAGCAGCACCGCCTACAGCCCCTCTGCACATGGTGCTTGCAGAGCCACGGAGCCCGGCAAAGGCTGCCACTGTCAGAACCGGACTCGGGAGCATCCACTTGTGTCCCCTGCCAGTCCTTGGACAGAAGGGAGCTGGCAGCTGTATTGCCCAGTGGTCAGAGAGCAGGCTTGGGGCCAAAGAGCTGGGGCTTGGATCTGCCCTCTGCCCTCTGATCTGCACCTCCTGGAGCAGGCGTTGTAGCGCAGCTGGGCACTCTCATCCCATATCAGACTGCCTAGAACTGAGTCCCTGTACCTATGGTTCTGCTCCAGCTTCTTGCTGTTGTGCCTGGGAGGCAGTGATGAGAGCCCAAGTACTTGGGTTCCTACCTGTACTCCGCACAGGAGACTCAGATGGAGCTTCTGGCTTTGGCCTGACCCTGCCGTGGCTCCTGCAAGCATTCTGGGAGTGAAATAGCAGATGGAAGATTCTCATTCTCTCTCTAAATCTTAAACCTCCACCTCCTGAGTCTTGGAATCCTCTGTCAACACACTGGACAGGGTTGGGGAACTTCCCCTGTGGGGTAAGGTAGTCTATGTTCTCAGCTCTGTGGGCCCTACGTACTCTGTTCCCCCTACTCAAACCTGCTATTGTAGCAGAAGCAGCCACAGAAAATATGCAAATGAGTGAGCTATGTGCCAACACAATTCTATCCATACGGACAGGCAGAGCACTGGATTTGGTCCATGGGCCACCGCTGGCTGACCACTGAATAGGACTACAACTCTTCTTTTTGCCTGGGTGGCTCTTCCAGCCTCCTCTCTACTCTGTTCTTGTCCCCCTGGGGTCTGCCAGAGTTACTGTTTAAAAACAAGTTAAACCACTGCAGTCCTGTGATCAAACTCTCTGGTCCCTATCACACGCAGTTTCACAGCCAAGCTTGGAAGCGTGGCCTCTAGAACTAGCCCCTCTCTTTCATTCCTGACCACCCCCCCCCCCAACTCCCATAATTGTGCGCCATTGGCTTTTCTGGCCACTCTAGTACACTTCCTCATCGGTGGACTAGCCTGAACTGGTTCTGACAGCAGGACCTTGGCACTTGCTTGTCTCCAGATAATTCTGTGGTTTCCTTGCCTTGTTCACTCTGATGTGTGTGCCGACATCAGCCTCACGGAGAGGCCTCCCCTAGCCGTCTTCTCTACACTAATGCTCGTCCTCCACTTGCCCCACCTGTTGGCACTGTACCTTTGTACTCTGCTTGGGTTTCCTTCCTCAGTTTTATCACCATCTGCCATCATCATTTACATCTGTTTGACTATTGTCTATTTCCTACCGGATCCCAAGCTACTGAAGGGAGAAACTTGGCAAGCCTCGTTTCCTGCTGTGTCCACAGAGCTGAGCTGAGATGGTACCTGGCATACACAAGCTGCTCGCATGTTTGCCATGGAGCTGCCCCAAGTCCTCCCCTTGCCAGCATGCAGCACATCGAAGAGCCCTCACTACTCCTTTTGTTTTTTTGACTTTTGTTCTTAGTTTGCTCTTGATTGACACATAATTTACAAGGTGGTGCTTGAGTGTTCTTCCCGCACAGGAATGCGGAGTGTTTGCGGCCATGGCTATGCTTATTGCCCTGAGCTGATTGGTGCACTGTCCGTGCTTTGTGAAGGCTCTCATCACTTTCTGAGCTGCTTTGCCTCCTCCCACTGAAGAATTTCTCTGTGTCTCTTGCTTACCCTTTCCCTTTCAAGTTTTCTTCCTTCCCACATGGAGAGGCTGTAGGCTTTGTAATTACCTGTGTCCCTTAGGGCCTCCGTAGCCTGCTCTGGCTGTGGTTTGAGGGGCTCAGTCAACCTGCAAAGCCATGCTGCTTATCCAGCCTGTCATGTGGGCGTTTAGAGGAGACCTGTAAAAAACGCTGAGGCCTTCTGCAGTGCCTTCTAAAGGACGACATTTCTCTGGTGAACGCTCCCAATTCCTCTGGAGCTTCCTGGGGTAGCTGTGGGCCAACCTGCATCCTAAGGTGTACCAACTTTTTATGTCAGGCTCAGCCCACCTCCTCATCTACTCCCCCTGACCTTGGCTTTGAGCAGAGAAACCTCAGCATCTGTCCTTTCTGCAGGCCTTGTTCTCCATGGGGCAGAACTGATGCTCAAGTTCTGACTGCTTGTCCTTCTCCGGTCGTAGCACCTTACTGATGGGCTGCATGGTATCTCATCGGACTGTGAATGTCAAGAACACAGATTTCAAGTCCGAGGTCTTGACTTCCGACCCTGGTTCTGCCTGGTATTTGCCATGTGAATTAGGAACACCATTTCCTGACTCCCTGCGTGTAAAGTGGAATAAGAATGCCAGTTCCCCTAGATGGGTGCTGGAGGTGGGGAGAGGTCATTAATATGGAGATCTCCTGACACACATTGCACTGTGTGTGCTTTGGGATTGCTTGGGGTGCATGTCTTCATCAATCTCCTTTTCCCCACATTTGCCAGCTACCCAACAGCTCCCTCCAACTCCTCGCTCCTAGATAACATCACTATTAGCTTTTCGTGGGAAGAGAAAAAGCACAGATGGAGAAAAGTGAGAAACTTAAACTTGAACATGTGTTGAGGAGGAAGCTAACCAGGAGATAGCTTTGTATATTGTATTTTATTTGGGCACAAAGACCAGCTTATTTCTAAAGAAGTGTAAATGTGGATAAATAAAAACTGACAAGCATTGGTTTCCTTGAGTTATTTTGACTACTTCATCAGCTGCATGGTGATGTGTTACATTAACACTTTGAACGCATGTGGAAATGAAATCAAATGGCAGTCACATGAAACCCTCGTTCACGTGGAACATTCCACTCCTGTGTTCCAGACGAAGAATGATCTAGGTTAAGAGTGAGCCTCAGAGTCTTAGCTGCTGCTGGTGGGCCGTGTATCACAGCCAGACTCTCAACTGGACGTCTCCACAGCAGGGTGTGTTTCATCTTCTCTGTGGCTGTGTGTCTCCCATGAAGATGCTGAACCCTGATTGCGCAGCCTCATCAAAGTCACAGTCCAAGGCCTGGCCTGGAAGAGGTTATTTTCAGACCTTCCTAATGCTGACTTTCTATAATGTCTCCTGTGCATGGAGCATTATTTCTCTGTACCTAAGCTCGTGGGCTCCAGATGTGGAGGCATGTCCGTTCTTTGCCTCTGTGCCCTCACTAGAGCCTAAACCAGCCCCAAATGTTGCAACTTCTTTGAGATCCATACTTTTTCACTGAGGGTAATTTCTCCTCAAGGGGACATTTGTCAATGTCTAGAGAGAGAGGTCTTCTGTCCGATGGTTCACTCCCCAGATGGCCACAACGGCCGGAGCTGCGCCGATCTGTGAAGCCAGGAGCTTCTTCCAGGTCTTCCACACAGGTGCAGGGGCCCAAGGACTTGGGCCATCTTCTACTGTTTTCCCAGGCCACAGCAGAGAGCTGGATTGGAAGAGGAGCAGCCGGGACTAGAACCAGCGCCCATATAGGGTGCTGGCGCTTCAGGCCAGGGCGTTAACTCGCTGCGCCACGGCGCCGGTCCTAGGGACTCACTCTCTCAGAAAAAAGCCTCCATATATGCTGGTCTACTTCGCAAATGTGCACAGTGGCTAAGACTGGGCCAGGCTGAAACTAGGAGCTGAGAGCTCAATCCAGGTCTCCCACATCGGTGGCAGGATCCTGATTAAACCTGGTTACTTGAGTCATCACTGCCACCTCTCAGTCTGCATTAGCAGGGATCAGAAGTCAAGATCCAGAGCTGGGTATTCTGATGTGGGACATGGGCATCTTAACCAGGATCTTAACTGCTAGGCCAAACACCCACCCCTGGAGACATTCCACAGTCACAACTGGGGGACAAGGGTGGGTGGGTGAGGGAGTGCTCTGGCATCCAGGAGTAGAACCCAGAGATCTTGATGAACCTCCTCCAGTATCCGTCACGGCCCCTGCAGGGAAGCGTGCTCCAGCACCAGAGGCCAGTTGTGCTGAGATCCAGAAACCCTGTCCCAGACCCCTCCCCTGCGGGTCCTTCTGTATCGTGGGTGCACTAGAGCCCAACTGCAATTCCCAGGGCTCGGGTAGGTGGAGCTGGTCATGAGGAGATGAACCCACCTATCTGAGTCCCAGTCTCTCCACCTGGAGAGCCGGCTTTTGCCTCCTTTTCCACCTCTCTCCCTTTTTCCACTAAATACCTGGAGACCCAGTAGAAGGCAGGGGCACACTGGGTCCCCAGTGTGGAGATTGGAGAGAAACTCCCACTGACTCTCGGGCCCATCAAGCTGGCTAGATGTGTGCCAAGCACAGGTGCCTCTCTTCCACCAGGGAGAGCTGTGCTGCACAGACTGCGTTTCCCAGGCTGCCTTGTTCTCTCCGGGGCCCTGTGATTATTTCCCATAGAAGGCACGGGAGCTGAAGTGCTGTGTGTTCCTTCAGAGTGACGATGTCTTGAAAGTGGGTAGTTGTGCCAAAGTCTCTCTTCCCTCTTTGCTTTGAACTTCGAGCTCCTAGGAGGTGGCAGAATGAAAATACTGAATAAGCCTGTCCCTGAGTTGCCCTGTGGAGGAAAATTGTTGGCCAAGCAGGTCTGTGTTTTAAGCAATAATGAATCATTGTTGTGTTAAGCTCCTTTGCCTTGGGATTCATTTGGTACAGTGGCTAGTATTATCCTAATTAATACAAGTTGGGTCGAGAAAAAGCCCTGGACAACCTCCCCAGGCATAGCTTCTTAAACCAAAGCTTTCCAGTCTTCTTGAAAACAGCAAATATTTCTCCCTTTTCCCATTGACAGTGAGCTCAGAGGTTCAAGTTCCACACAACTGGAAACCTGTACAGGTATGTTTTGTTGGAGTTGTTTTTTAAGGATGAAAATAATGTACCCATCTCCAGCCATTGATAGACGTAGAGTTTGCAAATTCCAGAACACGTAGGAGGCAGGACACTGGGTGTTAGGGAGGGAAGGTGAGGCTGGCCTTGGCTTTGGCTCATGAGGCTCAGGAACTGTGGGAGCTTGAGCGGTGGCTGGCTGGAGGTGACGTCCTGAATACTTTACTCATGAAGTTGAGTCTCACATCGAATCCAAAGCTGGTGACCCATCTGTTGGGTAGTTCCTAGTATGTGTGGTAGGGTGTACAGTGGAACTGTCCAGATCAGCCCTGCCGCTCGTGGGAATTGTCCTTGTGTCCACACTCGCCCAGCCAGGTGGGCTCACCTCCCAGGGGAGCCCAGTGTTCCAAACTTTGGGATGAGTACAGATGGGAGAGGCAAGCACTTTGCATTTAAAAAGCACTTTGCAGTGCCATTCATTTAGAACTGAGCCCTCTGAAGAAATCATGGTGGTGCTTTTAAGCATTTCAGAAACAAAACCTGAGCAGCAGGCATTTGGCACAGGGGTTCAGCGCTTCCAGGGACATCCATTCCCTACTTAAACATAGGACGCATCCCTGAAATAGTACGGAAAAACAAATGATGTCACCTGTCAGTCATGGGCCTCCTAGAACAGCACAGGGTCCTTGTGTTCCCACCAGCTGGGAAAGGGCTTTTTTTTTTTTTTTTTTTTTTTTTTTTTTTTTTTTTTTTGCTGCTTTTAAAGTTTTGTTTTTCTTGCCTTACCTGTAAGATTCTCCTTCATGCTTTCTTAGACCCAGTATCAAAGGAGGCTACAATCTGGCTGCTTCTCTTGAAAATGAAGTGTGCTTGCTCCAGCTTTCCTTATTAATCGGCGTAGTGGGCCTGTTGCTTTCTATGTGTGTCCCGGGGCACCTGTGGCTCACTGGCCACCCAGGAAGTGGAGACTGTCCCTTTCAGATGGAACTGGCCTGGCGGTGTGGAGCAGGCCTTCCGGAGCAGTGTGGCACTCAAGGAGGGCAAGCCTCCTGTCTGAGTTAATCAGAGGGAAAATGCGCTCTGTGGTGCATGCTCCTGATCTCCTCCCAATGTGAGTGAGGAGCAGCTGGGCCCCCAACAGGACAGGACTCTGGTTAGCAGCTGAAAATGCTCTTCCTTAGGGAGTGTGGGGGCGGCTGCACTTGAAGTAGGCCCGGCTGGGCTCAGCCCTTGGCTCTGTCCATATTTTGCTGTTAGGTCAAACTCTGCAAGTGAGTCAGTCTCAGTGTCTCCATCTCCCGAGAGAGAGTAGTGTGAGTTGCCTCCTGTTTGAGATCCGTGAAGTGCAGAAATGCTAGCGGGTGCAGCCTCCCTCATACAGGCTGGGCAAGCTCACAGACTCCCATACCAGTGTTCATTGTTCTCTGTATCATTTACTGTTTCCTTTAGAGTAAGCAGAAAAGATACAATTCCAAGCTTTCAGCACCCAGATGGGGGTCAGAGGAATGTGTGCAAAGTGATAAATGCCCCTTCCAGGCCAGGCCTATAAAGTCTCCCCTTTTTTTTTCCCCTGTTGTGACATTGAGGTTGACAACACCTCCAGATAGATGCTTGAGCCCCAGGGTGGTTGTATGGAGCTGAGCACCAACTGTTCCCACTCCGTCGCCCTATTGGACTGTGTGATAAGACTGAACGGTAGATGGACCAATCGCAGCTCACAGGGGTGAGGCAGGTGGTGCCGTCTGAGAGTGGCTGTGTCCATTACCCTGGCCCTTCTTGGCTTTGATGGCTCAGAAACCTCAGTCTGACCACCTGTAAGGTGGGCAGACAGCATCACATCTGGACAGGCCAGAGTTCCCACGCAGCATTTCCTGGGGGCCCAAAAGGGACCTGAAGGAGTTTGCAGATTCTGGGCTCATACCCAGGGGAGTTACCTAACTCTTTAGGCCCAGTGCCTCAGGACTGGTGCATCTGGAGGCCTCTCCATCTCTGTGGGCACTGCTGCCACAGGCCCGTCTGTCCTCGCCCCTGTGAGCTGACCGCCCCCTTTTGTCCTTCACCGTTTTTTCCTAATTGGGCTAATGCAGTCCATTAAGTGACCAGCCAAGCCTGCAGGCCTGGTGACAAGGGCAATTCTGCCAGACCTCTTTGCGCGTGTCTGCTGGGTCTGAGGCTCCGCTGTCTTTATTCCTTGACATATGGGGGACACGGAGATGAAGGAAGCGATAGGCGCCCTCCTCCCAGGCTTTGGTCTGCTTCCAGTAGTTTGCAGGCAATTGCCTGGCTGTAGGGTTCCACCCTTGATGTCCCAACCCCATGCTACGGCCTTTCCCACCCTTCCCTCTCCAGCTGAGACTGTGGTGTCCTGATGGACTGCTGGTCCATGACATTGCAGGGCTGCCCCCACTGTCCCCAGGAATCGTGAAGGAGACAGGTCATGGACATACATACCAGTAGTGATTATCTCTGCCCAGGAGGGTTCATGCCGCTGTTCCCGGGGTTGTGTCTGAGTGGAGCTCCCCCAGGAGGCCAACAGAAGTTAGCCTGCCCTTTGACGTGGGCAAAGCTGTCGCTCTCTTCCCTCTTCTGTGCACCTAGGGGCTTGTGTTCTTCAGCCATATCTAACCCAGCGCAGCCTCCGTTCCTCCTGACTTCTCTGTTCCTGCTCACTCCTCGCTCCTCCATTCTCTGCTCCATCCAAGTTAGAACTCGGTTCCCTCTCCCAAATGCCCCTTCATCCTTTCCCACACCCTCACGTTCTCTGTGGTGCAGCAGACTTGCAGGTTAAGGGAAGGAGTGCCTTGAACAGAAATGCAAAGGCCCCCAAATGGGGTATGAGGAATCCCTGCTCTCACAAACACCTAGGGGTGGCTTAGGGCTCCTGTTGCTCTGCTCCTGTCTTTCTCCGAGGCTGCTAGACTTCTCACTGCACCCTTGTATTAGTCCTAGGGATGCCCTGACCAGTCACTACAAATGGGGGGGTGGGGGTGGGCTTGAACCACCAGAATTGTGTTCCCTTATGGTTCTGGGGCCAGCTGTCCCAAATCAAAGTGTTGACAGGATTGGTTCCTCCCGAGGGCTTTGGCAGACTGTTCTTGCCTCTCTGCTAGCTTCTGGCAGTTGCTGGTGATCCTCAGTGTTCCTTGGGTGGTACAGGCACAAGTTCAACCTTTGCCTCTCCCATCATGCACCTTGCTTCTCTGTGCGTTTGTGTCCGGTGTCCCTCTTATAACAACACCAGTCACTGGGACCCAGCCACCTTCATCCAGTAGGGCGTCATCTTCAAAGACCCTGTTTCCAAATAAGGTCTCAGTCTCGGGTACTGGGGACTTAGAACGCAAATGTGTCTTTCTGAGGGCTACAATTCAAACCTCTGAAAGTTTCAAACCTTCAGAGACGGCCCACGCCCTACTCAGTCAGTGGCTGCTAGTCCACATAAGGAGACCCCCCTCTGCAAATGTGACCCTGTCTCTCAGCCACAGTTCTCGGGTACCCTTTGCAGGAGCCCCGTGCCACTCTGCAGATGGCGAGCTCCCTGAGGACGAACACTCGGTGTGTGCGGCTCAGCCTGCTTCTTGTGCCAGGCACTTGATGCGTGAAGGCAAGACATTGCTGTTACTTGCTGGCTCTTAGGGAGGGCGGGCAAAGCCCTCCACGATCTCTTTGCTTCCCGTTCTTGACACTGCACCCCAGGCTGGAACCAAGACAGGATAGCTACAGTTAGCCCCTGTTCCTTTGCCCATGGAATTCCTTTCCTGTGGAATGTCCTTCCCTGGTGTGTGAACCCTTTCGTAGCTCAGTCCAAGAATCTCCTCTCTAGGGGAGCCTTCCCTGGCAACCTTTCCCACCATTGTATATTACGTTTGGCACTCCAAGCCTCTAACCACTTATCAGGAGGACCTCTAAGACTATTGCCACTTTGGAGGCAAGGATGGTATCCAATTCATCTCTGTTTTCAGGATCACAGTGTAGAGGAGCAATTCTTGTGACTGCTCCCATGAAATCAAGTGGTTCTTTACTGTGTATGAAATGATACAGACGCCCTTAATAACCTGTAATTATCATGACTTTTGATTTTCGAGGTGAGGAACAAGAGACTTAGGTTAAGTGATGTGGTTAAGGTATGTGGCTAGTAATAAAGTTGGTGACTGTGGCTCCAAATTCTCCTGGGGGCAACACGCACTCGGTCACCTAACAGAGCGGGTGTTAGGGTGCTGTGGCCTGTTCAGAGGCATAGGGAGCTCCAGGGAAGGCTGTCTCTCCCATGCCCTGGGGAGACTGTGGGCACAGGAAATGCAGCCACTGCCATCGATGATTCTTGGGAGACTTCTGCTCTAATTGCTCTTTTCAAGTGCCATTCTTGCAGTTTAACGTGTGGGGGACATAGTGTTTGTAGCAAGTGCTAATGACAGGGCTACCGAAAAAGACTGTCTATTTTTGGAGTTAAGCTTCAGCCTAAAAGAAGTAAAAATAAGCATAGAGAGGTTGGTGCTTTTTTTTTTTTTTTTTTTAAGAAAAAATACATAGAAATCAATTCCATCTCAAAATGTTTTCTCTGCTAGCTGGGGGTGAGGCTGGGATTTAACACTAAGATTGGAGGTCAAGGAGCCTGGGTTGAAGTCCTGCCCTGCCTAGAACTCACTTCTCCTTGTGATGCCTCTTCCTCCAGTTCCTGCTTGTCCCAAGGGCAGCTCTGAGGTCAGCCCTGGCCTGGGTGTGGTCCTTTCCTCTCCTGTGGTCCCGCTGGCTCTGTCAGTTCTTAGAGTCAGTCTTGACTGAGCAAGAAGGGTAAAGATTTCCCAGGGCCACTCCTTGATAGCAGCGTGCAAAGTGTGCCCCAGCTGTCCCAGCCTTGCCTGAGCCTCGGTGACTCGGCAGCACATGCCATTGCTAATGGTGACCGTGATGCTAGTATTGACGATATCTCACATTTTCAGAGCGGTCGCTCTGTGCTAAGTGCTTGCTAAGCACTTTGGGCTCAATGTACTATTGCTCGGCAAAGATTGCATCTTGCGGAGTTTGTCTTGGGGCAGAGAGCTCTTGCTCATGTGACTTGGTTTCACCAAATTGATGTGAGCAGAAGAACTGGGTCCTCAAAAGTCCCGTGTTCTGCTGACTCTTACTCGCTACCTTTCATCTTGAAGACTTTGTCCCACTCCTCCAAGTCTGCTTCTTCAGCCTTGTTCCTGGAATGAGGGGCTGATGGCACAGCTTTAAACTCAAGTTAGAGCCAAGCTTGGCCAAGCCACAGCTGACCCATGAGCCTGAGAGAAAGAAATAAGTGTCTGTGCCATTAGCACTTGTGGTCGTTTGTTACTGCTGCCAAAGCTGACCAACACAGTGCTTTCAGAGGATGGTCTTGGCTAACTCACACAGCAAGTCCTTTGAAGTAGATAAATCATTGTCCGTTCTTAAATGCATTGAGTTTTTAATCAACAAGTAGTAGTGCGTATTTGTGGGTACAATAACATGTTTCAATGAACATGCTTCATGCTCACATCAGCATAATTAGCATATCCATCATATCATACCTCTATCATTTCTTTGTGGCAAGAGCATTGAAATATCTCTCTTCTAGCTATTTTGCAATATATACCCCATCATTGTTAACTGTAGTCACTGTGCCGTGAAATCTACAGCAGGACTGTTCCTCCAGTCTAGTGTGTATTACCCCGTTTTGCATGTGGGGTTGTGCTAGTGCCCTTTGTACTAGGATCCTACCATGCTCTGATCTTCTGTAATCCTAAGCCTTGGGATCTAGCAGCATCAACTTTTCAATTGCTTTGGTCTACTGGGCCTTGAACAGCATCACTTTACTGGGCTTGGTGATGTTGTTAGAGATGCTCTGAGGGCAGGAAAGGGCTGACTGTTGGGTTCCTGCTGGCGTTTGGAAGGGCTGAGAGTAGTCCTTTCTCCAGAGGAGCTGATTTCTGGAAGGTTGCACCTGCAGAATGGAGTCAACGGCACCCTTCGGGACCCTGTGACCCAGAGGCTGGCAAGATTGCAGTCCCAGGGTCTGCCTTGCGACTCGGCTGTAGTGATGCCTGTCAGAGACTTGCGGCTTCCTGGGCTGAAGGCTTCCTGGATCCTGGTGGTTGTACAAAGGACAGCAGCAAGCTGGCTTGGGCAGCAACAGGATACTGTAAGGAGATTCATCTCCGATGTGGTAGTTCTATGTCCTTAGGACTGAGTGGGAGATAGGGCTTCAGGGCCTGATTCCTGGTGGGACCTGTGAGCCTTTCGTGGACACGCCCTAAGGATCTGTGCATGAATCGCCTGTTGTCCTTCAGGCCATTTTTCTACCCATATCGCCTGCTGTGCGTGGGGCCCGGGGAGGGTGTATGCGCGGATAAACCCAGTCAGCTCTTTAGACGCCTGCAGCCAGCCTGCCACAGCTGTGAGAGCAATGGATGGAGCCACTGCAAAAGCACTGTATTGATTTCAGGGAAGCAACAGAAGTGAGAGTTCAAAATGCCTCCTGGAAGGCAGGCGGCCCTTGGCTCTGGCAAGGTGCTAATGAGCTCCCCAGCCAGCTCGCGCTCGACCTGCATCTTCCCAGCCAAAGACCCAGGGCTTGGCATCCAGGAGGGCAGCA
Source organism: Lepus europaeus (assembly GCF_033115175.1). NCBI lineage: Eukaryota > Metazoa > Chordata > Mammalia > Lagomorpha > Leporidae > Lepus > Lepus europaeus. The sequence continues at coordinate 109,563,751 of NC_084836.1, read as the reverse complement.
GCCAGTGCGGGTGATGGGAGTGACTAATACAGAGCAGCTTCTTAGTGCACACCCGCTCTGCTCCCAGCTCTTTCCTTTCTTCTGCCTTTTATCTTCACAAGGAAATGCAAAAAGCCAGGCATGCAGTGGGAATTCCTTCTTGTATCATGTTCTGATCTGTTTGCTTGTATAAATGAGCCGGTCGCTCAGAGGAGAGTGAGCTTCCTTCTCCAAAGGGTTGTGAGCCCAAGGATTTGTGCATTCCTCCCCCAACCCCAGGGATCCTCACCACCCTCCTGAATTCCTGAGGCTGAGTCACCAATTCTGTGTAGATGTCTGGATGCACACACCTGGAGGGCAAGTGCGAAGCCTTGTCTCTGGGGAGGGACCTGCTTGGAAACAGGCACGTGCCAGTGTGCTGAGGGGGCACCTTTATTTCTGTGTGAGTTTGCGTCATTGTTGGTTTATGCCCACAGGCATTAACGTTTCCATGCTTCCATCCTCAGATTGGTATTTTGTCTGCTGCTCAGCCTGTGTGTGCTGTAGTGCATCTGTGGTGCAGAAGCCAGGAGGATGCAGGCTGAGAGCAGGATATGGGGATCTGGAATTCTAAAGAGCAGTGTATTTTCCTTACCTTTCAAAGATTGGCTTTGCCGGTGTACGTTTGAATTCTTGACGCTGAGACAAATACTTGAGCCGTGAGCCTCCAAGCATCAGACTTTCAAGGCAAGGGAAACCGAGTTCTGATCTCAGAACAGCAAGAAGCTTGCCCTTAGGTGTCGTTCTGACGCATCCTTCGTCTCTGTGGTCCTTCCACTGCGTGCCCCTGACCATCTTCCCACTGCCATTCATAGCTCTAGTGGATGCCAGCCTTCCTGTGGTGCCCTCTTCAGCCTCCCGAGGCGGACAGGAACTTTGCTGCTGCTTAACTTTTCCATGCATACCGCATTTACAATGCTGTGTTTTTAATACATTTACTCAAATAAAATTACCATATGCCCAGAAATTATTATAGACTCCGAGAGATACCGGGGTCAATCAAATAGATAAGGCCTATGTTACAGACCAGCACTAACCCATAGAACTTCTGGAATGATAGGAATACTTTGTTCTGTTTGATAGGGGTGCTCAGTAGTCTCATGTGGCTACCAAGAACTTCAAATGTGGCTATCATGATGGAGAAACTATATTTTAAATTTCATTTTATTTTACTTAAATATGAGTAGCTGCACATGGCTAGTAGCTACTGTGACAGACAACACTGTTTCATCCTTTGAAAGACTTAACAGTGAATTTAACATAATTTATGATTAGGGCCATGCTGTAATCAACTAGAATAGCCTAGAATAAGGGAGGAGACCTACTTTGTTAAGAGGACAAGAGAGCTTTCCTAGAGGAAGCTACATTTGATCCAACACCCAGAGAATGGGAAGGTGTCACCCATCTAGAAAGTAGGAGGAGAGTATTTCTAGGGCAAGGGACCAGTGAGTAGGAATCCCCAAAGGAAATAGGAATGAGTATGGCATGTTGAATCTGGACTAACTGGGTACGGACTCAATGGGTAAGTATGGCTGGAGGGAAAGCCAGGGGCCAGATCGCTGGAGGGAGCCGAGACCCTGGCACAGGAGGAGCGGCTGGCTGGAACTCCTAGCACTGGACAGAGAAGCAGCAGGGCACTGCGGCCACATCTCCTGCCCGTACGCTCAACAGCTCCTCTCCAGTGCATGCTGCCCAAACAGGATGGGCTCCCCAACTCTGTGCACAGTGGTGGGCCTGGTGGAGAGCCTCATCTGCATTCTATTTCCGTCCCTGTCTCCAGCCTGACTTATCTGGGCCTGTCTAATTTATGTAGCTGCTGTGCACGGGTGGTGCATGTCAGGCTCGGGGGCTTGCCCGTGTTTGTGAAAGAGAAATACTACCATCTCCACTGGAGCCATCTTTTCTGATCATGCTCGCTTGGTCGTTAAGATTCTGGAAGCATTTAGCACAGGGAGGAATTGCTGTAATGACAAGTGGATCCTTCTGTAACCTCTACTTAATTGGATGAAGTGACATCCCCAGTGAAGACTCAAATAAAATCTGGTGCAATTAGAGTGTGCTGAACGGCTGATGCCAGAACCAGTGTGGAAATCTTGCAGGTGTTTGAGGAACCTTGGAGGAATCTGGTTGGACAAAGGGAGCCTGTGTTCCAGGCCAGCTAAAGATATTTGTGTCATCTTTTCACCCCTCCCCCAATCTGCATGAATTCTGTGTCTTCTCTCCAGAAAGTTCCTTGAAGGAAGTGTTGGGAGGTTCTGAGGCAGAGAGAGTATGTTAGGTTGGGTTCCCTGGAAATAAAATCTGAGATAGAGTTGAGTGCTGAAGGTTTATTTGGGAAAGCCCTTTGGAGATCCACCTGCAGGAGAGCGAAGAAGGCAGCACTGGCAGATGGAGAAGCTGACTGGCGATGCAGTCACAACTGAGGGCCCTGACCATCGCAGGGCAGAGACCTGGAGCGGGGATGGGCCTGGAGAGTCTTTCCAAGTCGAGATGAGAAGACGAGGCCTTGGTATTCCCACGCTACCCAGTCACTGGCCGTGTTCCTGCACACCCAGCCCAGCCAGTGTGACCTTGGACATGCCCGAGGAGGGAGGAGGCTGTGAGCACTTGGTGTCTGCATTCCCACCAGCGGGGCACTGTGGTATCCACTGCAAGGTCAGTCGGGACCGAGTACCCGGGGTGCCCTGAAAATCTCTGATCTTCTCGCTTGTGCCTCCAAGGCAGCCCCAAACCCTGCACACCTCTGCTCCTCTCCTGCTCCTCCATCCTCCACTTTGGCTGACATTGAGGAGGTCCCTTAAAGCCCTGGCCTCCAGTTTCCCTTCGATTTCTTATTCTGCTTCTTCTGACAAATTCATAGGTCTCGAGGCTCTTACCTAATGGCTTTCTGGCTTTGTTCCGTGTGGCTGATGAACAAGATCTGAAGGCCATTTCTTCACACGCTTCCCACCCTGGCCGTGATTGCTCTCTCTGGGTGGCCTCGTTTCCAGCAGTGACCCTGGAAACCCAGCTTCCACCACGTATCTGAGCAGCTGTCGGCACAGCGATGGATGCGGCAGGCTTGAGGTCAGATGGCCGAGCATTGGTATCCATGGGGCAGGCACTGAGGCACAGTGGGTTAGACGGCCACTTGGGATATCTGCATTCCATGCTAGAGCGCCAGTGTGAGTCCTGGCTACTCTGCTTCCGATCCAGCTTCCTGCTAATGCACTCTGGGAGGCAGCAGATGTTGGCTCAAGGGCCTGGGCCCTTTCTGCCTATGTGGGAGTCGTGAACGGAGTTCTAGGATCCCGGTTTAGGCCTGGGATCTCTCTCCCGCTCTCTCCCGCTCTCTCCCGCTCTCTCCCGCTCTCTCCCGCTCTCTCCCGCTCTCCCTCCCTCCCTCCTTCCCTTTCAAGTAAATGGAAATAAATGGATAAATAAACATTAACAAAAAGAGTTAGGATCCGTATGTGCCTTTTTTTCTATAAGAGTGATGCTGGGTAAGTCTGGTTGTCTCTTTTTGTCAGCACTGGGGCATACAGACCCAGACGCACATGTGTGGTGTCACGCTTCCATGACTTTGAGCCTTTGTCACCTACAATATCGAGACAAGACTACTTCACCCACATTCTAGTACTGTTGGGAAGGCCAAGTACTGCAAGATGGGATCATAGCACGGTGCCTGGCGTTGGTAGGGGTTGTCGTCCTTGTCTTCATTTAAAGCTACAGTCCAATGAACCTGGCCATCCAGGCCAAATCTCGGTTTAGTACTCAGATGCTGGGCTCCAAAGACTCGAAGAGAGGAGGTAGCCATGGGGGAAACAGGGTTATGTATAAGTTGGTTGGAGGGCCTCTAGTCAGAGTCCAAGCCCAAGCCCTTGCTCAGGAGGACTGAGAAAATGGGCACCTTGGGGGCTTTGTGGGAGTTGAAGCCCACATCTCGCAGCCAAGGACCAAGCAGCGTTTATTCCTGGCTCCCTCCCCTGCCTGTGTCCTCTCCCCACCCTGCTCTTCTCTCTGTGTGGAAGAACGAGGCTGTGAGAGTCAAGTCTCCATGGTCCCATAATTCTGGCTCCTTGTAGGCGTCTTTCTGTCCTTGCTTGCTGTGGGAGCTGAAGTGGAAACCCACATCCCAGTCTTGTCTCTTTCCCCATTGTTGGACACACAGCAGGATGCCACAGGCAAATGGAAAAGAAAAGGCTTGATCACTGTTTATTTTCCCTAATTTTCATTGTGCCTCTCTTATTTTTACCCTTGATTACAAGCAACAGAAAAGATTATTTTTTTTCCCTTTGCAGCTGTTGGTTTGAATAGCAGCCGCTAGACTGACCCCCCTGGTAGGCTCAGAAAAGAGAGAAATTAGCTAAAAGGGAAACAAGAGAAGCATTTTTAGTTCAGGGTGGGAGCCTCATTTTGCCAAACCTGCAGTCTTTTGCCTTGCTCTGGAGCCGTCTTTGAATGCCAACTCCTAGCTTCTGGGGACAGTGTTGTGTTGTCACTGTTGTTGTGCTTGGTTGTGTTTTCTTTATATTTTAAGACAAAATGGATTATTCTGTTGATCCAGTTCCACCATCTATTTATTTATTTATTTATTTTTTGACAGGCAGAGTGGACAGTGAGAGAGACAGAGAGAAAGGTCTTCCTTTTGCCGTTGGTTCACCCTCCAATGGCTGCCGCGGTAGGCGCGCTGCGGCCGGCGCACAGCGCTGATCCGATGGCAGGAGCCAGGTGCTTCTCCTGGTCTCCCATGGGGTGCAGAGCCCAAGGACTTGGGCTATCCTCCACTGCACTCCCTGACCACAGCAGAGAGCTGGCCTGGAAGAGGGGCAACCGGGATAGGATCGGTGCCCCGACTGGGACTAGAACCCGGTGTGCCAGTGCCGCAAGGCGGAGGATTAGCCTGTTGAGCCGCGGCGCCGGCAGTTCCACCATCTATAGAGAAGGCTGGTGTACTTGTTGAGAGGTTAAAACTTGGATGATTTTTTTTTCCCTGTATTTACTCCTTTGGTCTTGCATATTTATTCATTCATCAAACACGTTTATGTTAACTGCTAATTGCTTGTGTTTTGTCAGTGGCTGGGAGGCAATGTTAAATGAGGCAGTTTCCCTGATCACAAAGGTACTCATTGGCTGGAGAGAGTTGCATGTTAACGAACAATTGTAATAAATGGTGAGCAGCATCGCGTTTAAAAAATGTGTGATGTGTAAGCGTGGTGCTGTGGCGCCTTCATTCATCCCTGATCCTTCCCCTGTACAGACTGTGTGACCTTTGCTAAGTTACCCTCTCTGCCTGTTTCCTCATTGGTTACAATGCAGGCATGATGGACTTCACCTTAGAAGATTGATTAAGTGTGCATGCAGTGCTTGGTGGAACGCCTGGAGCAGAATGTGCTGTTGGTGAATGTCAGATTCGGTCACTACCATTGCTGAGAGGAGGGAGCTCGGGCTGTGGCTCCAGAGGCTGCTATTCAAAACTTGACTTTCCTCACTAAATAATTCAATCAGTGGCAACTAACTCACCTTCTCCTCTCTTGTAAAATGGTCATGCAATTTTACTCACAAGTCAGACAGTGCTTCTCCCAGGGGGAGCATGGAAATTGTCAGCAGCAATGCCTGAGGCTTGCTAGGAAAGTAAATGGTTTGGTCCCACCCCACATCTATTGAGTCAGAATCCAGTTTGTGGTTCTGGTATCTGTTTTAAAAGTCCTCCCAGGTGTTAGAATGCATGCTAGAGATGAGGAATGGCAGTTTCCCAGCATATAACCTGCCCAAATATTGATGCTTCATAAAGGTATTTACAGCTGTTACTGCAGTGAGAGCAAAAATAACCAGCATTGAATAACTTTTGAAGGGTGCAGCAGGCTTTGCCAAAGGTTCAATTTCTGTCGGTTCTAGAGAGGTGATTGCAGGTGTGGGGAAGGAAGGCACTGTGTGTGCAAGGGCACAGGGGTATTTGGAGTCTGGTACTGCTCAGGAACAAAATTCAAGGAGAGGGGTGGCTGGAGGCACAGCAACAGAGGTGCAGTGTGTTAGAGCCAGATCAGAAGGGTTCCATCTGACCTTGCACTTGACCATAGTCTACTGAAGGGTTGTAAACACCAAGGTAATAGGTTGGATTTGTTGTTACTAAGATCCATCATGGAGGCTACAGTAAGGAAGTATCAAGTAAGGTAGCATTAAGACCTAGTATTGTGCTAGTATTAAGTAAGGTAGTATTAAGACCTAGTGGGCCCAGGCAAATAAAGGTCCTTGGAGCTCCCAGGAAGAACTTTACTGAAATTGAGCATTGACTGGTATACCAGTCATCCTTTCCTTGTTCTTCCATCTGTTTTCCTGTAGACATTCATTGGGTGCCTGCAGTGCTCCAAACACTGAGATAAGTAAAACAGCATCCTTATCTGTGCTCCTGAGAAAGATGACAAGTGTGATTAGTAGTCAGTGTGATAAAGAGAGGGAACCTGCCTGTAATGAGTGTGTGGCACACTGAAGGTGCTATTGGGAATGCAGTGTCTGCCAGCTGCCGTCCCCTGCCAAGGTGCTCGGCTGTCCTGGTGGTGACTAACTCACGGCGACCCATTACACAGCTGAAGGAGCCTCGCACGGGGGTGTCCCACATTAGGACTTAGATATCAGGAGGGTGTCGGGTTTGGGGAAGCTTTTCTTTCCCCATGGGATCATGGAATTTGCAGGGCAAGGAGGGAAGCAGTCTGGAGACATGCACAAGGCCATCAGAGATCCAGATGAGGGAGGCGTCCCTTTGTCCTGTCAGCAGCAGGGCAGTCTTTAGAAGATGCTAAAAACAGGCGCCATGATCTCTGACATGCCCAGAGATCTGCAGGTAGAAAATGAGACCTGGGGAGGCAACGTTGTGTGAGGACCACTGACATGTATGCACCATGTTTTTGCTGTGCCTAATTCTCTTCCAGTTTGTGTGTCAGGATCCCAGCAGGATGAGCAAGGCACTGAAGCTCTTCTCTTCTCCCACTGCCTCCCCCACTCCTGGAAAATCCCATTAGTGACAGCTCATTGGTCCTGGCTGCAAAGCAGTGGCAGTCCCCAAAGGGCTAAATGTAGGCTGTGTGGGTGTATCTTGAGGATGGAAGATAGAGGGGGCCAAGAGAGCCATGGGGGAGGGTGGGGTCTCTACCAGGTGTGGGGGTCTTGACACACCAGCTCATGTAGTCCTCTGGGCCTGGGGAATAGATATTGTTTCTATTGTACAAATGGTAATGTGTGGTTGAGCAAGGTTCCACGTCTTAAGGTCACAGAGCTGCTGCTTGGATGGACCAGCCCTTATACCAAAGGCCATCCGGCCTCAGAGTCCTGGTTTTGGATGTTGGTCTTCGCAGGCAGCATGACTGATACCAACTCCTCAGTCTTCACAATGGCCAAGCCTTCAGCTGCTCCAAGGCCTTAGGCCCTCGTGGTAGGCAAAATGATCCTCCTCACCCCTCACCCCAAGTTTCCAACATCCTCATCACCAGAACACATGGATGTAGTATCCTACAAAGCAAAGGGGAATTTGCATGTGTGCCTAAGTGTTTTGAGATGAGGGGATTAGATGGACTCATCTGGGGTGAATTATTCATTAGGGTCTTATAAGAACGGGACAAGAAGGGGTCAGAGGTAGAAGAGATAAGATGGGTGGTGGGAGAGGCAAATGCTAGGCTGGCAGCTTAAAGATGGAGAAAGGGGCTCCAAGCTAAGGAATGCAGGTGGCCTTGGAAGCTGAGAGTAGCAAATGAGCAGACCCTCCTCTGGGCTTCCAGAAGGGGAGCAGCTATGCCTACAAATTGACTTTATGGCTTTTTACTTCCAGAGCTGTGAGCTAATATGTTTACTTTGGTTTAAGACATTAAATTTGTAGTAATTAATTACAGCAGAATTAAAGTAATAAAGGTTCCCCCCGACTTGTCAGGTAGACTTCCCAGTGCCCTGCTTGGCATATGCAGACAAGAATGGACTGGAATACCCTTGACCATGCTTCCCTTCCCTGGGGAACAGTCTTGTCATCCAGAAATGGAGGATTGTAATGCCCATCTGTGCAAGTTTGGAGTTGCCTCATATAGTAGGACCCCCCCCCCCCCCATCAAAGACAGATATGTTCTAAAGCCTCTGAGGGATGCTTAAAACAATAGGTAGTGCCAAACCCTGTGTGTCTTTCCTTCACATACACAGCTGTGATAAGGTTTAATTTGTAAATTAGGCACAGTAAGAGATTAACAACTACAATAACTAGACATCGTACCATACTAAAGTGGGCAGTATCACCATTCTTGCACTTGGGGGTCATTGCTAGGTAAAGCAAGGGTGAGTTGAATGTAAGCGCTGTGATGCAGGCACGGCAGTCGGTCTGATCGCTGAGATGGCCACTGAGTCACAAAGGGAGGGTAGCGTATACCACGTGGCTACGCTGGGCAGAAGGAAGACTTGTGCTGTTGGTAGGATGGGGAAGGAGGGCACTGAGTTCATCTCTTGGCTCATGATGGCCTACAATTTAACACTTCATTTCTAGACTTCTTCCATTTAATCTTTTTGGACCATGGTTGATCATAGGTAACTGAAACCGTGGAAAGTGAACCTGCAGACAAAGGGGGCAGCTGTACCGATTCTAGCAACCCCAGCTGAGACTTTCTTGGAAAACCTTCTTCCTTGGATGATGCCAGCCTCCACATTGAGCCTTCTTGGAGGTACCTGGCACTTCCTTTCCTAGCACTTTTGTTTCTTGTGAGTTTCATGCAGAGATTACTTACAGAGATAACTGGCAGAGTTGAGGAAACAAACAAGGAACAGGAGGCATCCAGCAACAGGCAATAAAAGAAGCTGCTGCTACTTCCCAGGGCTAAACAGAAAGGGGAGAGAATGTTCAAATCAAGACAGTAACAGCTTTGGGCAGGGCTTGGTGGGGGAAGAAGAGAAAGGATAGCCCTAGTTTGTGTTTTTTCACCCTCTGTCTCCTAGCCTCTGATTGGCTGACCCTGCAATGGGAGGCACAGGCAAGGGGGTGAGAGGCACAGTCAGCAGGATTAGGCCTCCAGGTGCGTGGGGCAGAGCAGAGAGGAGACTGGGAGACTGGGGGCAAACAGGGTAATCGGCATAGACATGCACCTGAGAGTCCCGCATCTTCCAAGCTGTGCAACGTGCCTTCATAAGCTTTAGCTCATTGGTAACATTACCCTTAGAAGGTATGATTAAAAGTGAGTTTTGGGAGGCCTGTGCTGTGGCATAGCAGGTAAAGCAACCACCTGCATTGCTGGCATCCCATATGGGTGTTGGTTCTAGTCCCGGTTGCTCCACTTCCACTCTAGCTCTACCTGCTGTGTCCTGGGAAAGCAGTGGAGGATGGCACAAGTCCTTGGGCCCCTGCACCCATGTGGGAAACCTGGAAGAGGCTGCAGGCTCCTGGCTTCAGATTGGTGTAGCTCCAGCAGTTGCAGCCATTTGGGGAGTGAACCAGCGAATGGAAGACCTCTGTCCCTGCCTCTGCCTCTCTGTAACTCTGCCTTTCAAATAAATGAATCTTTTTTTAAAAGTGAAGACAGAGATTTTTATTTCTTTGTCCACTATTTCCTCCCCAGGGATAGAACACCATAGGAACTCATTGAGTACTTGTTGAACAAATAAATGAGTGAATGTAAACTTATGAGAACACTTTGAAGGTTAAAAATGGCTATGCATGAGTTCATTTCCACTCATGGGAACCAGCCTCACAGAGGCCAAGTAATTGTCCTGAGGTCACACAGGAAGGTTTGAATTGCAGCCTGCTGGGTGCAAGCTCAGTGGTGTTTCCACCCCAGCCTGGACTCCTGCCCTGCACAGAGGAGAGCAAGCCTTTGACTTTGGAATCAGCCTTTGGGTGCTCACTGCATGTAGGCCCCTCAGGTAGCTGACTCCCTACGGCAGATGCTGCCTCTGAGATGCTGCCGCCTGGGCAGAGGCACCTTCTGCAAGGAAGTGCATGGAACACATGTTGACAGAAGCAGATGGCATCTCGCTGGGACCAGCCTGAACTTAGAAGCACAGAGCCTGGTTATGCTGAATGAGGGGAGGGGACATGTCCCTGTATGTAGAGCTGAAGGCTCTGAGCATCTGGAAAGGGGAGGTGCAATTCCTCACCAGGCCTCTGGGGGCAGAGCACACTCTGCTGCTGCAGTGAACGCCGCAGGCCTGGTGGCTACATCAGGACTATCGCCCCTTCCGGGGGTGTGGGAATGATGGGCTGTAAACAGCTCCCCCAGCCTGAAAGCCTTCCAGATTCTGTGTCTGCAGGAGTGAGAGGTGGGCACTGATGTCTCTAATGGAACATCTGGGCCGTAACTGACTCATCCGTTGCTTTGGAGCTGGGCAGGACCAGGTTCAAATGCAGTTTTCTTTGTGTTCTTGGAGCAGCTTCTTTGGCTTTCACATTGGTTTAATGTGGGCAGTGAGGCAGTCACTCTTTGATGCAAGATTTAATAAAACATCAAGATGGCACTAGTTTATTAGGTGCTAACAAACATGTGTATTTACTTACTAATGTTCATTGAATGTCTAAGTATTGCTACCACCCACTTATTACAATGAAGCCATCTGAGGTTGTGACTTGACTAAAGGCAGTATCTGAACTTGGGTCATCTGAGCCTGCCACTAATCCATCCAGTAACCCTGCTGTCTATGGTAGCTTCACAAAGCTGTCAAAATTTGCCATAGGCCTGAGGAACATCTGGTGTGTGATGAGACTATCTCTCAGGGATTTGTTTCTTGTAAATCTGTGTTATCCAATATGGTAGCCACTGGCCATATGTGACTCTTCAAATTCTACTTTAAATTAATTAAACTATATACAAATAAAATTTTTAGTTTCTGTATCATTTGAGCTCCATGTGCTTAGTGGTAGCCATGAGACAATGTGGTTACAGAACGTCTCTGTCACTGCAGAATGTTCTGTTGGGCAGTGCTGCCATGGTGCATGGCACAGCCCTGAGTTTGGCCTGGGAGCAGCTGACTGGCCCTGAGCTGACTGGCTGATTCTAAGACCCTGAGAAAGTATAGTAGAGAGGTTCCCAGCTCCCAGGTAGGAATGGAGATGAAATTGACCAGCATTCCTTATGGGGAGCCCACTTAGAGTAAGCAGAAGACTGAAGAACTTGTATCCAGTGTCATAAGGCAAAGGAAGAGACAAATTCCAGGAGTTAGAGGTTCCAATTTTAATGGCTGGTAGACTTAGCATCATAGAGGTGATTCATGGACTAAGCTAGAGCTGCTCTGGTAGCATGGAGGGTGGTGGAAGCTGCACTGGACGGAGGGTGAGGTGGTAGGGGACAGTGGATATAGATAATTCTTGCTCGAGCCCAGCAGTATTGGCATCACCATGGAGCTGGTTGGAAATGCAGAATTCTGGGGTCCCTCAGACCTACTTTATCGGAATCTGTTTTTAACAAGTTCATCAGGTTACTGACGGGCCAAGTCGCCTTTAAGAAATCCCACTCCAGTGGGTGTTGGGATTCTCCCAATAGGTGGTAGAGGCAGAGGGAATCGCAGGGAGTGTTCTTGGGAGGGTGGACTATGGATTCCAAGTTGGATGAGGAGTAACTGCAGAGGGGAAGGAGTTGAGAGGAAGTAGCGAGGTCAGTAGCAGGATTTCCTGATGAGGCTGATACTGTGCTGGATGCTATGGGGACGGGGGCAGAGACAGGTGAAGAGGAGACCTCTGACAACGCAAGGGCATTGGTGTCCTGCCAGCAAAGCTATCCCAGTAGGGCATTGAGATGGACACAAGCTTGTGAGTTCCCCTGGGGGATGTGACAACAGTTGCTGTAGGGACAGGCATTGGGAGGTGCTCACTAAGTGGAGTTTTATTGTGGTGGACTGATGGATAGGTGGAGGGAGATGTGTGAAATTAGAAAGTATAGATGAAGTGTGTGCCTGGATCTGTATATATGTGCCTGCGTGTGTGCGTAAGGGTGTATGTGACAGCAGTAGTCTCCTGGGAAGAGGACAGGAATTGACTATGCCACTGGCTCATTGTTGGCAAGGGAATCCAGTTACTCTGATGTTAGCCCTAAGCCCCCCACAGAGCCTCTGGATCCCACAGGCCATCTACTCTGTCCCTAACTTCATCGACCCTTTCTCCCAGCCTGCACCTGTGTCCGTTCTTTTTTTTAGCATTGCTGTGCACCTACTCGCCCAGCCAGAACCCTGAGAACCAGCTCAACTGCTCCCTCCTGCACCCTCGCCTGCTGAGTCCCCTGACAACTGTTTTCCAAGTGCTCCTGCCTGGCCTCCCTCCCATGTTTCCACCCACCCCACCCACCCTGCTGAGGTCTGAGTGGGATCCAGATCCTTGTGTGTCACATGAGTCAGCCCCAACCCTGCCTCTTGCTGATCCATCTCAGCTCCAGTTCTGCATCGAGCAGCTCGCTTGACAGCCCCTGTTCCCTACCTTTTCAGGGGCTTCCTGCTGCCTTTAAGGTAAATTTCAACTTTAAAGCCTGACTTCAGCCATTCCTCGTCCCCTCACTTCTAGGAACCCCATACCTGTGTTTGCTTTCTGTCCGGAACCAGATTACTTTGCTTTTTGAAATTTCTCTGAGTTTTCAGTCTCTGTGCCTTTGTTCATGTTGCTCAAATCCCATTTGTGTCTGCTTGGAGGAGTGCTGACACCCATTCCGAGGTAGCTTGGTTCTATCTCCACATTCTTCTCGTTTGGCATTTGTCAGGATTTGTCCTGTAGGTGTTTACTTGGGTGTCTTCTCACATGGGCAGGCCATGAGCTCATGGTGTCGGGGACAGTGTGAAGAAGGGCAGCTAATTGCTGGATACAACTTACCAAGTTTGTCAGTTACCCATGTCCTGCTTTAATAGATCAGTGTTTATGAGCTGTTAGAGACAGTGATTCTCAAAGGGGTCCCTGGACCGGCTGCACCATCATCACCTGGGAATTTAGTAGGAGCTCACATTCTTTACCCCCTCACCCCAGAGCTACTGAATTAGGAAGTTTGGGATGGAATCTGATTTCCTAAGCTTTCCAGATGACTCTGATGCACACCCAGGTTGGACACCCGCTGACTTAGGTACCTGCCAAGACAAACCCTGAAATGTCTCATTGTTCAGACAAGTGACAGCTTTATCTTTTACCCTTGAGATCTCTCAAAAGGAGGACGGCTGTCCTCCAGGGAGTACTCAGGAATCCAGGATCTTAATTGTTTTCTGTCACTCATCACCATGGCTCTTTTGCATCACATGTTCTTGTGAAAATATTTGTTTTCTATTGTTTGTTTTGATGGACCAAGCCTGCCAATGGTACATGCTTGGATTCACTTCTCAATTGGCTAGAACGCAGCTGCATGTCCACATTCAACTGCAGTGGAGGCTGGGAGTGTCGGCTGCCCAGGTGCCAAGGAAGAAAGGGACATAGGCTTGGGAACAGTGACACAGTCTCTGCTAGGGAATGTGGTCTTCACTCGTCAAATGATGACCGAGCCTCTTCCCGGTGTTCAGAGGCAGCATGACAATGGAGGTCGCTGTTACTGGGTTGAAATTGTTTGGATAGGCTGGCTGGGAGAAGCCCCTACAGAGCAGGATAAGGAGCTGGACAGGTGAATGGAAGCTCATCACTCAAGTGATGCAGTAAACTCTGCATTGGGAAAATCTCTTTATTGTTGGCTCTTTTTTTATTCTAAGACTTCATTTATCTGAGAGGCAGAGTTACAGACAGAGGGAGAGACGGAGAGAAAGTTCTTCCTCTACTGAATCTTTCCCCTAAATGACTGCAATGGCCAGAGCTGGACTGACCTGAAACCAGGAACTTTTTCTGGGTCTCCTATGTGGGTTCAGGGGCCCAAGAACTTGGGCCATCTTCTGCTTTCCTAGGCCATCAGCAGGGAGCTGGACAGGAAGAGCAGATCAGAACCTGTGCCTATGTGGGATGCTGGTGCTGCAGGTGGAGGCTTAACCTACTGTGTCACAGCACCACCCCCCATATTATTGGCTCTTTTATGCCAGGTGTTATATAATAGTATTTTTAAACACTAAGTAAGAAGGACTTAGTAGTGAGAAAAGCAATGCTCAGACAGGTTAAGTGGCTTGCTCAGATCATACAGCTCATTAGTTGCAGAGGGAGAAGGAATCCAGGGCTTGTGGCCCTAAAGGCCTTGCTGTTTTCCATTCATGGCTTTGTGTCTATATCCAAATGCATCCTTCTAGCAGCCAGAGATGGCTCATCCTCCAGAATGGCCACAGGACCACAGAGCCCAGAGCTGAAAGGAAGCCCTGAGCTGCTTGTCCCCAGGCATCCACCCGGAGCTGTGGGCAGCCTCCTCCAGGATCCTGCACCTTGAGAATGTCTTTCACAGAGGACGCCTGTGGTGACTTCACAGCCTTCAGGTGCCAACCTCCCTGCGGGCTCTGCCTTGCCCAGGGACACGTACTCGGCTCCATCCACAGCACCAACCATTCCAGCGCCACATCTGTTCTCCCCAGCATGGTACTGGTGGGTGGAGACTTGAACAGCATGAGCTCTAGCCTGTACAAGCGCTCATCCACTCCAGCTGTGTCTGATTTGTTGGTCAGCTGCAGCGGCTGTACAGCGGCTCCTCAGACACCAGGTGAAACCACTCACAGATGCGCTGCGATTAACAGGCGCATCTGAGATCTTTCTTCATGCTAAATTTATGCCGATCAAAGTTGGGCTGGGAGAAATGCTTCATTTTGGTTAAAATTAGATTAAAGGTTTTTTTTCAGAAGTTAGTGTGGATGTTATGAAGATGTCCTTTTCCAAGGAAGCAATTTGATTCTAGATGGGGGGAAAAAATCAAAATAAATGAAACCTTTTCTCGATCATTTTTGTTTTTTAAAAAAATCTTACATATTTCTGCCATCTGTTCCCTATTATTTCTGAAGCTTTGTGTTGAACACAGGGTGGGGGACGGGGAGGTGGGAGATATTCAAATGGCCATCAAAATTGTTTGAAGTAATTAAAACTGATGGAATTTGTAAGTTTTGACGTAATCTCTGGGTGATTTGATTGGAGTCAACCAGATGTAAAAATGTCTGCAACAAATTAGTCTGTGCATCGATGACATGCAATTTTGACAAAATATCTCAAACAGCTGCTAAGGATGTGATCTGGGGATTTGATGGTACAGAAAGACAATTTTGTGTACTCGAGAAAGCTTGGAAATAATCCAGCGTAACTTTGGTCCTAAGAATGAATTGTGCTTATTCAAGAGGAAGGCATGTTGCGATACTGGGGAGGCCGAGACCCGCAGATCTCTTGCACCTCTCTGTGCAAGGAGTCAGCTGGGGGTACCTGTGAAGATTCTTTAAAAAGTTTGTGGAAAAATACAATTAAAAACATTTATTTTGATGCAAAAAAAATTGAAATGCATGCATAGTAGTATACGTTTCCCATCAAAAATTTTTGAAGACCCCTCTTGTGTTCTGAGGACTTTGGGACATAAGTCAATTTTCTTACCCTTGATCCTTTTTCTCTGAACAAAGCTCTTGCATACAAAACTTGCCTCATGTGTCCATTTCTTCATTGAACCATCTGGAATTCCCACAACGGCTTGCATGGCTGGGACACCTGCCTCGCCATCTTGCACTGCTCTGACGTGCTTAGATGCATATTTCTTCTGCTCCTGGGTCTGGACAGTTACAGCCGTGTGACCTTGGGCTAATCACTTAGATTGGGAAGCTTCAGTTTTCACCTCAGTAAAATGGGAATAGTGAGTTTTACCTCCAGTCATGCTTAAAGGACAAATGTGATGTCGTTAATCAAATGTAATTAAGAGCCCAGAGTGTGGCACATAACAAATGCGGAATATATATTAACTCTTCTTTTCTTCCTTGTTTGACATCCTAGGAGTGTGTTACTCCCTCAGGAGTTGAAATGATTTCCCTAGTAGGCACTTAACATGTATTTGTTAAATAGGAGTGAGTGAACGACTTGTGCTAAGTCAATAGATAAAGCTGTTATTTCCTGTAATATCTCTAGTACCTGTGCTGATGGTTCCAAACCTAGGGATCCTGCCCAAGAATGTAAGTCCACGGTGCAGGCCTTTGGTTAGGGATGGCCCCGTTCATTGCAGGGTGGCTCAGGGCTTCTTCCCTAGATAGGTATTTCTCCATGTCTACTCTGACCCTGTGTTGAGCAGCAGGTATCCCATGCACCTGGGGTTGTGGGGCCTTCTCTTTCTGCTTCCTCTCTGGGGTAGTCGGTGACATTCATCCACTGGCTCTTCCTGTTTGAAGAGTGTTACTGTTACTCCCAGTGTGACTAAGAATACCTCGCTTAATCTTTACAAACAAGGGTCATGGTTGGGTGTAGGCAACAGTCTCTATTTGCTTAGCACTTTATATGCGTTAGTTACCTCAATCATTTCTCACAATACATTTGACATCAGTACTAAAATGTATCTTCTTTGGGGCTGAAGAAGACGCGACTCAGAGAGGGGCAATAAATTGTCCTAGGACCACTGCTGCAGAGCTACCTTCTTGGCTTTCAGCCAAGCTTCTGGAAGAATTGGCCTCACTGGCCACACTTGGCATCCTTTCTGGACGGGACTCTGGGAACTTGGGTCTCTTGGTTTCTTGCCTGTTTTTACATCTGGGCTTGCACTGGCTCTTTCTGAGTGTGTCCCTCAAGCATCCTGTTCCCCAGAGTGCTGGCTCTCATGCCTGTTCATGACCCATGTTCTCTCTGATTCCAGTATTATTGTAATTATGGCCAGGCATGCCGATGACTCCCATACCCATAGTTCATGCCTGGACAGTTCCACTGAACTCCTAATTAATTAGCTTCCAGAGATACTCCTGTGGAAGGCCACAGGTGCCTCAAGCTCAACATGTTCTTTCTAAAGTTTTGGTCTCCTTTAATTGCCCCACCAATCTTTTCTGCACGAAGGCCAGAAAGAAACCTAAGGTTTATCTCAGATTCCCCCTATTTCCTCATTCCTCTCCTTGCCCCATTGGCCCATATAATTAATCAACCTGCAAGGGGCTGTTGTTGAAGCATAGCAAGTTGAGCTTCCTGTGATATTGGCATCCCATGTTTTTGGTTCAAGGCTTGGATGTTCCACTTCTGATCCAGCTCCCTGCTAATGTGCCTGGGAAAGCAGCAAAAGATGACCCAAGCACTTGGACCATCCTCTGCTGCTTTGCTAGGAGCATTAGCAGGGAGCTGGATCAGAAGCAGAGCAGCCAAGTCCCAGACTGGCACAGCAGCCTTGCAGTAGTGGCTTAATCTGCTGAGCCACGATGCTGGCCCCATAAAGTATACATTCTGTGCTTTATTTACTCTGTTCAGAATTACAGCGAAGTCTAGCTCATGTTGTATATAACAATAGTCAACTTTGAAATTCCTTAATGTATCATCGTCTGAATATACTAAAGTATGTGCATTTTGCTTTTAGGCATCTGAGCTCTTTCCTGCTTTTGTCTTTCTAAACCATTCTGATGTTTGGGTTTGTTAGGCTCGGTTTTTCTGGCTGTATAGCTAGGAGTGGAATTACTCTTGGAGATAAATGGATACTGCCAAATGGGTTTCTAATGCAGTAGATTGGTATTGTGAGTCTTCCAGTGTTTGTCATTCTGGCATGGGTGTAGTGGAGAGCTAATTGTGGTTGTAACTTGTTATTTTCTGATGACTGGTGATCTTGAGCACTCTAGCACCTTTTTTTTGTTGTTGTTGGCAATTTAGATTTCCACTTTGGTGATGTGCATGTTCAAGTCTTTTGCTTTTTATAGTTTATATTGAGTTGTGTCTTGCTGATTGATAGTGACTTTTTATTTACTGGATGTGAGTCCTTGTCTAATGTATATGGAATAAATATTCTCTCCCTGTGTATGGCCTGCCTTTTCACTTAATTAACAGTGCTCATGAGTAGAGTTAGTAATGTTTTTAAGTTATTTATTTGGAAGGCAGAGTGGCAGTTGGAGAGAGATTGTGTGTGTGAGAGCAAGCGAGCAAGCAAGCGAGCTTCTATGCACTGATGTACTCCCCAAATGGCTGCAACAGCCAGGGCTGGGCCAAACCTAAGCAAGGAGCCAAGAATTCCACCCAGGTCTTAGACATGGGTGCAGGGGCCCAGGCACTGGGGCCATCTTCCACTGCTTTTCCAGGTATGTTAACGGGAAGCTGGATTGGAAGCAGAGCAGCTGGGATGTGACTGGCAGTCTGACATGAGCTCCTGGCATTGCAAGCAGTGGTTTAAACAGCTGTGCCACAACAGAGTCATCAGTAGTTCTGTTCATTTATTGATAGCATGTTTAAGAGATACTTCTATTCCTCAGGATAAAATGCACTGTGTCAGGGCCAGTGCTGTGGCATAGTAGGTAAAGCTGCCGCCTGCGATGCCAACATCTCATATGGCCGCCAGTTCAAGTCCCGGCTGCTCCACTTCCAATCCAGCTCCATACTAATGTGCCTGGGAAAGCAGTGGAAGATGGCCCAAATGCTTGGGCCCCTGCACCCACTTTCCACACCCCATAATTCTGCCTTTCAAATAAATCTTAAATACTGTCTTATTTTTAGAAACCATGCCATCCTAAATTTTACATGTAGATCTACATAATTTATCTAAAACTGATTGTCATTTAAAGTGTTCCATAGATATCAAAGTTTATTTTGTCCATAGTAGCTAACAATTGATCCAACACTATTTAAAAAATCCATCTTTCCCCAACTCACTATGCTTAAACCTGGAGGAATAAGCAGGTATTTCAAAAAGTTTGTGGAATCATGGTATTAAGAGATGTTCACTGTGGTGGAAACATTTTTGAAATTGTGTAGTTTTCTCATACATTTCCCACAAACTTTTGAAAAGTCTTGCGTGCATGGATTTCAATTTTTTTTGTACCAAAGTAAACTTATAATTCTATATTTCCATGAACTTAAACAGTTTTAATACATAGATATTTAGTGGGAAACAGGGTGAGACAAAGAATGTCCCCTTCCATTAGTTCATTCCCAAATTCCCCGCAACAGCCTGAAGCCAGGAGCCAGGAACTCAGTGCAGGTATCCCACTCACGTAGCAGGAACCCGAGTGCTGGAGCCATCGGCCACTGGCTCTCGGGGTGCACGTTACCAGCAAGCCAGAACTGGGAACAGAGCTGGAACTTGAGCCCAGGTACTCTAACTGTGGGCTGTAAGAATCTCAACAAGCTCCTGAGCTGCCTAACTAATGCCCCTCTCCCCATTTTTTCATTTGCTGGTTGAAATCTCATGTATCCAGTGTTCATAAATTTATAGATCCATTTTAGGTTTCTCTGTACCTTTCTGTTGATCTATTTGTTTTGATATCTCCTTGTCTCGATGACAGTAGCTTTTGAATCCTACAACCCTGCCTAGAGGGAAAATAAAGCACACTAAAGTTATTTATCTGCCTACATGCCTGTGGATTTGTGAGGCATGAGCTCATCTGGGCTGGGCTCAGGAGCATGGCTCTGTTCAAGACGTGGGACTGGCCAGCTGAGGTTTCTGTTCTGGAGGAAGTAGCTACCCAGAATGCAGGCTTGTTGCAGTGATGAGTGCAGGAGAGCCAGCCCCTGCTCACAAGCCCCTGTTAAATACCGAGTTTTAATGTTTAGATCAGTGGAATGTAGTGTTGCCTGCTTCCATATACATGTTATTACTTATCCAGCTTGTTTCAATTATTTTAGCTTCTTCTGTAGCACTTCTATACAAATTTCAGCATCAATCCATCAATTTCTTTAAAAAAAAAAAAAAAAAACTTCTGGGATATTGCCCCAAGTTTACATTAAGTCTTTATAGCAATTTTGGGAGAATTTACTACTTAATAGAAAGTGATCCTTCCCATCCATGAATATGATATCTCTTAATTCATTGTTTTTTTTTAAAAAATTCTCAGCAATACTTTTAAGTTTTTTATTTTACATTTGGCTTTCACCTTTTGTGACATTTCTTCAGATACTTTTTCTACCCATTTTCTTATCTCTCTGACCCCAAATATACATGCCACTGAGTCTGTATTTTTTAGTAAGTTTTTCTTTGTTGCTCAGGTTGGATAATTTCTATTGACCCCTTTTGACATTTGATGTTAGCAGCCTGAACTGGTATTAACCCCAGAGTAAATTTTCATTTCAGATACAATACTTTTCAGCCATAAAATCTTTTAATCTTTTTTTCTGGTTTTTCATTCTTCTGCTATAATCTTCCATATATGTTCTCCATTTACACCCAAATTCTTTATGTCCATTACCATACTTATAATAGTTACTTAAAAATCTGCAGATTCTAACGTCTGAGTCATCTTGGGGTCAGTTCATTTAACTGTATTTTTGTTTTCTTCCCTTCCCTTCACGTGAGAACCATGGGTGATATATGGAAGGTATCCTGAGTCATGTCAGTTTGCATTAAAGGATACTGAATTTTATCCTGGAAGTCAGTTAAATTGCAGTTTCCTCCTGAAACTGTCAGGATCATTTTATTCTTTGTTGGGATGGATCTGCTTTGGCTTCATCATTCACCGAAGCCTGAGGTCCTTACTTGTAGGTGTTGACAACTTCTTCCTAGGGTCCCCACTGCACCTGTGCTGGCAGCAGGGCCAGGAATTTGGTGTCTCCCAGCCCTGTGCAGCCTCTGGTGTTGCGGTTCATCTCCGCTCTGTTAGGCCTGCCAGGGTTTTCTTGCATGGGTTCGGAATCCCCATACCAACTCCCTGTACCTCACTTTATGAATCCAGCCTCTTCCATGACCTAAAAGCACCAATTTGGCTTCATCCGTGTGCCGGGAATGCAATGCCGTGCTCAGCCTCCATCCTTTCGTTCCGAGTCCAGAAAGTGTCCCCCGGCAGAAATCCAAGAAAAACATGAGGCTCCTCTGTGTATTCGTCAGCGATCATAATGCTCTTGACTTTAAAAAAAAATCACACACATTGTTTACAGTATTATAATCATTTTGGCAGGAGATGAATTCCGATGCCAGTTACTCAGTCCTGGCTGGATAGGTAAGGCCTTGTCTGGGGAGAGGGAGGATTGAAATCCCCTCTCGGTCCCCATCTTAAATGCTGTAACCACCACCCCTGTTGAGGTAAGATTGTGTTCTGCTTGTTGTTGTAGTCATAACTTCCGGCACAGCACAGCACAGAATTGGCGCATACATGAGTATGTTGATTGTTATTAAATATTTATTTGAAAAGCAGAGTTTATGGGGAGAGGAGGAGAGAGAGAGAGATCAATCTTCCATCAGGCTCATTCCCCAAATGGCTGCAACAGCCAGGGGTAGGGAGCCTGGAAGTGTGTCCAAGTCTCCAACCATCGTGACAGGGTCCCAAGTGCCTGGGCCACCTTCTGATACCTTCTCTACTAGCAGGGAGCTGGATCAGAAGTGGAGCAGCAGGGACTCAGACCAGCGCTCATGTGGGATGCTGGCATGGCTGGTAGCAGCTTCACATTGGTGCCACAGTGCTGGCCCATGGCCCGTGGCCCCGTGTGTGTGGATCTGACTTAGAGCCTTGCCCTACCTGTACACTTATTGGTCCAGGTAGAACATTACCAACTAATAACTGGTTAGTAGAATGGGAAAAATACATGCTGAGCACTGGTGCAGACTTCCCTATATGTGGTGTGTAGTCTTGACTTTGCTCTATTCCATGTGATTTTTAGAATCCTAAAGAGATGAAACTGGGAGGAGAGGGACCTGAGACATCACCTGTCTCATAGCTGTCTCTGAAGCAGTGAAGCTCGAGAGGCCTGGGGCTTGTCCAGCTGCCTGGGCAGGAATTGGAGTCCCACTTCGAACCTAGTCCTACTTACTGCTTTCCATGGCTCCTGCCTCTTATCCCTAAATTCTTTTATTCAAAACTTAAATGTTAAGCAATCTAAAAATTGCATGTGAGGTTTATGCTAAGATTTCTGAAGGGCAGGGATGTCAGAAAGGAGAATAGTACCATGTATGTTGAAAGACAGAAGAAAGATTCTGTCCGACAGGAGCCTCTGGGTCTGGGCTTCAGGAAGAAGACCCTTGAGAGTGTTCAGAATCTTCTGGGACTTTGCTTGATTCTTATTCAGGCCCTGGATAGGAGTAGCTAAGAAAACACATACACACAATGCTGTATTTTTGTGAGGGTGTGTTTATGTGGTTCAAAAATCAAAAGACTATATGGTGAAAATTCCTCTTTCTGTTTCTTATCCTAGCCAAACATTTCTCTTCCCTGGAGATCGGCAGTGGTGCCGATCTTTCCAGAGGTATTTCATGTGCAGACAATTGAATTCCTCTTCTGTTGTCTTTTTCATACATAACCAAAGCTAACTGCACAAACTTATTTGATTTCTTTTCTTCATAATGTATCTTTGGTGTCTTTACTTGGACATAAAGAACTTCCTTGTTCTTTTGACCTGCTCTGAGGTATTCCATTAGCTGGCTGCATCATTGTTTATTTTACTGGACAATTGGATGGCTTCCAGGCTTTGGTTATCACAAACAATACTGTGAATAACTTGTACAAGTGTCATTTCACTGTGCAAGCACATCTTTAGCGTCGTTTCCTAGGTCTGGGGTTGCTGAACAGTTTAAACTTTGATTGATTTTGCTAGATTGTTCTCCATAGAGTTTGTACCTGTTTACATGCCTATCATCATTGTGTGAGAGTTGGCATCTGTTTTGACTGTTGTTTACAAGCTGCAAATCTCCTGACACATCACTCATTATATCCCTCTTATGCTGTGGATAGGGAATCCAAGACTTAGAGACACAAGCAAGTCATACTTACGGACCATTGCTAAGATGGGCATGGACCAAGAATTCTGACTGCTCAATTGAGTACTGTGCAGAACCCCAAGATAGCCAGATATGAAGAGCCCGTGGCCAAGGGTGCCACCTCACTGTGCATCCAAGACAAAACCTGACTCTTAGTATCCATAGTTCTCAGTAGGGGGCCTCTTCTCTGGATTTCTGCATAATATTTACTTCTCTTAAAATAAGATCTACACTACCCACCCCCACCCTGGGTCACTGTCTCTGGCCCAAGAAAAACTCAGACATTCAGGGTGGGCAGATTATATACGTTGACCTTCAGGGCTCAGGAGGGGGATCGTCTTCGCACCTGGGCAGTAGGAGCCTCTCCAGAGGAGACAAGAGATGCCATTTGTGATTTTTTTTTTTTTTTTTTGCCTAATGATGCGCCTTTTTCCATCAAAACACCCTCACACCTGGTGCCTTTCACATCGCCGCTGATGCATTAGTCCAGGTAAAGAGTGGCACATTGTGCTGCTCATTTCGGAGTGGGACTCTTCTCACATCCCTGTGGCACGTGAGCACAACGTCACCTTCCCCAGGCAACAAGAAGCGGAGAAGAGGCCGGCGCCGTGGCTCAACAGGCTAATCCTCCGCCTTGCGGCGCCGGCACACCGGGTTCTAGTCCCGGTCCGGGCGCCGATCCTGTCCCGGTTGCCCCTCTTCCTGGCCAGCTCTCTGCTGTGGCTAGGGAGTGCAGTGGAGGATGGCCCGGGTCCTTGGGTCCTGCACCCCATGGGAGACCAGGAGAAGCACCTGGCTCCTGCCATCGGAGCAGCGCGGTGCGCCGGCCGCAGCGCGCTACCGCGGCGGCCATTGGAGGGTGAACCAACGGCAAAAGGAAGACCTTTCTCTCTGTCTCTCTCTCTCACTGTCCACTCTGCCTGTCAAAAAAAAAAAAAAAAAAAAAAGCGGAGAAGAATTTGCACAGTGATGAGAGTGTGGGCTCTTGAGGTAAGCCACCTGAACTCCAGTCTCAGTCCATCTCGCAGCCTCATTTTCCCCGCTTTTGAAAGGAGAGATGCTGTAGTGGATGGGGAGCATTAGGTAATGCTACAGTAGAGGCTAGGAAGGGTTACTTTTTGTTCATGTGACTTGGCTGTTGGAGGTTAGAGATAAAATAGTTACCATCTGGAATTTCCTGGGGACGGTGACAAAGAAGAAAGAGGGGAATTGTGAATTGGCTCTTAAAGGATCTGTTCAGAAGGACACAAATTCCTTTGCACTCATATTTTATTAACTGAAGCAAGGTCCAAGCCCAGCCTGCCTCCATGCTTACACCAGGCCATGTGGTATTTGGGCTGTCAGTTACCATCTGCAGTACCTGCTGCCCATCACTCTGCTTCTCTGGATACACCTTGAAGCTCGCTCGCTCGCTCTCTGCCTTGACCTTTGTTGGGGCCGTTCTGTTTGCCAATGCCAATACTGCCAGCATCCCTGTGGGAGTGGATATGGGAGTCTTAAGCCATTTTTAGAATTGTCAAACTGAAACTCAGAGGAACTAAGTGAATTCCTTGATCATACCATAAATACATGGGAGGAGAGAGGTATACCTTATTAAACAGTTATTCCCATGATATTCTGATAGGGAACTGAGACCATGGTACATTCAGCAACTTGTTCAAATCACTGAGGAGGGAGCAGTGGGGGAGATTTGAAGGTCAGGCTGAGACAGCAAGGCAGAGACCTAAGAAGCATGGGCTTTGCAAGTGTGGAAGGTGTGGAGCATGCAAATCCTCTTTGGCCCTTGTCACAGATCACGATGTTAGCCATGGGATGGGGGTGTCTGTGTGTCTTCCGCCTTGGACAAGGAGGTCACGGAAGCAGGCTGGACCTGTGTGGGATTTCCAGAGCCGAGAGCCTGCTGTGCTATGATGACTTACTGGTCTACATAAGAAATGATCTCTCTCCCATGAGATCGTATGAGGCCTCAGCTCTCATGTGGTCTTCTCCTGCAAGTTGTGTGTGCTCTTGGGAGACTATGACTTCTGTAACGGTATTTCAAAAAGCTCATGGAAAAAATGGAATTTAAAATTTATTTTGGTGTGAAAAATACACATGTCCCAGGAACATTTTGAAGCATCCTTGTTCGTGTGGATTCACATTTTTTGCACCAAAATAAAACTTATCTTTTGGTTACATTTCCCACCAACTGTGTTTTCAGATGAATTATAAATAGTTTTTAAATATACTAAAATACAGACCATGGAAATAGAATATCCATTTGTTGCCATTGTTTTTTCCACCTAGAATTTAACCTCTTTCTATAGAGTAGAAATTATAGTGGACACTCTTAACATTGTTGCAATTTTAACTGATGCATGAAAAATGTACAGACTTATGGGGTACCATGTGATGTACATAGTGTAATGTCTAGTCAAGGTCAATATGTCAAATATTTATAGTGAAAGAATTCAAATTCTTCTAGCTTCTTTATAGACAAACATACAGCACATTATCGTTATCTGTAGGCACTCTGCTATGCAACAGAGCAGCAGAACTTCTTACTCCTGATTATAACTTAATACCTGTTCAGTAAGCTTTCCTCACCCCTCTCCTGCCTACTCTCCCCAGCCTCTGATACCCAACTTCTGGGTGATCAACCTTTGGATGTGCCCTCCTATATGGCCCCATCCTGATCTATTCCATGTGGACAAGGGGTGAGAACAAACTGGATTTTTATAATTTTTAAAAATTCTTAACACGATAGGAGAAGGCTAAAAGCAACTTTGAACTGACCATTCTGTCACCCTAGTATATCCAAAGACTTCGGTTTTTTTAAAAGCATATATATGGATTTGGCATAGATGTCATCAGAAAAGAGTACCTTGTTATTCCGTATTTTTTCAAGTTAATATTACACATATTTGATGTGTTCTTTTATGGCCTTCGACATGTTTATAGTTGAACAATTGCGTACAATTTTACGACATGAATGTATCTTTCTGTTTTGGTTTCCTATTGCTGTATAAGAAATGACTACGAATTTGGCATCCAAGAGCAATGCATGGTTATCTCAGTTCTGTGGCTCAGGAAGCCTACACACAATACAACTGGGCTCTCTATTCACAATATTCCGGTACCGAGAGCCAGGTGCTGGCTAGGCTGGATTTTCATTTGGAGAAAAAGTGAGCATTCTTGTTTCTGGCTGAATTGTGTTCCCTGTGACTGTAGTGCTGGAGTCGCCCTTTCTCTGCCAGTGTGAGTTGGGAGCCACTGTTTCTGGAGGTGACCCACATTCTTCGGCGGGCAGCCCCTTCTGTCTTCAACATCGGGGACTCTTGTGAAATTGACACTTTGATATTGCAAATCTTTTCCAGGAAGAGCCCTCCCTGTCTCTTTCAGGGGCTCACCTGATTAAGTCAGATCTGAGGGTAGTCTTCCTTTCTTAGCAAAAAAAAAAAAAAAAAAAAAAAAAAAAAAAAAAAAGCCATGTATCATAACCTCCTCATAGAAGTAATATTCTGGCATCTTCACAGTCCCCAGGATTATACAGGGCACGCGCATCTGAGGATGAGAGAGTCGAGAGATGTGGTGCCACTCTGCCAATTCATCACCTTTTATTAGCATTGTACTGGTTTCCTGTGGGTGCTACAGCAAAGTGCACCATTTGGGTGGGGAAACAATGCAGCTCAGGAGAGCTGAGAAGTCTGAAGTCGGAGTATTGGGGTACTGGGGAGCCATACCACCTTTAAACTCTGCAGGGGGATCCATTCTTTCTCCTTCCTGGTTTCTAGTGGTTTACTGACAGTCATTGGCATTCCCTGATTTGTAAGCTGTATCTCTCCAATCCTCTGTCTTCACGTGGCCTGCTCTGTGTCCTAGTACCAACACACCTATCATCTTGTGGCAGAGCTCACCTACTCTTAATTAAATCTGAAACACTCTTTCCAAATAAGGTCAAAATCTGAGATACTCAGAGTGACACTTTGAAAATGTTCTCTTAGGGAGGCACAGTTCAACTCACAATAACAATATCCTTTAATTGTATTTTTAGGCTGTTTCAAATTTCTTCATGATAGGTGATTTTGTGATGATTGTGTTGTCTATGCAACAGTTTCATTCATTATTTCCTTAGAGTAGAATTCTTAGGACGAGCTTTCTGCACAGGAAAAAATCTTTCCAGCAGAGAAAGAAGACATTTACTCTTAAAGTGATAGCACATGCCAGGTGCTGAGGTGGCCATGTGCCTGTTGTATATTTTATTGGGTACAAATTTTGAGATATTAGCAGTGTTTCACAGAGAAATTCTAGCACAGAAAGAACTTTGCCCAAATATACACATCCAATGTATATGGTAATCAAGGCCCAGCAGGGAAGACAGAAGCTTTAGAGTTCAATTTAATGTAGGGAGTTGTTTACTAGAATGAGCCAGCTTAGAAATGAACAACAACCAGAAACTGTAGCCCCCTTAGGCTGGACGGCCAAAAGATGGGGACAGTAGTATTGGAGTCCTGGAATTCCTGCCTGAGCAAAGGGAAGAGAGAGAGGGAGGGAGGAAAAAGGAAGAGAGACACACAGAGAATCTCGGGGACATGGACCCCATCTGAGAGTAGAACAGCTTAGAGAAATCCTAATTAATAGCCATAATTATGATGTTATAAACATTACCATTCCACTAATAGCTAACATTTACTTACTGTTCGTTACTACTCTGTGCCAAACACTGTAGAGATTGTCAACTCACATTTCCTCATCTAATTCTTACTTACAGCCCTGTGCAGTAGATACTCTTGGAGCACCTACCTTACAGAGGCAGAGAACCATGAGGGGTTAAACACTTTGCCCCAGGCCATGCAGCTGACAAGTGAGGGATTCTGTTTTCATGCCCAATTTTATCTGACTTCTCAACCCATGTTCAAACATGGGTGACATTGATTTAGAAAGATGTGGTTATTTCAGTGGGTAGCTGAAGCCAGGGAAGATACAAGGTAAGACTGTAAATATCAAACTCGGTTCCCAGAAGGCCTTTGTGGGTGAACCTGTGAACTGGCTGGGCCCCAGTGAATTTGAGCAACACATACATGTCGCCAGTTAGCTGCAACCACATAGTTTGCTCCCTGATTGCACCCCAGCTCTGGGTCTTCCAAGCGTCTAATAGTGCACATGGTGGAAGCCAGGGCTGCCACGAGAACTGTACTAAATGAGATTAGGTAATGAGGAAGTAAGTGGTAAGTGCCGGGTAAATGACAGGGCACTGTGTGGGTGACAAGCGACACTGTTTTTAACAGACAAAAGCTGTGTTTTCACAGGGCCTGGGCTTGCGCGTGATTGTTTTGACTGTGATTTGGAATATGATTTGAATAGAGAAGGCGCTGAGTTTGGTGCAGGAAGAAAGTCAACGTCCAATGTATGGATCATCTGTTCTGCATCTGCCGCTTGATTGGTCAGTGCACAAGCCTTCCCTTCAGAGAGCTCTGGAGTCTGGAAGGCAGGGTCCCAGAGTGGCAAATATAATTACAGTTGAGTGGGATATGGGCTGTAATGGGTGTATGTGCAGCACAGAAGTGGTGAAGAGTGAGGGTTTAGTTTAGTCCACCTTGGGCCAGGGAAAGCTTCCTAAGCTAGTTCTCCCAGGGGAGTGGGAGGGCAAAGATGCTGATTGACAGGAGCTAGCAGAGCCTACCTGGAGCTGTTGGTAGAGTCAGCACAAACATACAGGATAGCTGTATGGCAGGGATCCAAGAAAAACTTAGGAAGATGCTTAGCCAGAAGAATCAACATCGAGAAACATAGAACTAGGAGTTGTCTCGGGGAGGCACTGGAGAGTATAAATCTTGTTGGTTAGAACCTGAGAATCTAGATCCATGGTCTAGTCCCAGCCTTGGCCTGGTCTTCCTTAGAGAACTCAAGTAGACCCCTTCTTGCTGTGTCTTGGTCTCTTTCCTGCCATGGGTTGGTGGGGGCAGAATGGTGCTTTTTCAGTTGTGAAGGGCTCTGGGGTCTTCATTCTATGGGCTGAGGTTCTGTGTTCATTCCAGGACACTGGGCAGGCAGTGAGGAGGATGGCCAGCCCCCCGCTCACTGAGAATCTCCAGACATAATAGTTAGGCTGCCACCTCCATTGCTGTGGAGGTGGGGATCCGCCCAGTGTGCAGGGGTGCCCTTCTGTGGCGCAGCCTCGAGTTCTGATACCAGCCTCTGACAGCTCCTGCAGCAGAGTTTGTCTTGCTTTCCTGACCTCTTTGGGCTCCCTGCCTGCTCTTCACTGATCCCCAGACATGTTCATGAGAATCACCACTAAGAAGTTGAGGCAAAGGCACTCTGGGCCCAGTGACACAAGGACTCTCCAGCAGCTCACAGAATTGCTGGGAGAGCAGAGCAAGCCCACAGTCATCAGAGCTGCAGAAGCAAAGGCAGAGAGAACGCTATTCAGAGTTCAGCCTGATGGAGAGTGGGAGTGTCCTTGTATCAGTAGAACGGCTGTGATTGGTAGGTACAGATGGTGACTGGCAGATGTGGGAGGTCAGTAAAGAAGGTAGGGGCTGTGGATTGGGATCAGGGTCTAACCTTGTGGTGGAAGGCTGCACACACATTCCTGTCTTTGCCATTTAATAGCTCTGTGGCCTTGGGTATATTTCTCTGAATCTGTGTCTATATCTGTAACAAGAGAAGAAAGAAGAACTCTAACTCTAGCTCTCCCCAAGGACCTTTGGAGACTTGAATACCTACAAGTGGCTTGAGCACTGTAACAGGCTATTCAGTGAGTGACGACAGCTGTGATCCAAGGGTCTTCTGGCAGGGACCTTCCAGCCCTCTCCCCGGGCCCCCACACTCTGCAGCTGCAGAGCATCCGGGCTCTGCAGGACTCGAGGAAGCTGGCTTTGCCTTGGTCTTGGTTTCCTCAGCTTCGTGCTCTGAATCTGCGTGGGATCTGCAACTCTCCACCTAATCCCCAGGTCCCCTGGCTCCTTCTGGGGAGTCTGTCCTGCCCACTGGTCTCGTTTTCTGAGCTCTGTGAGGGTGAGCAGGTTCAGAAGTCGCCAGGCAGGAAAGAATCTCTGAACCCGAAAGATGAACTGAGGAGGGGTCCTCCAGTCCCACAGCTTCATGACATCGTCTGCACAACGGCCTTAAACATCCCACGGCAGCAGCCGTCATTACCGACGAATCCACCCTCGTGTGGGTACCCAAGGCCTGCTGTTGCATCAGGAGCCTCTCTCCAGTTCTGTTTAGATAATTGCCATTGCAGCTCCCGGATTTTCTCCGCAATGGGCAGGAATGACTCATGTTATTGCCCTAAAACCTCATGGAAATGCGTCGTTGCTCTCTGCTTTCCCAGTGTGAAAAAATCTGATTATAACCTGTAGGCGGCTGCTTGTGGCTGGGCCGTGGTTTAAAATGCACTGAGAGATTCGTTCAGCTAAACCGAAGTTGTCAGGTGAAGAGCCAGAGGGAATTCTTGTTGCAGACACAAGTTGTGTTATGTCTGCGGTGGCCTGGTGGTGGCTTTCAACTTGCTGTTAGGAAATAAATCCATTAATCAGTACGGACCGCCCTCCCAGCTCAGCCAGGCTGCAGGCTTCTTGCAGGCGAAGTATTCATCTCAGAGCCGCACTTGTCTTACCTGATAGACTATGCCCTTGATAGTTGATTCTCTTGATTTTAATGTTATGTTTGTAAAGAGTAGAATCTCTAGTAATAACATAGAAATGGCCTCAGGGACCCCCTTGTCCAGACACAGCTGAGGATTCTGAAATCTACATCAGGCCAGTGACACCTCTGGGGTCACACAGGAAGTCGGCACGAAAGCTGGATGGGAGTGCTGGCTGCTGATGACTGGCCCAGGGCTCCACTACTCCATTGTCTTTTCCCAGCTGCTCCTGCTAAAGAAAAGATGCGAGGAATTCCATTTAGCTTTTATTCCACTGTTTTACAGTCTCTTCCGAGTAATAAGGTTGGCTTGCTTAATAAGTTCGGCTTCAAAGTAGGTCAGGAATTTTATTTCTGTGCATGGTCCATTAGCATTCTTAAGTGAGAACATGTTTTTTTAACTGAGAAAATGGTCCACTTTGTAGATGAGACACTCCACATCTGCCCGTTTCCTAGTCTGTGGAAGATCCTCCTATAGCGGGGGCTGGGAGTATCCAGCCTCCAGGCTTCTCAGTTGGGGTGGAGTGGCGTGGGAGGAACTGAAGGGGACTGGATCCTGTGCTGTTGGTGGTGAGGGACCCCAGCAGCTGTGGCACATGGAGCCCAGGCGAGAGAGACAAGGTGACTTCCGTGAGCTGCTCAAGATTGTGGGCACATCAAAATGAGGTTTGTGTTATTTTGTGTGTGTGTGTACTTTTTTTTTTTTTTTTTTTTGCTAGAGGTCGTTCTCTGGAGAGCACTGGAGCGTTGGGTGCTATGTCAAGAAATGCATTCAAATCTCTTGGGACTTAAGTACTTGCCTGGATCCGTGGCCCAGTGGCTGACTGGTGGAAAGGAGCCGGGCACCTGGGTCTTGTCACCATTGTCGGGGAGGATCAGAACACTGCCAGGTGTGGGAGGGGAGAGGGGACATGATACCACAGCTATTTAGGGCTGCTGCTGAGAATAGTATCCGCATTATATTCTTAGCAATGACCTGAATTGCTTAGTAGGCTCACTCCTTTGCCAATCGTCTTTACCCTAAATGGTTCCTCTTCAGAAGGCCTGTGTAAGGATCCGTGCTGGGCACAGTCCGAGGGGCTGCAGTCCACACCCTAGGGCGCCTCTGCTGTTGGGCAGAAAGACTTACTGACCAGCCTTCTGTAGAATATGAGCGACAACTAGAAGCCTCCAACAGAATTTTCTATACATCAGTTTTATCAGCCCCTCTTTCATAATTTCTTCTGTCTATTCTGATTTAATATTTTTCCTTTAGGAAAAAAGACACATGATTGCCTTTTCTTTCAACCCAAAATTGATGTCACGATCATCCCTGTCATGGAAGGGTATGCTAGTTTCCGGTTGTGTGTTGAAGTACATCTTCAGCTGTTCAAATCATTTGTAAGTAAGTGTCTGAACATGCACCCTCAAGGAACCCCAGGCGCCACATTTTGGAACACATCAGAGAGGCTGGTGGGTTCCTAGTGGATGTTCTGAGACAGGTGCGGTCCTGTAGGGCCATGAATGGCAGAATTATTTTAGTGGGTGCACATGGGTAGTTCAGATATGATGAGGTCTATCGATCTTGCATGTTTGAGATGATTCAGCATCAGTGCACGTGATACTTCAGTCCACAAGGATTTTATGTGGTCACAGAGAAAGGTGATGTATTGGCCTCTGGGGAGTGGGCTTTTATGTTGGCAAAAAAACCAAAACCAAAACAAACAAACAAAAAAAAACCTCCTTGATTAGATTTCTTCTCCAGGATCATTCCCTGCGGGGAGTAGTTTGTGGGCATTATTGCTACATTGTTACACGTTGGTTGTTGGATCAGTCTGTGTGTGGCTACCTGGGAACATGAGAATTCCTCATTGTATCTCAAGCAACTAGGAGGCAGATGGATGAGGAAAGTAATTTGTTTTTTCATCCCTTCATTCACGTATGCATTCACTGGCATCTCTGATGCTGGAATTAGAGACGTAGAGATGCCTGTAACTTTGCTCATTAGAGAGAGGCTAGGAACTCGCCCAGAAGCCATGCATGTGATGAGTATTGAGGAAGTGTTTGGAGGAATGAATGATACTGCCCAGTGTTTTTTTTTTTTTTCTTCCAAATTTGGCCACATAATGGAAACAACTGAGTTTTAAAAAATCCTGATACCTGGGTCATGTTGTAGAGATTCTGATTTAGTTGTTAAGGCTGGGACCCAAGCATCAGAAGCCTTAACTCCTCTTCACATGGTTCTACTTGCAGCTGAGTTTAAGAGCCCCCCAGAGAAGCCACTAAAGACTTATTAAGAAGAATGGAATGGATTAATCCAAAGACCCTTTACTTAAACAGTGTATGGGGTTCGTGTTCATGAAGGGACTGGCGTTGTGGAGCAGGGGTTAAGTCACCACCACGATGGGATCATTCCATGGGAACATTGGTTCAAGTCTGGGCTGCTGCACTTCCAATCCAGCTTCCTGCTAATGCACTTGGGAGAGCAGTGGAAGATGGCCCAAGTGCTTGGGCCTCTGCCACCCACCTGCAAGTCCTGGGGAGAGATCCAGGCTCCTGAGTCTGGCCATGGCCAGGCCATGGCTCGTGCAGTCATTTGGGGAGTGAACAGCAGATAGAGAATGGTGCTTTCTCCTAATTGCTGATTCTCTTCCTCTCTCTGTAATTGTGCCTTTCAGATAAATATTTTTAAATCATTAAAAGTGCATATTACTAAAAGCTATGCATGTATTTCAAAATGTTTCTGCAATAAAATAAGCTCGTCTTTTCTACTGCATAGTCCATAAGTTTTTTGAAGTACCTCCTACTTGGCCTTGTGTAGGGAATGTGTGTGGAGTGACCCAGGCTGTTTGCCCGTGAAGTGTGAGTTCGGTGTAGCCCTCTCAATGGCACCTTCAAGGATCAGATCATGCAGAGTTTTAATAATGACCCCCTCATTTCTTAGAGAGGCTCTGTTGATACTTCCTGTCTGCAAAAAACGGGTTCCTTTGGCTTTCAAATTGACCTTGAGGCCCCCCCATGTTCCCACATAAGTCTTCCGGGCAGAACACTGAGAGTTCGGGGTCAGTCTGGAGTTCACCCGAGCTGCTGGGAAACCTCGCTGGGGTTTCTGAGGAAGAACGTGTAATCTACGTTCTATTTCCTCTCCTTTAGGGGAATCAAAGGTAGAAGAGAAAATTCACGGGGCAATTTGAAGAGGCCATGAAGGCCTCCAAGCTGTGAAGAGCTCTGTGGGAATGACTGTTAGACGGCAGTTCTTAACTTTTTTTTTTTTTTTTAAAATACTCTGGGAAAACTTCGGCCATAAACCTGTTTGTCCTTTAATCAGATTGTTCTATTGATAAAAATCTCTGAGGTTTTAGGCGAGATTTTAAAGCAAGCTATTGTTACTTGTATGCGATTTTGCCAAGCGAAGAACGATGGCAATTTCACTGAGACCATCATGTGCCTCATTGAGTAAGCTGAGATAGGCTTTCAAATTCACTTCTCAGTTTATTGCATGTGTGACCATGAAGGTGACTTTTAAACATGTTCCTACATTTCCACACTCCATTGATGAAATAAGAGGCATACTTTAGGACTAGCTTTTATTATTGCATGATGCTTTACCTGCTGGAACATTCCAATTCACAGTACCTTGCTGTGGACTCCCTTGTCCTGCCCACAGTTTTGTCTGTGATATGCTGAGTTACTACCCTGCAAACATCCATCCTGATCTTGTTGACAGTTCTCTTTCTTTCAAGTACTTCGCAAATTTGTGCCTTCAGAGAATATAGAGGAGAAATGGGTAAAATCGCCCAATGTTAATCCTTATGTTTGCTTGCACTGCAAAATAAAACACCAGGCTTACCAAGTGCTTGAGTACATTTTTAAGTGCACTAGAATCTCTCCTCTGAGAGCACCCTTCAGTAAGAGTTGGCTGCCTCCTTTTTAAAAAATATTTAAACTGATTCAGCCATATCTTCCCCAATCTTTTGCTCGTTCTGCTAGTTTCACCCCAAAAGGGACTCTGAAACTGATCTTAAATGAAGCATTGGACATTTTTGGAGGACACATTTGATTTTGCCTTTTTATCATATTAGCTTTTAGTCAAGACTTTTTCCTTATTTAGTTGAAAAATAGTCTAGTAGGGGCTGGTGCCGTGGCACAGTAGGTTAATCCTCCGCCTGCTGCGCCGGCATCCCACATGGGTGCTGGTTCAAGTCCCAGTTGCTCCACTTCCATTCCAGCTCTCTGCTATGGCCTGAGAAATCAGTGGAGGATGGCCCAAGTGCTTGGGCCCCTGCATCCACGTGGGACACCCGGAAGAAGCACCTGGCTCCTGGCTGCGGATCAGCACAGCTCTGGTCCTTGTGGCCATCTGAGGAGTGAACTGACAGAAGGAAGACCTCTCCCGCTCTCCCGCTCAAATAAAATCTTTTAAAAATAAAATAAAAATAGTCTGGCATACCTCCAAATTAGTTATCAATGGAATACTTATGGTATATTAGTCACCTATGACTACATGGAAAACTACCCCAGATTTTAGTGGCTTGAAATAACGAACACTTATTGTCTGACAGCAGAAAATTAGGAATCCTGGTGTAGCCTGGTTGGTTGTTCTGTCTGGGGTGTCTCATCAATGTAATCGGGGAGTCTGCTGGGACTGTGGTCGCATCGAGACTTGGCTGGGGAGAGTCTGGGCTCACTGGCAGGGCTCTTGACAGTCTTGAAGATGAACTTCAGAGATCACGGATGCAGCCTTTGGCAGGCTGTAGAGCCTCATTAGTTGCTGGCAGAAGGTACTGTTTCTCTGCTGTGTTGCTTTCCATAGGGCCATCGCAGCATGACAGAGGAGAGGGGGGAGAGGACAAGAGGAGTGAGGGAGGGAGTGAAAGAGAGAGAGGGGTAAGAGGGAGAAGAGAGCAGGGAGGGAGAGACAGCGTCATAGTCTCAGAAGTAACCTCACTTCCAGGGCACTCTGTTAGAAGCGAGTCATCCGGTCCAGCCCACTCTCAGGGAAGGTGTGGACACCTGCAGCGAGGGCTCACTGTGGCCCTTGTTAGAAGTGCCCGTGCCTGTCTGTCTCTAAGTATCCCCGCAGAAGGGATGTTCGTACCTAGATGTCGTGTAAGATTTTCTTGTACAAGAGATACAGTAATGAACGCTACAGATTGGCTAAACGTCTATGCAGATCTTACACTGAGCTGATGGGCAGCTGCTGGCTATGGAGCCGCTAACTGAATCTGCGATTCCCGTCTTCGCCGCCGCAAGGTCCAATGAGGGGATTCTGAAAGACGCTGCCGAGTTACATACATGCCTCCCAGTCAGAGGTCGTTCTGGATTTTATTGTCTTGCAACTTTTTAATAGGTTTGAGCAAATTCTTCAGGTTTCCCATTTTTAAACAACTATCCATCATTCTGATGGAAGTAATAATTTTTAAAATATTATGCTTCTAAAAAATTAATGCAGAATGCCACTAGAACTTTCAAAATAATGTAGACATATTTTTCCACATTTCTGTGTTAACAAGAAAAAACACTCTGTATGTTAAAATAAAGAATAGAAGCAGCCATAGTTCTGTGTTTGTCGACTGAGTGCCTGAACAGAGTTTTGTCAGGAATTTGAGCTGCTTTGTGAGAACTGGTAAATTTGCGTATAATCAAAAGCAAAAAAGAAATACAGCCTTGACATCAAAAGCATGACTTACGACTGGAAAATCTGATACATTCTAGCTAATCAAAATTAAAACTTTCAGTTTGTGGAAACTCATGCAAAAAAGATAAAAGGAAAACCATGGAGGGGAAGGAAATATTTGCCAACCACATATGAGACAGAGGACCAGTATCCAGGATATATAAATTCTTAACAATGCAATTAGAGCAGACATTCTACTGAAGAGATACACAGAATGGCAAATAAGCATTTGAAGATGTTTAATATCATTAGTCATTAGGGAAGTACAAATTAAAATGAAATGTCACTATACAGATCAGAATGGCCAAAACACAACACTAGTGATGAGTGACGACACTGGTGCTGGCAAGAAAGGTCACTCCTCCATTGCTGGTGGGAATGTACGGTGGTGTGGCCACTCGGGAAAGTAGTCTGGTGGGACAAGTTCCAGCAATGGACCGCCCGTGCATTTATCCCAGGGAAATGAAAGCTGTGTTCACATAGGAACCTGTACGTGAGTGTTCACGGCAGCTGTACTTCTGAGAGCGAAAGTCATGAAAGTCATGAGACAACTCGGGTGACTTTCAAAAGGTGAATGATAAGCGACCTGCGGAGAGGTGGTGGTGGGGCATCTAGCCTAGTGGTTAAGGTACTCATTAAGACTCAGGCTTCTGGGGCCGCAGCTAGGGCCTACACTCTGGGTCCCGGCTGTTCCACTTCTGATCCAGCTCCCTGCTGGTGAGCCTGGGAGGGCAGCAGAGGGTGGCTCAGGTGCTTGGGCCCCTGCCCCATGTGGGAGACCTTAAGGAGGCTTCTGGCTCCTGGCTTTGGTCTGGCCTAGCTCTGGCCATTGCAGCCATTTGGGGAGAGGACTGGAGGATGGAGATTCTGTCTGTCTCTGTCTCTCTCTCTAGCTTTGCCTTTCATGTAGATAAAATAAATCTTTAAAAACACCTCAGACATCTCACATAGAACTACTTGGGTTCCAATACCCAGCTCCAGCTCCCTATTTTCAAATTCCTGCTCATCCAGACCTAGGGAAGCAGCGGTTATGGGTCAAGTAATTAGGTTCTACCACAATTGAGTTCCTGGCTCCAGGCTTTGGCTTCAGCCCACACATGGCCTTTGTGTGTATTTGGAGAGTGAGCCAGCAGATGAGGGATGAGGGAACTCTGTCACCTTCCCTCCCTTCCTCTCTCTGCCTCTCAAATACAAAAAAAAAAAAAAAAAAAAAAAACAAAACCCACTATATGCACACATGACATTACTCATTGGTAGAAAGGAATCAACTAGTGATTGAAACAACAACCTGGATTAATTTCCAGGGTATGATGCTAAGTGGAAAAAAAGCCAATACCAAAAGGCTTTGCAGTGTCTTTTTAAAACTTGGGGCTAGCACCGTGGTGTAGCAGGTAAAGCTGCCACCTGAGGCACCAGCATCCCATATGGGGCACTCGTTTGGGTCCTGGCTGTTCTACTTTCAATCCAGCTCCCTGCTGGTGTGCCTGGGAAAGCAGCAGAAGATGGCCCAAGTGCTTGGAACCTGCACTCAGGTAGGAGACCCAGAAGAAGCTCCTTGCTCCTGGTTTCAGATCGGCCTAGCCCTGGCCATTGTGGCCATTTGGGGAATGAACCAGCAGATAAAAGATCTCTCTCTCTCTTTCCTCTTTGTAACTCTCTCAAATAAATCTTTTTTTTTTTTTTTTTTTTTTTTGACAGGCAGAGTGGACAGTGAGAGAGAGAGAAAGGTCTTCCTTTACTGTTGGTTTACCCTCCAATGGCCGCTGCAGTCAGCGTGTTGCGGCCGGCGCACCACGCTGATCCGAAGCCAGGAGCCAGGTGCTTCCTCCTGGTC
The DNA here is from genome assembly GCF_033115175.1 of Lepus europaeus. Taxonomy (NCBI): domain Eukaryota; kingdom Metazoa; phylum Chordata; class Mammalia; order Lagomorpha; family Leporidae; genus Lepus; species Lepus europaeus. The sequence goes on along the minus strand of NC_084836.1, from coordinate 109,525,932 downwards.
TCCCATGCGGGTGCAGGGGCCCAAGCACTTGGGCCATCCTGCACTGCACTTCTGAGCCACAGCAGAGAGCTGGACTGGAAGAGGGGCAACTAGGACAGAATCTGGTGCCCCGACTGGGACTAGAACCCGGTGTGCCGGCGCCGCAGGTGGAGGATTAGCCTATTGAGCTGCGGCACCGGCCTCAAATAAATGTTTTAAAAATGATAGCTGTATTACTTTCCAATATTTTTTCTTGGTTTCTCAGGCTGACTGCCTTGTCTTGTAGCACTGGGGGCAGCATTCAGTATTTCAGTACTGATGATCACATTTTGGGTGTGCTTTGTCAGTAAGCGGCTTTCCTTCTCTTCCTAACGGCTGTTGACATTCATAAAATGCTTCTTGGCATCTCTTGAGATGACTACACTGTTTTTATCTTTTAGTTTTTATATGAGGAGGTATGTTAATACATTCTTCTATTTAAAAAAACTTATTTACTTGAGAGGCAGAGTTACAGAGAGAGGGAGAGATCAGACAGACAGAAAGCTCCTCCATCCACTGGAGCAGCTGGGACATGAATCGGTGGCCATGTGGGGTGCCTGCACCACAGGCAGAAGATTAGCACACTAGGCCACAGGACAGGGCCCAAATTCTTTCATATTAAACCAATCTTACAGTCCTGGAATAAACCTAACATGTGATCTATGTTTCGTTTTGTGTATCACTGGATTTGGTGTGGTAACATGAGGGCACTTTACACACTTCATGTGAAATGCATACTAAGGGGGCCAGCGCTGTGGCATAACTGGTAAAGCTGCCACCCAGTGCTGGCATCACATGTGGGTGCCGGATTGAGACCCGGCTGCTCCACTTCTGATCCAGCTCTCTGCTATGGCCTGGGAAAGCAGTGGAAGATGGCCCAAGTGCTTGGGCCCCTGCACCCACATGGGAGACCCAGAGGGAGCTCCTAGCTACTGGCTTCAGATCAGCACAGCTCCGGCCATTGTGGCCAGCTGGGGAGTGAACCAGGGGATGGAAGTCAGTCTCTCTCTCTCTCTCTCTCTCTCTCTCTCTCTCTCTCCCCCGCCCCTGCCCCCTCTTTCCCTCCCCCTCTGCCTCTGCCTCTCTAACTCTGCCTTTCAAATAAATTAAATATTAAGAAAAAAGAAATGCACACTATGGAAAAATCATGCACGAAATTCAAAAAATCCATTTTTCTGCAAACTTACGCTACCCTGTGTAATATGTAGGATTTTTTACTCTACAAGAGAAATTAGCTTGAAAGTTTCTTTTCTTGTCATATCCTTGTAAGATCTTGGTTTGACAGCTATATCCAGGGCTTGTAAAATGAGTTTGGAAATATTTTTTCTCTGTATTCTCTGAAAGAATTGTGTAAAGGTGATAATTCATTGAAACCATTTATCCATGTAAAAATTTAAGCTGATTGTACCCTATCTCTTCAAGTAGACTTTTGTTCCAGGAAGGTGTTCTAGCTAAAAACTCTTCCTTTCTGTATCCCCTTGGAAGTCACTATATATTTTTTTTATTTTTTAAACTTTAATAAATATAAATTTCAAAAGTACAACTTTTTGATTATAGTGGCTTCCCCCACCCCATAACTTCCCTCCCACCCACAATCATCCCATCTCCCACTCCCTCTCCCACTATATATTTCTTTGGGGTCCTTGTCACCATGTTTTGAGAAGTACTTGAAAGAGATGTTAGAAATATCTAGAACAGTATCTGAAGTGACTTGGCTTTTCCTCTGTCTCCTGTCTCTCCGATCACAGAAACAGCCCATGCAGGGCCAGTGGTGGACGTCAGCGTGAAGCTAGTAGTCCTCTTCTCAGAGCTGATATCTCACCTTGGCCTCTGTGGGTGGGGCTGTGGACCATGGGACCTTGCAGGATTCTGTGTTTCCAAGTGGTTTCCCAAAGAGTGGTTGTGTAGGCTCTGCTAGCTGTCTCTGCCTGGATGTGGCATAGCCGGAGGCAGCCCTTGGGGAACAAGGTGGGGGGAGCTGGGAAGAAGCTAATTTTTCAGTTTCTTTACATAAAAGGGGCAGTCATCTCTTAAACTCTCCCCACGACTGAGTGGGCTGTTGGGATAAGCCTGTTAATCCACCTGGACACCCCTTCCAGACACTTCAGAGGAGTCGATACTTCCAGTCACTTCTAGCCATTTCAGCAGCTTAGAGACTAATTATGCATCTCCCTCTTGCACATAGGGATAGGCCAAGGAGAGAAATTTGCAAAGTAACATTATCACTGAAGTCCCAACCCCTTCTGTGTAAGCCATCGTTGCTGGGGCCGGTAGCATTAACTGATGGAGCTGCCTGGACTCGGGCCGCTTTGAATTGCTTGTCTCTTCCCCCATTCCCCATTCCAAGCACCTCTTATCTCTTTTTCTCAATCATATTCTGTTAAGGCAGCTGCTGTGTCCCTCCCTCCTCACATCCCTCCCCTCTCAGTGATTGTTGAGTGTGAGTTGCTGGTCCCAGTGGGAAATCGGTGACTTCCTCATGCATAGAGCTGAAATTGATTTTATTACGTGTGATACATGAGTGCAGGATGCCCTGAGTGTTCAAATGCATGGTGAGGGGACAGCAGGGGTCTTTGAATCTGAGCTGAATGGCCCTTTAATGGAGAGGTCTGCAGAATGGAGAGAGAGACCAGTGCAGGAGGCCAAGGCCAAAGGCGGGTGGGGGGGGGGGGGGGAGAATAGCTCGATCTCCATTCAGCCATGTTTCCCATTTGCATTTGGTTTTCATAAGGACCCAGCAAGACACCATTGCCTGACTTTACACTCAAAGAAACTGAGGTTGGAGGATGTTAGGAAACTTGCCCTAATTCACACCATTAAGTGACAGAGGTTGCAAGCCGGTCTCTGACCCAGTGGTCTTGCACTCCACAGTATGCTACACTGGCCTTTGTAGGTGAAAATGAATAAACAATGCAAGTGAGTGAACTGTAGGGCACTGGGCATAGTGCGGAGAAGCTAGTATACAGTACTAGGGTGCTGGGTAGAGAAACTGAGGCAGACATCTGTGTATACGCACTGGGCAACTAGAACAGAGGTTAAGGGAGGACTCTGAACACATGTCTAGGATTTGCTCCACCTGTTGAAGCTTAGCCTTGTACTGATCCTATCTCCCTTACACTGTCTATCCATCCAGTCTCCTAAACCTGTGTCTAGGGCCTCTGACTTTGCCACTGTTGCCCCAAATCCAGGACACTGGCCAGACCTCCATCATGACATAACTTCCCTTCAGACCCCAGTCTGTAGTTTCTCTCTAAGACCCCTTCTCCACCTAGGTCTCACTGAACTTGTCCCAAACTCCACTGTTTACAGCAGGATGGCAGTCATTCTTCATCTTGTCCCTGTTGATCTCTTGGATTGCCTTTTCCTGTTTTCCTCCTCAGCTGTGTTTTAGGGGAACGTGCAGCTCTTGGATAATCCTGTTGTCTTGTCTCTGAAGGCCCCGCCTCCCCCAGTGCCTGTTACTCTCCTTGGCTTTTCCTCCTTTTTTTTATTTTTTATAATTATATAAGTTTACATTTTTAGTTCTGAAATTTAAACCTTTCAAATTTTGCTACATTCATCTCATGTAGACATTATAGCCATGTGTGTATTTTGTCTTTTTCTATTTTCTATTTTTTCTTGAAACAGATAGTAATTGTCCTAAGCTTCTTGAGTAAGACCCCAAGAGCTCAGGCCATAAAAGCAAAAACAGAGTTGGATCACATTAGGCTAAGGAGTTTCTACACAGCAAAGGAGACAGCTCATAAAATGAAGAGATACCTGACAGAATAGGAGAAAATATTTGCACACTGTGCTTTTGCAAATACATCCATAAGATATAAGGAGCTCAAGAAACTCAACAAAAGACAATCCAATTAAGAAAGAGGTAAAGGATATACATAGACATTTTTCAAAGGAAGCAATGCAGATGGCCAATAGACACATTAAAAAAATGCTCAGGATCACTAGCCATCGGGGAATTGTAAATAAAAACCACAGGGAGGTGTCCTCTCACTCTAATTAGAATGGCCGTCACCCAGAAATCAAAAAATAACGAGTGCTGGCGTGGTTGTAGAGAAAAGGGTACCCTAATGCACTGTTGGTGGGAATGCAAATTGGTATAACCATTATGGAAAGCAGTATGGAGATCCATCAGAAGACTAAAAATGGATCTTTAAGACCCGGCTATCCCACTCCTGGAATATACCCAAAGGAGATGAAATCAGCATAGGAAAGAGATACCTGCACTCCCACGTTTGTTGCAGCTCAATTCACAGTAGCAAAGTCCTGGAAACAGCCTAGATGTCCATCAACTAATGACTAAATAAAGAAAATGTGGTATATATACACGATGGAATCTTTCTCAGCTATAAGAATGAATTCCTGACATTTGCAACAAAATGGATGGGACTGGAGATCATTAAGCTAAGTGAAACAAGCCTGACAAATGGCACATGTTTTCTCTCATTTGTGGCAGTTACTAGAGAGAGAGTATAAAATTGTGTGGGTGTCAGATCATTAGGTATTAAGCTATAAATACTGCTTCACTGAGTCCTGTCTGCTTTCAAGACCTGGTTCATGATTGGATTTCTCCAGGAAGCCTTCCCTGACCTCTGCCACTTTGTATTAGTTTCTCATTACTGTTGTAACTAATTACTGTACACTTGGTGGTCCAAAATAGCATGAAGTTACTGTCTTGTAGTGCCGAAATCGGAAGTCTAGAATGAGTGAGCGGGCTGTGTTCCTTTGACTTAGGGGAGACGCCACTCCCTCACCTTCTCTAGTTTCTAAAGGTCACCAGCTTTCCCTGTCAGTGGTCCCTTCCTCTGCCTTCAAAGCCAGAAGGCAGCCTCTTTGACTCTCTGCCTGCCCTCCTGCACTTACTAGGACTCTGGATCACATCAGGCATAATCCAGGGTGTTCTCTCACTCACAAACCTTAACGGAGTCACGTCTTCAGAGTCCCGGTTGCTGCATCAGTTTTGGAGATAACTTGAACGGCATTGGAGCCTTTATTCTGCATATCACATGCCTCTACGCGTCCACAGGACCCCGGGCCTGCCACTGCCCAGTCTTTGTCACTTTACTGTGTAGCTCATTGATTTCGGCATGTTTCATTTCTTCGTGTCCTGGGTGCCTCCAGGGTAGACGGAGTTATTTGCTTTGACTTGCTGTTCTCGGGACATAGCGGAGTCAGCCCTCAGCACGTGTTTGTGGAGCTGAAGACCTCCCAGCTCTCATTTACTTGCCTCCTTCCACAGCTGACTGTGGAGAGGAGGACACCAGGAAAGCTTAGTGCATCATTCAGATCACAGCCTTCAGAGCAAAACAGCGTGGGTACCCGGGCTCCGCCAGGTATCACCTGCATGGCCTTGGGCAGTTACTTCTTTGCCTTGGTTTCTTCATGTGAAAAATGAAGATAATTGTAGTATCTACCTCTATCAGTCAGGGTCCAGGAAACCCCAAACCACATCAGGAATTTCAAGCAGAGGATTTTTATTGAAAGAAATTTGTCACGCAAGTGGTGGAAGGATGCCAAAGTGAAAGAGGGTTGTACAAGAAGCCAAGAATGGCAGGAAGCAGCCACCACACCTGGCCTGGGGCAGCAACCAGGACAGGTGAGATCACGGGGCCTGAGAATCTGGAAGGAACTCTGCAGGGCTGATGCTGGGACCCTGGAAGAGGGAGACCCCACAGATGGTACTGCAGAGGTCAGGGCTATATCCTAGTTCCTGCTGGGACCTCTTGAGATGTGCTGTGTGATGGGTGGTGTGGGAGGCAGGAGAAATTACAGGCAGAGCAGAGCTGTCCCGTCACTGGAATGATGCTGAAGGGACTCTGAACCAGGAAGAGAGCCATCTTCCAGAGTTCTGTTCTCCACCTAGGGTCTCCTAAACCTGCTGGCGTGGGAGCCTGGAAGAGCAGTTTGCAGGGGCCTAGCCCCAGAGTCACAGAGCTGATTCAGACAAGGTGGACTGGAAGTTAAAAGATCAGATGCCAATAGCTGGCATGTTCCTTTAATTCCTCCACCTGTAAAGTTCACACTATAATTGTCCTTACCTTTCGGTGTGAGGGTGAGCATCACTCATGCTGGGAGTGGTTTTGCCCTTCCTCAGTTGCAGTAACAGTAACTCTCACCTTCATGTGGTGGGCAGGCTTGGGTATCTCTGCAACTCCAAGATACAAACGCTAAGGCATGGGTTCCTTCCAGCCAGTGAGCCATAGCAAGGCTGTTGAGTGACAGCTGGGCGGATGAGGCAAAGAGCGCCTGTTTGTGGCCCTTTGCTGTTCTGGAACAAGCTGCTTTTATAGTGTGGCCTCTAATTCCGAAGCTTTAGAATCCTGCTTCTCCTAGGCTCCTCTCTTTGGGAGACAAACTCTTGATTCATGATTTCTGAGGACTCCTGATTAGCAAGCAGGGAAAGGAAGCCTCTTCTAGAATGATTACTTGGCTCTTAATTTTGGGAAGTGGCCCAGCAAAGAGTAATCTCAACAATGATGAGGCTCTGGGGGAGAAAGAGGAGCCAGGAGCAGAGAGAGTGGTGCAGGTTATAAAATCTCATCCAGTGCTAAGTTGTTAAATTGAATTATGCATTTCTCAGTGTCTTCACAGGTTTCAACACGACTGTGTTAAGTAGACTGAGGCTGAGCTCTTAAATTTATTTGCTTGTAGGAATATTGGTCAGAGTACACGCTGATGTGGCCGTGGGTCCTTTTTATTCTGACACAGGAAGAGAGGGTTCATTTAGTAGGATCTTTGTGTCTCTGCAGGGACCACACAATGGACACACCAGCTAAGGCTTCCAATGCCTGCTGAGTAGCTGAAATGTAGCTGGTTGGGAGTGTGATGAGGAAAGCGGCTAAACACTGCACTTGCTATGTGCTGGGGCTCTTCTCAGAACATTCAGTGTACTAACTTGTTTAATCCTCAAGGCAGCCTTGCAAAGGAGCTGGTACTATTAACCCCATGGGCAGACAAAGGATTTGAGATGGGAGATGGGAGATGTCAAGTAGGTTGCTCAGATTTTCATAAAATTGTAGACTGGATTTCTTCAAAATCATATCCTGAGACAATGATTGGCAAGTAGTTTATCTGGGAGTTGAAAGGGGCACCAGTAAATAGGAGAGGGAAAAAAGAGAAGGAAGACAAGTCCCTAGTTGGTACATTAAAAGCCTTGGAGGTGACTGATGCTCAGTTTGACCAGGGGCCATCTAAAAGACAAAGTAAAACCATCCTGTTGTCCCACCAAAGAGCAAGGAAATAGGGTGTTTGTCCACTAACTGCTATCCACCGTATCCTGGGAGGGACAACTCTTTGTGCGATGGCAGGGCAGAGTGGATGTACCAATTATGATCCTATGGCAGAGAGGAGGAGGTGCTGGCGGTGGACGTCATCAGAACGTTGAGGTGTTGTCCATGAAACTGCACATGACTTCTGGAGTAGGTTAAGGGCATGTGGGTTGGCTACCACCAGCATCTGCTACGTACGACTGAAATATAGCTGGGCTGGAATTCACACTTTTTAGCTGTTCTTTGTCTAAGAGAGATTAAAATACAGTGAGCGTAGTAGAGGGGTGGAGATTGTGTCCTAGATGAGCAATTGGTAGGGAACTCACTGGGCAGACGGGCATAGCTGTGGTTCTTGATTCCTGGGTGGATGGGAGGGGAGACTGGCTGAACACTCCTGGGGATTGAGAGAACAGACTCCAGCACAGGTCACATCCATATGTAAATCCTGAAATATAAGAAAAACCCTCACTTAAAAAAAATCATTGTAGTAAATAACAATGCAGGTGTCTTAGAAAACATTTGAAGAGAAAAGGAAAAAGGAAACAAAATTGCCCATTTCCTTACAGCCCTAAGGAAATGATCAACATTTCGGTGTGTTAGCATCTAGGTGTGTTAATAGGTGGGCTTTTGGTTTGTTTGACTTTTTAAGTTTGAACTTCTGTACTTATGGAGAGTCTCTCTGAGCATGATACTTTTCTGAAAGAATTTGTGGTGTTTACGTTCAGGCTAATATCAAATCCAGAGTTAATAGCTCAATGAATTCCTGGTTTTGAAGCTTTTGCTATATCTGAGGGAAAAAAAAAAAACACTTCTAGCTCTTCTTAGGTTTGGGCTTTTTATTATTATTATTATTATTATTATTATTATTTGACAGGTAGAGTTACAGACAGAGACAGAGAGAAAGGTCTTCCTTCCGTTGGTTCACCCCCCAAATGGCCACTACGGCTGGCGCTGTGCCAATCCGAAGCCAGGAGCTAGGTGCTTCTCCTGGTCTCCCATGTGGGTGCAGGGCCCAAGGACTTGGGCCATCCTGCGCTGCCTTCCCGGGCTACAGCAGAGAGCCAGACTGGAAGAGGAGCAACCAGGACTGGAACCCAGCACCCATATGGGATGCTGGTGCCGCAGGCAGAGGATTAACCCAATGTGCCACGGTGCCGGCCCTAGGGTTTGGGTTCTTAGTGTAGTTCAATCTGTCTTAAGACCATGCTCCTCTTGTAGGCTTTTAGTTGAGAAAGAGGACTGTGGTTGCTCACCATCCAGTAGGACCTATCCTTGTAATATCTCAGGTCCCCCATCTTAGACGTCATGGTGCAGATGTATGCCAAGGTGCCCAGAATGTAATTTTTCTCCCAAGAAGAACTAGTAACTTTTATCTGCATTTTTTTTCATAATCCTGAACTGTTTTTCTATTGGCTGTGAAAATGGACCACAAATTATCTACCTATAAAATTAATTCCCCATAAAATCTATGTGTCATGCCATTTGTTGCATGCAAATGAGTAGGAATTTTAATCAGCTTGAAGCTTTTGAACATCTACTCCGTGCTCTTGTTCCACAAAGCTAAGTAGCCAGGCAGCAGATCTGAAAAGAACACCGGGCTTGGTTTAGAGAAAGGTAACACAGAAAGCTGTTCCTGTTGGGAGAAATGGCCCCTGCAGAAGGGTGGAAGTGAGGAGTGAGGTGTGTCCACTTGTGTGTGGGGGTGTGTGTGTGGGCAGGTGGGGTGGGTTGGGGGCATTCCCTCAGACCTGTATGGATCAGCAAGAGAAATGCTAGGTAATGAGGAAGGTGATTGGGTGGTCTGAGCTGAGCTGGGGTGGGAAGTGTTGGAGGCCCGTTGATCCGCACCTTAACCAAATCCAAGCTCATTTCACATCTCGGTAACATTCAGTTTTTCTCCAAATGTTTGATTTCTGTCTGGAGCAGACAACACATCTGTGTACAGCTCCATCTCCAGCTATTTGAAGCGCTTTTTCTCTCTGTAGGAATTTCTGAGGAGCGAAACTGTTACAAGTGCTCACAGCGGGGAAAAGACAGACAGGATCGGTCTAGAGATTGCTGCCTGAGGACGAGGTGGAATTACATTAAGGGGTCACCTCGCCATCTACATGGAGAAGGCAGGCCACAGCCTCAGGACAGCTGCTGCCCAGGCCCTGGAGTGGCCTCACAGGTTCTTGTCCTTGTGGTGCTTCGATGCTGGACTAGAAGGTACCAATGCCATCTCAGCAGCAGGTAATGGCTCAAGTCCTTGGGCCCCTGCCACCCACGTGGGAGACCCAGATGGAGTTCTAGGCTTCTGGCTTCAGCCTGGCCCAGCCCTGGCCAATACAGCCACATGGGGAGTGAACCAGCAAATGGAAAATTTCTCTTTCTCTAACTCTGCCTTTTAAATAAATCTTTTAAAAAAAAATGATGCTTTTAAAGATTGATTTATTTATTTGAAAAGAGGTGGGGCAGTCTCCCCTGTGCTGGTTCACTTCCCAAATGGCTGCAATGGCTGGAGCTGCACCGATCTGAAGCCAGGAGCCAGGAGCTTCCTCTGGCTCTCCCATGTGGGTGCAGGGGCCCAAAGACTTGGGCCATCCTCCACTGCTTTCTCAGGCGCATTAGCAGGGAGCTGGATGGGAAGTAGAGCGGCCAGGAATCAAACCAGTGGCCACATGGGATGCTGGCGCTGCAGGCTGGGACTTTATCCCACTGTGCCACAGTGCCAGCCCCATAAATCTTTTTTAAAATGATATTAAGACAGAACATCATTTCTGCTTCCCTCTCTATGACTCTCTAGTTGGTGTGTCTTCTATTTTTTTTTTTTTTTTTGACAGGCAGAGTGGATAGAGAGAGAGACAGAGAGAAAGGTCTTCCTTTTTGCCGTTGGTTCACCCTCCAATGGTGCAGGGCCCAAGGACCTGGGCCATCTCCACTGCACTCCCGGGCCACAGCAGAGAGCTGGCCTGGAAGAGGGGCAACCGGGACAGAATCCAGTGCCCCAAGCAGGACTAGAACTCAGTGTGCTGGCGCCGCAGGCAGAGGATTAACCTATTGAGCCGCGGCGCCAGCTGGTGTGTCTTCTAAAGAATAGCAATTCTAAATCAGTGGGTCACTAAATAAAAGAACAGTTACAAAACAGAGCCACAACCTCATGGCTTCTTGGTGCCAGATACAGGAAATGCTGTGATGAACCTGCATGGTGTATTCTTGAGGGGACAGAGGGAGGGAGAACCCAATGGCTAGTCTCTACTCTGCACATGATTTTGTGGACTTGCAAGGTGAAATGTAGACATCTGTCGTTATATTTGTACCCAGAAATACATGAGATGAGATTAAGCATTCTGAAAATTTAACACATTATTTTCTTTTTGATTGATAGTCCATATCTGAAAACTGCTAGTGCCTGAAAAAGGAGAGCAGAAAAACACAGCGAAAAGTGGATGGAAGAGAGCTTAATGTGGCCTCTTGCTCATCCCCCAAAGTGTTGAAGTCTGCTCTTCTTAATTCTGTCCAGGGCCAGCCTGTGAATAATTATATTAAGGAATTAGGCAGAGTCATCACAGAGCTACAAAATATCACCCTCGGGGCCTCATTGGAGCCTGATGGGAACCCTGGAGACTTGATAATGGTGATCAGAGGGTCTATACATTTAAAATGCACAAAGGATGAGCCCAGAAATTATTTGTCTGCCAACTTAACTTCTCTACCTGGAACAAATTATCCAAAAATCAATTTGCAAACACCTTTGAGATAACAAGGTCTTGAGTAATAACCTCCATGGCTTTGTAAAGAAAGCATCCAGCTTGACTAATCTGCTTAATTTCCTTCTACGACCAAATGGTACGCTATAATAGTGGCAATCCGAAGTTGTCCCTTAAGATTTGTTTCAAGTCATACTGAGAAAATATTGCCCACCCCTGTTTTATAGCAATTATTCTGTTTCTGGAGAATTTTTGCTGCTAGGTAATTAATAGAAGGGGGATGCTGAATGAGTCTCTACCCTGAGACCTTCGCCTGAGTTCCAAGCTAAAATTCATACCTGCCTTTGTTAATATGTGGAGCACAGAGGCCTCCCAAAAGTAACATGTTCGCAAACAAAATCTGCATTGAACCTGCCCTTAAATGCATCCTTCACTCTACTTTATTCTCTAGGATTGCTGACTTGTTCATACTCCTTGACATAATCCAATCCCCGGAATTTAGCCCTAAAAACAATGACAAGGGCTGAAGTCATTTGCACAATGTTTAGTGCAGATTATATACCATAGCAAACTTGGAAAATGGTTAGTGTGGTAACTTGGTGGATTGTTTCACAGCTATCAGAGACAATGACAGTAAACTTCATGTCACAAGTAAAGTCCTCATCACACAGTGAGGGAAGACCAATACACAGTGGTTCTATGAGTTGTTGTAACCACATGAAAAAAGGTACATGAATTAATGTCAGAATAGAATACAGAGAAATAAAACTGGCTGTTATAAGGAGTGGTAGCAAATCGGGATGTAGCCTCTCTTCTCATTTTCTTTGTTCTTACACTGCTGTCTTTGTTAAATGCAAGCAATAACACCCAGTTTGATTAAAAGAAAATGAGTATCAAGAGGCAGAAAACCTTGCAAGCAGAGACCTGGGCCAAGAAGTTACACAGGCATGGCCTTCACCCTCCGTAACTGCTCCACGAATGTGGTTACGTGACCTGATCACTTGCATTCTAAAATTCTTTTTTCCCCATCAAAATAGAAGTCATTATTTTGTCACCCAAATCACGTGAAATAATGCATGTCAATTTTCCTGGTATGTAGGAAGAACGAAATAAGCATTTAATTTCTGCAGCTTTGTCAGTGGGTTAAGGATTGCCAGAAAGAAGCCACTATAAAAGCCTGTTGCAATTTTACCTAACCGCGTAGAACTTAATGGAAGAGAGGTGGCAGCACAGAGCAGATACAAGATGATCCTTTGACCCTTAATTCTGAGTGTTCTCTGGCAACTGGCACTCGCTCTGCTGGAAGGAACCTGCCAAGGTTGAGTGAGAGCTCTGTTCTTTCTATCGCGGTTTGGGGAGAACGTCCGTTAACGATCCATGTGGTCCTCCCTGGGCTGTGTTTACACATCTCAGACTGGATTGTGAACTGAACTGTGCTTTTGTACAGCTAGGTTTTTCTTTGCAGGGGAGAGGAAGAATCTTCACTCGAACAGCTTCTTTGTGCTCTGGAAAAACCATTTCCTTATACCACCTTCTTTCTTTGCTTTCTTTCAGTGAAGGAGGTATTGTATTTGTTGAAAACTGAAGTGAGAGGCTGGCGCCGCGGCTCACTTGGCTAATCCTCCGCCTGCAGCACCGGCACCCCGGGTTCTAGTCCCAGTTGGGGCGCCGGATTCTGTCCCGGTTGCTCCTCTTCCAGTCCAGCTCTCTGCTGTGGCCCAGGAAGGCAGTGGAGGATGGCCCAAGTGCTTGGGCCCTGTGCCCGCACGGGACACCAGGAGAAGAACCTGGCTCCTGATTTCAGATCGGCACAGTGCACCTGCCGTGGCGGCCATTTGGGGGGTGAACCAACGGAAAAAGGAAGACCTTTCTCTCTGTCTCTCTCTCACTGTCTAGCCCTGCCTGTCAAAAACAACAACAACAACAACAACAACAAAAACTAGAGAAGTTGGAGGGGGGACTAGGTGCTGTGGCATAGTAGATTAAGCAACTGCCTGTGGCACTGGCATCCCATATGGGCGCTGGTTCAAGTCTTGGCTCCTCCACTTGTTATCCAGCTCTCTGCTGAGGGGCTGGGAAGACAGTAGAAGAAGGCCCAAGTGCTTGGGCCCCTGCACACACCTGAGAAACCCAGAAGAAGTTCTTGGATCCTGGCTTCAGCTCAGCTCAGCTCTGGCCGTTGTGGTTATTTGGGGGGATGAACCAGTGGATGGAAGACCTTTGCACTCTGTCTCTCTCTCCCTCTCTCTGTAACTATGCCTCTTAAGTAAATAAATCTTTTTTAAAAAGTGAGAAAGTGAGAGGTGTGTGGGTTTACAAAGGTCTTTTGCTCTTTTATGTGACTGTGTCTGGAATTCTGCCACTTGTCCACATGAGCTTGGATTCTGCTGTGCAAACCACTGAGGGTCCTCTGCTGATTGCTTGTCTTTCAGAGCCTCCCACGCCCATTGCCCCCCCGGAGCTGCTGGCCGTGGGGGCCACCTACCTGTGGATCAAGCCCAATGCCAACTCCATCATCGGAGATGGCCCCATCATCCTGAAGGAGGTGGAATACCGCACTACCACTGGCACCTGGGCTGAGACCCACATTGTCGACTCTCCCAACTACAAGCTGTGGCACCTGGACCCCGATGTGGAGTATGAGATCCGTGTGCTGCTCACCCGGCCAGGCGAGGGGGGCACAGGGCCACCAGGGCCTCCCCTCACCACCAGGACCAAGTGTGCTGGTAAGAGCTTCCTTCTTGCTCCACGTTGAGATGCTGGTCTGCTGCTCGTTCCTGCGTCTCTTTGGCGGGAGGGAGCTTCCCGTTGCGGAATGAGACAGTCGAGGTTTGGGTGTTGCCCTCGAGGACCTCCTGGCTTGGGCTGTGTCTCGGGATTCTGAGCGTGATTCAGAGAACTCCCTGACTTCTGGAAGTGTTCCTGCTTCTGAGAGTGTTTGATAGGAGGCTGGTGTGTCTGTCCAAGGCTCCCAGTGCCCATGTGCATGGCTGAGGCTTCCGCTGCTCATAGTGTCTAGGAGGGTCGCTGTTGCTGTTTCTCTGAGGGCTCCCGGCTCTGCCCTGGAAGGTCTCGTCTAGACTGTATCCTGGAAGGCTTCTGGCTTCAGTTGTATCTGGTCGGTGCTTGTGATTCCAACTTCACCCCTCAAATCCCTGGGCTGGGCCTGTGACCCTTGATTCTGGCAGTGTCCCTGATGGCTCCGGTTTCTCCTGATTGGTTCTGGAACTACCTTAATCCCTAAGAACGCTCAGACTCTTTAACCTTTGGGGGCTCCTTCTCCAAGAGTCATGGTGGGGTCTGTTCCTCCGAGAGCCTCTGGCTTCTCAGAACTCTCTGTGGGTTCCTGGATCCAACTGTGTGTCTGACATTCCTGGATGGTGTTTCAGAATGTGCTGGCTAGGACTGTGTCTCAGAGGCTCCCTTGGTTCCAGTTTTATTCCTGAAATCTCCTGGCTTCCACTGTGTGCCCAGAAAGGGACTGCTACTTGGGACTGTGGATTTTAACGTATCTCTGAGCTGCTGTGGGCTCTGGATGTGACCCAAGATGTTAAAATAGCTTGCTATCTATTTTTTACAAATTGCATCGTATGTCTTACCTAGTTTTATCCCCCTAAGTGACCGTTCACAGTTAGTACTCTTCTCGCATGTAAACATGGACTAGAGGCACAGTATTTGAAAACTTTTGGTCCCAAGTCATAGTCATGGTCCCTGGTCGCACAGCTGGGTTTGCGCTCGGTTGTCTACTCCAGCGTCCTTGATCCTTGGTTACACCATGATGGGTAAATAGAGAAATAAGTGCCTTTGGCTTGGTGGCCAGAGCTGGGGCTACTGTATGGAGTGGGGAAGCAGGTGGCATGAGCTGTATGGGATAAGGAGTCATTGGTGGCTTTTGGATCCATCAGTACAACAACTGTGCTACAAAAAGCTTAGCGAAGCATAGTTGTTTGTGTAACAGCCAGGCATATGTGTCCCTAAAAACCACCACACTGTGCCAAGTTAGTCGATAAAAACTATGGAAGTTGAAGGAAGAAAGGAGGCCCAGAGCAGCACACTCCTATGTCATCAGTGACACATTAAAAAACGAGATATTTAATAGAAATGATGGCATAAGTTACGCATGTCTAATAGCTAAGAAATGCATAAATCCTACAAATCACGTAGCAGGTTACCTTGAAGAAGACTTGAAATTTGCTCGTGGAGGTAGGTGTTGGAAAGGTTGCAGCCTGTGGGTTAGGGTGTAGTGTGGAAACAAGGCTGGCCACGGTTGGTGGCAGCCTGTACCACCAGGTGCAGACGGAGAGGCTCCCGATGCACGTGGTGAGCCAAGGGGCCAGGTGGGTGCTGGGTATGTGTGCAGTCTGTGTTTTGTGTGTTCCTACCTGGTTCATTTTAGCCAAGTGCGGTTTTCTACTTCCCTGATGTTTTTTTGTGTACAAAGATCACACCTAAGCAAATGCACAACTCGTGGTGTGCCCGAACTGGTACATCGTATGTCATTCGTGTTATACCACACTGGCGTTTTCAAAGCAAACATTCTACTGGAACTTAGTGCAACTGTTCTTCAGTATCTCAGTAGTGTGTGTTGGTAGCATGTAACCCAAGCATAGCGAGTGTTTTTGTGGTTTAGAAATGTTCCTTTGAAGGTTATTGAACCACTGTGATGAAAAGAGATACTATTTTCTTGATTATTTTAAAAGCAGGTCTTTGGTAAAATTCTTCATTGAAACCTGATAATGAAACTTACTATTTTAAAAGGACATAAGGGTATGTTATTAAACTTGGTAATGCCTTATCTCAGCTTTGCAATGCAATATTCATCCATAAAAATAATTGATTTGATCCTGCTGATGAGATTTCTCTCTTTCCACAGGGTATGTGTAAGGGTTTTCAGGGTTTTTGATCATTATAAATGATATTCAAAGTACCTTAGCAGCCCCCATGGACTTATTTGCTGATGATCATATAATACATTTTGAAATTCAATCACAAGATGATCATCTCAATAAAAATTTACAATCTACTGCAAACTGTTGCCACAACTGTGTAATGGATTTTACAAGTTGAAAACACAATAGCATGGCTATCACTATAAAAATTATGAGTTAAAATGCTGTTTGTGGTATTATATTTCAAGAAATGTTAGTGTTTAAGTAAGTTATGGCTAAAATCTTGAATAACCCACATTCTACAAGATGTGTCATCAAGAAAATAATCTTTCTTGCATTGTCCCCGTTGGTGGAACGATTCTTGCCTCATAATGAATTTTTAACTTTCCGAGCTGATATCCATTTGTAGAGGCTCCTTATTGGCACTGGTAGGCCGAGTTTTTTCTCCCCTTTCTCTACTCTATTATTAATCATGCTGGAAATGTACTCATTATTTTACAAAACAGAAAATGAGAGTGTGGAGCGTGGAAGGTATAATTTCTGCCCAGAGGAATTTACAGGCTGGGTTAAGATTCCAGCAAAACAACAAAAAGGGTAAAACATAAACACGAAATCATGTATTGAAATAGTGTGCTTCGTGGAGGAGAACAGGGTCTGCATGCAAAGAGCAGTGCTCCAAGCAGTAGTGCTAAAGCAGGCAAGGAAGGGCCGCAGACCAGCGGCACCCATGCTGCTGTCGACTGGAGCAGGGGTGGGGATCCTTTTTTCTGCCAAGGGCCATTTTGGACATTCATAACATCATTTGCAGGCCATACAAATTGATATCGACTTAAAAATGAGCCTGCTATAGAATGATTCAACTTGGAGTCCCACCTGCAGTTGCATTGGCAAGGCCAGATCCATTGATTTCATGGACCTTATATGGCCCACGGGCTGGACGTTCCCCACCCCTATGAGACAGAGGCATAATCCTCTATGTGACAGGATTCAGAGCTGAAGTCTGGAAGGTGGTGAGGCCACAGGGTGGAGCTGTCGTGAGTGGTACCAGTGCCCTAATAAACAGGACACCAGGGAGCTCAAGAGGTCCCCTGCCCCTTACTTTGTTGGGAACACAGGAAGAAAATACGTGTGGGAACCAGGATACAAGCTTTCACCAGATACATGATCTACTGACACCTTGATTTTGACCTTGGTTTTGGACTTTTCCACCTCCGGAACTGTAAAAGTAATTCTCTGTTGTTTATAAGTTGTGTATCGTGTTCTATTGTAGCAGCCCAAAGGAGTTAAGACAAATACCACTTTGCACTTGTTAGAAATGCAGATTCTCAGGCTCACTCTTCTGACCTAATGTACCAGAAGTCTCAGGGTGAGACCCAGGACTCTGCTTTAAGGAGCCCTCTGAGCGATGCTGGTGCACAGCCACCCCACTGATTTGCTGGGATGCACCAACATGCCCCTCAGGAGGTGCCCATCAGCTGTTAACTGATCCCCGAGGCAGCTCTGAGAGGTACCCAATAGGAAAACCAAGACTGAGAAACCATCAAATCAGGATCACAGATGATTAAGAGCTTAGAACCAAGTGTGGGGGCCTGAGGGATACCATTCCACGTTCCTTGATGGAGTTTCTAGCCTGGGAACTTCGTTGGCTCCCAAGTGTCCTCTTAAGGTGGGACGGGGTGGTTGGGGACACTGGTAACAATGGAGACCAGCCGAGATTGGATGGGTGCTACACACTTCCCATCAAACAGTTCCTGAGCCTGTTTTAGGTTCTGTGCTAGGCATTAGAGACAGAGAGTGGCCTAGGAAGGACGTGCCAAGAGCAGAAGAAGTTAACAGCTTGGGCATGGCTCAAGAAGATTAAGGGGATGGGGGAGCTACTCAGCAAAGACAGATGGGTATATATTCTGGTTCTTCCATTTATGACAGGTCACTGACCAAGTAGCTACTTGGGATTCTAGGAACAGAATCCAGCCCTTAAAGGTGGGATATTGTAGGGGAAGGTTGTTTAGAGTTTGGCTACAGAGCACCCTACCAGTTGAATAGGCTAAGGTTTTTAGCCACTTATAACAGAACTTGTTCAGAATATCAGATGGGAATCTGGGAACATGGGGACAGGAGAAGGTAGTGAAAGGTGACGCCCAAGACTGCTGGTTGAGATGCCCGAGAGATGAGTAGTGGAACCATTTTGTGCAATGGAAAATAGGACCGAAGGGTAAGGATGTGAGTTCAGCTTTGAGAGTGTCGCGTCTGAGGTGCAGATTCACCGCTGGCAATGGGAGTATGTGAGTCTGCAGACCAGCAGGCCATGTCTTTCTCTTCCGTGAGATCTACCTGATTTGACCTGGACTTCAGGATCAAAGGGGCTTCCAGGTATTGAAGAAAGCAATCTAATCCTCTGTTTTGTTGTTGTTCTCTTGAGAAACCCATTCATTTTTTTTTTTTCATTCATCATTTTGTTCCTTTTCCTCAGTTCAATCATTCACCATCCTTCCTGAGATACGGGCCTGGGGGCAAATGCAATCATATTTATCAAAGTGCTGTGAAAAGCTCAAAATGCTCTTTAGATGCCTATAATGAAACAAATCATTATTTGTTGCTGCTAATATTATGGATGCTAAGATTATGCATCATTGTGTCAAGGCAGGAAGTCTTGTCCATTTCTCAGGATGGACCGGCATCTGGAAAGTGGGCCATATTCTTTGGTTGTTCTCAATCATCCTGTGAGAATTCCCGCTTCATGACATTGCACAGAATGCTGGATGGCTTCCTCCAGCATAGCTCCAAGAGCAGACACCCAGTGACAGGAGCCGGGCCCTGGGCCAGCTGCACGGTACCCACCCCGCCTCACTGTGAGTGCTGTATCAGAGCCCCCCTTGCAAGCCATCTTGCCGCTGGAGGGTTACTCTTCCTCCCTAGCCAGTATCAGCCTGGCTACTCTAAAACTGGAGAGGATCATGTGCAGACAGTACCCACTGGGTTCCCAGGAGTGGCGGCAGCAGGCAGGCCGCTGGCATGAGCTGCCTAACACTCACTGGGAGAACCCAAAGCAACAGCTTTGAGAATGGATGCCCAGGTCGGTCACTGGGGAAGGCGCACTCCTGTCCTGGGAACCACTTCATCGGGGTCTTGCAGCTCCACCTCTCTGAGATGTGTCCTGTGTGGCCAGAGATGCCACGTAGGCTGCTGGCTGAGAGGCCTCCTGTTCCCCCTACCCAAGGGCTGACTGCATGTTACATTTTATTTACGTATTTATGGTTTCTACTGGAAGTGGTGTGTATCTAGCTCCCTCTCTTCTCCAGGGGATGGAAGAAAGAGATTGAAATTGCTGAGTTCAATGAAGTGAGAGTAGTCATTGGAATTTAGGGAAAAGGATATGGGCTTCAGAGCTGAAAAGAATCTGGTTTTTATTTCACACAGGGCATGTGCTGGCTAGGTGACTGGGGATTGATCCCTTTACCTCTGTGCCTCGGTTTCTTTTTCTTCCACTTAGGGGAGACGATTGTCATTGTCAAGCTTCCGTGAGATAAGTTACCTGCCTCACAGAAAAGTCAGGCCGTAAAAACTGCAGTGAACACAGTTTGTGAAGAAATCTCGGGTCTTGGAAAGAGCTGTCAGAAACGAAGGAGGTTCCCTTCCCTGTGGTACAGCGGACTCTGTTGTAAGATGCACTTCTCCAGTTGCTACTGGCGTTATTCTCCAAGGCTGCGATCATTTGGCACAGAAGCAGTGGCTCCTGCAGGAGGGTGGGCAGATGTGGCTGTGCAGGTGTCTGGAGTCATCGATTTGTAGCTGCCGTGGCGCCTGATGAGGGTTGCTGGGGAGGATGGCAGGCATCTCTTCCAATTCTGTCTCTGTTCCCTGTATCCAGGTCCCTCTTTGGTCGGGGAGGATAAGGCTGTGGCAGTGAGGCCCTCTGGGTCCAGAGCAGAGAGGAGGTGAGCCCTGACCCTTAGCTCTTAGCATCCAGGGGTGGCCTTTGTGTTCTTTGAGGGACCAGTGAGACCTGCGTGTAGTTCCAGAACAAGAAAGATAATTCGAAGACTTAAGGAGGTAATTCAAAGCCTAGAAGAGAACAAGACCCCAGCACCAGCCTTGTGAGTCCTTTTCTCTCTTTGTCTAAGCTTTGACGGCATCATCTGTAAAGTGGACTAGCCTGGTCTGACCTACCGATTATGGCTCTGAACTGGAAGTAAATGGACCTTCCTTCTGAGCAGGATGGCCATGTGAGCAGAGACCTCTAATACCCATCTCTGCCCTGCCATAGTCCTGGTGAGATGATTTATAAAGCTTACAGGAGCATGGCAAGATTAGCCATCTAAAACACATCACCACCCATCTGGAGCCAAAGGAATGCAATCAGTGGATTCAAAAGACCCGTGGAGAAATCTTAAGACCACAAGAAACTAGGGCAGGAGGGGTCATCTGTGCAGACCACACTAAGCTCACAAGAACCTTGCTGCTGCTGTAGTGCAGGTGAGCCCTGAAGGCAGCCGCAGAGATGGCTACCACTTTCTGAAGAAAAACAGAGAAGGGGGCACTGGCTGTTCTTGCATCCTCTCCTGCTGCCTGCAGCATCTATGCCTTCTTGCATGCCCAGGGATTGTGGCCATGGAGGAGAGAAGAGGGATGGGTAACACAGGGAGCCTGCCCTGACCAGAGAGGCTGTAGAAGTTAGGGTGTGTCTATAGAGGACAGACACCTGCTAGGGCGTGAGATGTCCTGCACTTCTTGAAGACTGTCTCTCCTTTTCCATCACACTCACGACGTCTGTGAGTGACTCCACAGATTTCCCATCCCTTGGTTTAAGAAAGAGGTGGACAGAAGGTAAGATCCTTTCTCCTTCAACCTAGAATTCCTGGCGTCGGAGACTTTCTCCTGCCAACTGACATCTTTGTCTTGAATGATCTGACTGCAGCGGTGGGAGGGAAGGGAGTGGGTTTCCAGTTAGGCCCCTCCTCAGGATCTCTAGAAACAACAGCCCGAAGCATGATAGCGCTTCTCTGTGGACTGTGGCAATATGGCTGCCTACTCTTCTTGGTTAGGTAAAATTCTAAAAGGAGAAGAAAAGTCCTATGGAACTACCTGCTGCACTTAGATTTCTCTGCCATCCCACATTTCCTGGGGCGTCTGGAAGGTGAAGAACAGAGCCTGTCAGCAAATACTCATGCAGTCTCCCTTGATCATGAAGATTGAGGTTTGACAAGGAGAGGGAGCTACAGAAAGGTATTCCTAATGATAAAAGCTAACATGGCTTGTTTATCAAGTGAATCGGATTTTCTAAAGTTAGCCTCAAAATGTTTAAAAAGTAGAGGTCAGTCACTACAAGGCTATGAAAAGTTTGCAATAACATAAAATAAATATATGATTATAGTAATGAAAACAGCAGCAAGCAAGTTGAATAGCTACCATATGCAAAATGTGTTGTTTTGAGCCTGTTTGGAGTATTCTGCTTGTAACTCTTGCAGCAACTTTATGGGTGAGTGTAGTTTCTTCCATTGATGGTCTGGGAGGCAGGCGTCTTACCCAAGGTCACACACTTGCCCGAGTGGCCCAGGTGAAACTGGAACGTTAACTGTGTAGCTGTAGAACTCATTCTCTAGTAGCACCCCCAGAATCCCACACTATTATAAAAGCGTGATGTGCCAGGACCAAGCTGGGTGTATCCCAAGAGGTGCTGATGAAAAAACGTTGAATATTAGAAAAGCTATTGGTATAATGCCTCATATCAGTAGGTCAAAGGATAAAAGCCATCTGATCCTCTCAAGAGAGACTGAAAAGTAATTTGAAAAAATTCAGCTTTCATTACTGATCAGAATTCTTCATAAGCTGGGAATGGGAAGGCACTTTCTTATTTCAAGCAGAAAATGTTCTTATAGCCTGAAAGCCTCTGAGAATAAACCAAACTAAAAAAAAAAAAAAAAAAAAAAAAAAAAAAACCTATTAGAATGACCGAAAGATTTCAGTATTATGGTCAAACACAAAGCAAATAAACAAAAATCAATAGTCATATGCCAAAATAACCGTTATAAAAATACAATAAAATGTATCATATTCTCAAATGCAATTAAAGTATAAATGCTGAGGAGTAAACTATGAAATCTGCAGAATCTATATGAAAATACATACACCAACAAAATTTTATTGAGGATGATAAAATGAGACCTGAATAAATGGAGCAATATATCATGTTTTGGATTAGCAAATTTAATATTGTGAAGATATCAATTCTCTCCAAATTAATTTATGGGTTTAATACAATTGCAATCAAACTCCTAATGGGATTCTTTTGGGAACTTGACAAAGTGATTTAAAAATTGATCTGAAAGAATATACAAGGGAGAGAAGTCAAGAACACTTTGAAAAAGTGGTGTGAGTAATTTCTCTGAGATACCAACATTTATAATAAGTATGGTAATTAAAGCCCAGAAAAAATACAGTATATGGTAAACTGACTTTTAAAATTTATATGAATTTACCAAGTAGTACATGATTAATAAATTGTACATAGTACAAATAATCTGAAAAATTAGAATCTATTGTATATATATCATGTTGTACCAAATAAATTATGGATATGTTAAGAGCTTAAAGGTAGGGGCCGGTGCCATGGCTCACTTGGTTAATCCTCCGCCCGTGGCACAGGCATCCCATATGGGCGCTGGGTTCTAGTCCTGGCTGCTCCTCTTCCAGTCCAGCTCTCTGCTGTGGCCCGGGAGTGCAGTGGAGGATGGCCCAAGTGCTTGGGCCCCTGCACCCGCGTGGGAGACCAGGAGGAAGCACCTGGCTCCTGGCTTCGGATCAGCGCACCGCCGGCCGTGGTGGCCATTTGGGGAGTGAACCAATAGAAGGAAGACCTTTCTCTCCATCTCTCACTTGTCTGTAACTCTACCTGTCAAATAAATAAATAAAATCTTAAAAAAAAAAAAAGAGCTTAAAGGTATAAAAAAGCAGGAGCTGGCAGGAAATTTAAAACATTTTTTTTCTTGGGAAGGATTCCCAGATCAAGAAAAGCCAACAAAGCACCACTGAGGTTACAGTTTGCAAATTTACTGTATGAAAGGAAATAGGAAAAGAAGTCCTTCTGTGCATGTTAACAGTATTCACACATCCCCACTGGATGTGGGGAAATGTGGGACAGAACTGCAAAAAGGGAAAAATAATCCTTATACATAAAGGCCTGTAACATTAAAATGTGATCACACTGATAGGGAAACAAAGCTGAACGGTATAGAGAGATAATTGCCAAACAAAATGAACAGAGAAAAGCATATTAAAAATATCCAGAGTCACAGATAATCAAATAAATAGATTTTACCTATATTATCACCAAAGTATATTTTCAAATTGCTGATGATCAACATTGGCAAGGGGCAACACAGTGAGCTCTTACGGGCATTTCTGCAGCTGGATTAAACAGACATAGCATAGTTAGTGGACAATTAGCTAATGTTTTTTTCTAACAAAATAATCGGAGCTGCTCAAAAGGAGTTTTATACCCAGAGGTCATCATTGCATTATTTATAAGGACAAAAACTTGGTAATCACTTAAGCGCACCAATAAAAGGAGACTGGTGAAGTGAATTGTGGGGCATGCTCACGGTGGAATTCTGTGCCGGTCTTACAAACCACGTGTTCAGAGAATGCCTGATTGCGTGCATGGATCACTGCTCATGCCATAAGTTTAAAAGATCGGCTTAAAAGCTGCGTAAGTAATCACTGTTCCAGTTTTGTGATAAACACAGCATCTGCATATCAGTTGGGGCCAGCTTATCCGTGAGAACTAGGAAGTATTGACCAGAGTGCCCCATTCTGGATCCTGCAGGCGGAGGTAGGCAGAGAAGCTCTTGGTCTCCATCCCCTGCCTGCCCTGAAAGCTGGAATATCAGGCTGATTCTCTTGGCCATCCTCGTAGAACCTCCTGGGAACCTGGCTCCTTTCCCAGCGGTCTCCCAGAGCCCCACGGACAGAGGCTGTTAGCTGGAGCAGGAATCTTCTCTTGGTATTTGATGGGACACAGGCGAGGGGGTTGGCACCTTCCCAGCAAACAACTCCAAAATCATTTCCTATGTGTCCTTTTAGCAGAGACATTTCACTTCTTCCTCTCCCCTCTCTCGCACATCACTCCCAGGTGCAGCAAAGTCCTGTTCTTCTCATTTCCAGAGCAGTTCAGCTTCTCCAGGCTCTGTTTCCAGGTTCTCCTTCGCATGTCTTTCATGTGGAGCTGAATGTTAAATGGTGGAGGATCCTTACTTCTGGGGTTTAACCCTTCTCAAGGACATCCCTACTTTAAAAATGTTTTAGTCTATCTGTTTGTGTGTGCTCATAGACACAGACTGTACACACAGACATGACACACACATGGAAGCATTTTCTAAACTTCATGGAAAATGAAATTACGAGTTCCTTGGGGTCTAAACAATTTGAAGTTCCTGCATAGTTTTTTCATGATGCACACTTTCCACAAACTTTGTGAAGACCCCAGAAGTACTTACACATTCAGGCCCTGATGTTATGAATCACTGCTCATGTTTTCTCATTGTGTTTTTTGTGTGCTGTTTAAAATTGATGTTATTTAAATGAGCTTCCTCCCTTATGGTCAAATGTGAATGTGAAATGCTACTATCAATTGGGAAATACCCTATATAAATGTGGCAGGTTATTTTGTTGCAGTTAGCAAATCAGTGTCGTTTTTGGAAGGTGTAGGGCCAGTTGCATAGTTGCAAAGCCCTGGAATGTCAGCCAAACTTTGGTCTCCATGTTCAAATGGAACAAAGAACAATCATATGAGGGGGTTGTGTTCAGATCCATCTGAGTTTGACTCTCGATTGTCGTTAGGATGCTGTGCCTTGGGTACTTTGCTTGACTTCTCTGAACCAGTTTCCCCATCTGTTAAATGGGGACAATACCGCTCCCTGTCTGGGTGGAGATTGTCACTGGTGTTTATGATGTGCTCAGTGAGGGTTTTCCTCAGTGAACACGTCTGAAGCTCTGCCCTCAGTGAGGTAGGTAGTCCAACATCACTACCACCAAGGCCTAGAGGTGTTGAGTGCTTTGCACCGAGTCACGCACGCTAGGGAGCGGCTGAGGTTAGCATCCGTGGAGTCTGACACCTGGCTGTGTGACTCAGTGCCTGGTACAAAGTCTAGGATGTAGTAGGCGCTTGGTGAATGGGATCCCATGGTACATTAATGTCCTAGAGACTCACTTTCTCTTTAGGTACCCAGGCCCTCCTCGCTTATCAGCCCCAAGACCCTCGCTACCATGAATCCAAGGGGCAGTGGCAGCCACTGGCTGCATTCACAGAAGGGCCTGAGAAGGCCACTGTCCCAGTAACACAGTCTCAGCCAAATGATGTCAAAGCCAGAAGATGCCCAGGGCCCTTGCCCGCCACTGTCCACCCCAGATTGCAGAGGTCCTGGTTCACTAGGAAGCATGGGAGAGGCCCGCGGAGCACAAACACGGCTTGATGCAGAGCCAAGAAATGACCATGGGCCAGAGAACAGAGGAACGTGGGTGTGCGGTGTGGTTTCTGAGTCATTTTCCTCTGTGGCGTGACCCACAGTTCATGTTGAGACAGAGGGCAGGTGCGGCAGGAGCTGAGAGTGAGGTTGGGGTGCCTATGTGTATCCAGCAGGGAGCGGATGTCCATCCGCCATTGCTGTAGGTTCCCCTCCTGGGAAGGTCTCGGACCAGGAGTCCCTTGTAAGTGTTCCAACCACCTTTGCCTGGCTGGGCTCAAGTTGGATGTGGATACAGTCATTCCAGCTACCATAGCAGGTGCTCGTTCCTTCTTTTCCATATTCATACTTGGAAAGAAGAAACTTTTTGAAATACGGAAATAACTCATTGAAAATAGGAAATTGAGCCCACCTTCCGGTTGGGTCAGTACTTGGCTTGTGTGTCTTCCCCTTCAACCACTGACTCCGTGCTTATGTAATCATGTCCCTTGTGCCCTTTGTAGTCCCCAGTGCCTCTGCACACCAGAAAGTAAATATTTCACAGGTTCTTAAGGAGTTTCCACCTTGTTTAATGACTCCAGTGTGTCTGATTACCTTAATTTGCAAAATGATTCCCACATTGTTAAATATTTAGATGTTTCCAAAATGTCACCATCTTCCTGCCTGTAGCCTTCTGCTTGAGTAAATTTCTGAGATGAAATTTCAAGGAATGAGGTATTAAAAGATAGAGACATCCTTATGGCTTTTGCTACATGCCACAGATTGCTTTCAATGAAATAATTATGCTGTTTTATAATGATGTGAACAGTTTCAGTGTAACCTCGCCAGAATTATGCACTATCGTTTTGTTTTAATTTTGCCCCATTTCATAAGCATAAGTGGCATCTCCAGTCTATATTTATTCCTATTTCTCTACAATTTTTTCTTCTGCATTCTCCTCTACCTTGCTCACATGGGCCAGCCACTCTCATCTTTCTTTGTTCCTCAAAAATACCATGGTCAAGTTCTTTTCTGCCTCAGGCCCTTTGCACAGGCCAACCCCTTTCCCTGGAACTCTCTTCTCCAGGCAACCCCTTCCATAACTAAGTCATCATTATTCTTTGCCCAGACCATGTCTGGCATCCTGATCTCAATTAGCCTCCTATTCACTTTCCTATTTGACCACTTAAAAACACAGTTCACAAAACTGCTTTATAATCACTGAGTTGTGTGTCTATTACATGAGACTCTACTCCCCAAGGACAGCACCCTCGTCTGTTCTGGTCACTGGCGCCTGGAGTTTTGCATGGTGTGCGCAGGCGCTCGGTCAGTAGGTGCTGAATGCCTGAAGATGTGAATGTGTACCGAGACTGGAAAATCGGATGCATACATGGAAATTAAAGTGACCCAGTGTAGGCGGACTCATTGACGATAGCTGTTATCCAGGTGGCATTTTTAATCATTTCCTGTCTTGAATTTAACTCATTCATCACTGGGTTTTAATTTTTTTAATTTTTAATTTTTTATTTATTTTTTTTGACAGGCAGAGTGGACAGTGAGAGAGAGAGACAGAGAGAAAGGTCTTCCTTTTGCCGTTGGTCACTGGGTTTTATGTTGGCCTTTGGTAGGTGCTAGGATTTCAACTTCCTTTTCTGAATAGTTAGTCTACTATCCTAGCACCGTTAGTGAAATGGCTTACTATGCTCCAGGTGAGGGGTTGGGAGGGAAAGAAGGTGGTCACGTAGAGGAGAGAAAGATGGAACCTTAGAGGCTGTCCCGGGGAGCTTCACCCTGGGAGACTGCGAATCTGCTGACCTCAGATGGAGTGGCAGAGCAGACACCCTGGGAGGAGAGCTGCAGCCCGCCCGTGGGGCCAGCATCCCCTGTGTGTGTAGCCATTTATAGTCCTGTCTTCCTAGAGTGCTGTGTCTGTGGGTCCTGTCTCCCTAGAGCACTGTGCACGTCTGTGGATACAGTGACCCTGGGATAGCTCAGATGATCACTCCCACTTTATACCGGGGGACATTGAGGCGCTGAGGAATTCAGTAATTGTCCTCACGTCTTAAATCTCATAATGGCTTTAAAATAGCACCTGCTGACCCCAAATCCTTCCAATTCCTGCTGTCTGCTCGCAGCAGGTTTCTGTGTGCTATGAATCTTGGATTAACCAGGTGCCTTGGAGGGAAGGTGGGGGCCATGGGATGGAGGCGGCGGGAGTTCTGATTAATTGAATGGTATTGTTTTCCCTTGGAGGGGTAAGCAGTAAATCCATTTAAACTTGACCCAGGCTGTTTTATATAGGCCAGTATATGAACTAAACACAATCAGATGGAGCCCGGAGGAATATCCCCTAAAAGGAAGAAGTCAATAACGTGACCCTTAATTGCCTTTACAGACAGAACACACACTTGACGGTCCCTGCACCCACCCCTGAGCATCTTATCAAAGCTGCGGCAGCTTTGACATCCAGCGGCCATCTCGCTTCGTGAATGTGCTCGATTCTATACCCCTTGAGGACAGAGCTCTGTGGCTGGCACAGCCAGCAGTTAGAAGGAAGGATGAGTATACATCTCCAGCTACGTGTGCTTATCAAGCTAATCTGTTGTGATGAATCTGGAGTTCATGACTTGAGCAATGGGGTGTCCGTAATACACAGCACAAAAACGCTCTACAGCATGACCGTCCATTGCAGCTGCACATTCAGAAAGACATTAGAGAGAAGGTATTACCTAGTAGAGTGCTGGGCCCTGTGGGGATATGCCATGAAACCTGTCACACGAGCAGGGTAAAAACGCTGACCAAGATGTTTTCCTGCAAGGTGGGGACCTCTGGTGCCAGGAGCTATTCAAACTTGTGCTGAACTTAGTGGAAAAGTTAAGGCAGTGTTCCCATCCTGATGGCGTTTTGTGGTGATGAAATAATGTTATTATTTTTATCCTAGAAGATGCAGAGAAACATAAAAGTAGAAAGTCATAGTCCTCCACTAACACCACCACATAGAAATGACTGCTTTAGATTTTGGTGTAACTCTTTCCATGAGTGTTTTTACTTTTCTTTTTTAAAGGCAAAGAGACACAGAGAAATCTTCTGTCTGCTGGTTCATCCCCCAAATTCCTGAGCAGCTCATGTTATTTAGGCTGAAACCAGGAGTTGAAACTCGGTCCAGGTCTCCCGTGTGGGTGGCAGGGACCCAACCACTGGAGCCATCACTGCTGCCTTCCAGGGTGAACATTAGCAGGAAACTGGAACTGGAAGCAGAGTCAGGACTTGAACCTAGGCTCTCCGATAGGGGATGTGGGCATCACACGCAGCATCTCGTCTATGCAACAAAGGCCTGCTGGTTACTGTTTCTTTAAAATGTAGATGTGCATGTGTCCTTTGTCAAAATTGAGTCCATAAACACATGTTCTGTAAATTTCTTAAAGATTATTTTATTTATTTGAAAGGCAGAGTTTTAGGGAGAGGCAGATAGACAGAAAGGTCTTCCATCTGCTGATTCACTCCCTAAATGGCCACAATGGCAGTGTTGGGCCAGGCCAAAGCCAGGAGCTTCTCCCAGGTCTTCCACATGGGTGCAGGGTCCTAGGGTCCCAAGGGCTTGGGCATCTTCTGCTTTTTCTGGAGCATCAGTAGGGAGCTGCATCAGAAGCAGAGCAACCGGGGCTCAAACTGGCACCCGTATGGGATGCTGGCATTGCAGGTGGCAGCTTAACCCACTATGCCACAACACTGGCCCCAATGATATTTACCAATTTATAATCATTTTCCCATGATCTTACTTTAATAAATACAGGTACACGTTGAAAAACTCTACATGGCAGCCATGCATGGAGCTGTGTGTTAAGCTCTGTAGCATGACAGACAAGACAGACATGGTCTGAATCGTTATGGATCCTGAAGACTAGTGGAGGAGACATACATTAAATAGAACGTAGACACAGGATATAGTCCGTCTGCGTTATGTGCAGAGTCCATGTTTGCAAGTTCACCTGCTCACGGAAATGCACAGATGGCACCAAAATCAACACTGAGGTTGGGTCCTCCTCATTCACAGACCTGCACGGAGCAGTGAGGACTTCATGTGGCCCAATGCCTGTGCTCCCAGGTGGTATCAAATGGGTGACCCTTGTTCCACCTTTTGCACTGCAAATGGGTCCTCTTTATCACCTGCTTAGTGCCCTGTTTTTCACATTGTATACTCACTGTTTAGAATGTCCCTGAGTGTAGTGCTCAAGGGATCTGTGATGTTTCCAAGCACAGGAAGGCTGGGATGTGCCTTGTGGATAAAATAGCTGTGTTAGGGGAGCTCCCTTCAGGCACGCGTGCTGGTGCTGCTGGCTGTGAATCCAATGCTGATCAATCAGTAGTATCTATTAAGCAAAGTGTCTTTAAGCAGAGCAAACACACAACTAGCTTGTGCAGTTGTCAGTTAAAAAGCAAATATTGAGACCAGAGGCTTGCAGGCACCTACCCCAGGTTTCCTCTTGGAGCAGTGGTTCAGTGTGTGCCAGTTTGGAGCAACTGTATAGAACATTTCCATGAGTAACAGGAATCAACTATGCTCATTTGTGTGTACAAATCAGTGAGGCCGGAAATGGTTAGGAATGGGGGCACGTTTGGGTTCTTTAGCTCTTTATGGCGTTGAAACTCCTAAAATATAAACTTCAAGAAAAAGCGAAGTCATGACTCTGACATTAGAGGCTTTAAAAGTTTATGGAAAAACGTTTAATTCCATTACCCATGAATTTTTTGTAGCGCTCTTGTATAAAATGTAAAAATGAACATGATTTTGTTGAATTCATTAATAGGAAACTGACAAGGTGTGAGACATAGTACATGGGAAAATCCAGAGAGAAGCATTTGTGGATCAGGAATGAAATGAATATGCAAATAGAGGCAAACGACTTCTACCTTCTTTGTCGGTAGGGGGGTTGTTATTCCTCCCCCAGGAAGAACCGTGTACATGTTTGCAGCCAGGAATTGTTCTGTAGCTGCTGCCGATTGTCCGTAGCTTCCAGGGTGATGAGATGGCTCCCAGAGAATCTGAATCCCATGACCAGGAAGTGCGTGCTATAGACAACATGTGGTTTTCCATCAAAGTGTGGATTTCCCCCCTACAAAGCTGTGGTAGCAAACACAATCAGCCTAGGGGGTGAGGAGAGTGAGGGGAGCCAGGCTGTGGGATGCCACCAGTGTGGGGTTGGACTGTGAAGATGGAGGAGGCGGTCACCTGGCTGCAGGATTGCGGAAGATCTGCCCTAGGGCTTCCCTGGGATTTGGCAGCGTGACAGGCCCTGGTGAGTCCCCGTGAAAGCAAGGAGGAGGAGCCAGAGTGCCACAGGGTACGTGAAAAGGGGACAAGAAAGTGAAAGCATGTTT